>NC_056690.1:1747500-2047500 GCF_018350215.1 Panthera leo | reverse complement strand
TATCCTTGGGGTGAGTGAATACAAGTCAGATCAGAACAGAATCGTTCCCAGTTCTCAACCGTTATCAACTGGGCTTTTATGAATTCACTTCCGTGATTTCAGATCCCCTGGAGGAACAAAAATGATTGGCCTGGGGAAGAAGTGAACTGGATCCAAGAGGAGAGAATAAGGAGGAGGGTGAACGAGGCCGGATTTGGGAAATACTGTCAGATCCTAATGGGGGCGGAATATATCAGTTTGGTGAATACCAAACATACGTCTGCAAAATTACCGTATTTTACATACGTTCGTAACTTCAATTTTCAACCAGCGATGTGGCTTCTTCATCATGGTATCACACACGTCAAAAGTGTGTTTTTAAACTGTGCCAAACCCCAAATGCAGCCATTTGTGTCGGGAGGGCGGGGAGCACATAGGCACATCATACGAATCTGCAAATGTCACTTCCTTGTACTAATAAATTCACGCAGAATATAACGTCCATCGGCTATGCGTTGAGAATTCTGTCAACGTCGTTGTGAGGTCCTCACTTGTGCGTTGAACGGCTCAGGGCGACCCCGACCCACAAGCTCTGATTCTTGACCTGCCCGGCCTCCGTTTCTCCACCTGTAAACCAGGGCTAACTACAGAGCTTCCCTCGGGAGTGTGGCGAGGACTGAATGAACGGCGGCCTTAAACCACCCACCAGAGCGCCCGATGCACGGAGCTTCCTCACACGGCCGGTCCCGCCGGGACTTGTGCCGGAGCTCACGAGGGGTGGTGGCGTCGCCGAGTCAAGACTGTCCTCCGGTGAGAGTTTAAGCTGCACCAGCCTATTCCTTTACATTCGCCTCCATAACAGCTCTCTTGGGGTCTCGTACAATTCGTCCATTCAGAGCGTGCAGTTCGGTGGTTTTTAGCGCCTTCACAGGGTTGTGCGATCCTCAGCGCTCTTTGAGAACGTTCTCACCAACCCCTCTAAAGGAAGCCTGCACACAGCAGCGTCACTCCCACCACCCCTCAGCCACGCCGGCCCCGGCAATCGCGAGCCTAATTTCTGTCTCTATACACTTGCCTCTTCTGGACCTTTCACGGAAATGGAGTCATAGAGCACGCGGGGTCCCTTGTGTCTGGCTTCTTTCATCTGGCATCACGTTTTCGAGACGCTTCCACGGAGGAGCAGGTAGGACTGTCTAGCTTTCCGTGCTGGTGTTAAAGCGTCCGGTCTGATTTTGATTAGCAGCCTTTGACTTGTGGCCTCTTTCTGCCCCTTGGGTATCTTTCTTTTAATCCCTGAAATTCGTGTCTTTTGCGTTCTACTACTTGAGGGGCTTAGCATTTTATGGCCATTCTGTAATGCTCCCTTCTGGAACACGTACTCACCTACTCACATCATATCCTTGCTGCTCTGCTAGATTACGGTCATTTTTCATACAGTATAGACGGGACCCCTTATCTGTCGTCTGCATTGCGGCTAGCTGCTCCGAAAGGTTCTTTGTTCACGTGCTCTATTTATGGGACCCTGTGGCACACCAAACTTTTTACATCCTTAAATATTTTCATCTCTCTATGATAGCTTTGGGTTTTCTAAGTCACAAAGGCCTCCTCAACACCCAGGCTGCAACTTAGTCTCCCAACGGCTTCTGAACATTTGCATCATTTCCTCTGCACGTGTACATCTGGATGCCATCGGGAATTGCATTTTGTATGGTGCCCAGTTTAGGCTAGAAACGCGACGTGACTTTCCCCTAGATACCGTGTTGGCTGTGGCACCCATTTATTTCAAAAAAGTCTATGTTCTCCCCACTGAGCTGAAAAATCAGCTTTGTTCTCTCAAATCCCCATTTATACTGGGGTCTCTTTCTTAGGATCTCCCTGTTGGTCTATCACGACGTCAATACCACATTGTTTTCATGCTGGATAAGGAAGACTAGTGCCTTGTCACTTCCCTTTCTGATGGTGGCCCTTAGAGGACACAGTAAAACTGATATCTGGGTAGCTAGTGGCAATGGGGAGTAGCCCAATCAGGACTTTTCGAAAAGCAATTATGTAATATGCACAGGGCCCTAAAAGTGAACAGTTCCCTGGGAGATAATAACACACTTTAGGGAATTTATCCTCAAGATATGTCTAAAAGAAAGAAAAGGCTACATATGGAGTAGAGCGTTGTTTACAATGTTGCGAATTATGAATCAACAAAAAATCCAATCAAAGAGAGACGATTTTCAATTTATGATGAATCCACCGTAACAGCATAAGCCATTAGAATGGTAATTTGAGGGGCGCCTGGGTGGTTCAGTTGGTTGAGTGTCTGACCGTTGATATCGACTCAGGTCATGATCTCTCGGTTGGTGGGACTGAGCCCCATGTAGGCCTCTGTGCTGAACACGAAACCTGCTTAGGATCCTCTCTTCCTCTCTCTCTGCCCCCCACGCACACCCCACCTCACGCTTTCTTGCACACGCATTCTCTCTCTCTCAAAATAAATATATTTTTTAAAGCAATTTGATTAATTTCGAATACCCGTGGCAGCAACATAATGGTGCATTTGCAAACAGAGATAAAGGTAATGTACCATTAACAGGTCGTATGTGACACCATAAGCCAATGGTTTGAGAACGGTTTTCTCTCCTAAGTAGGTTAGACTTGTCTCTTCGATTGTGTTTGCACAATTGATTAGTATCTGGAGCCCTTCTTGAAGTACAAAGATAAACTTCAACCCAATTAAGATTGCATTATCCCTGCTCCTCATTAACAAAACTCAACATAGCAAAATTTCCCCACGCATCATCACTTACCAAATGAATACGGTTTTGTGTTCGCTCGCGTAAGGAAAACCAGCATAGCTATAACTTTCCCACCTGTAACTCAGGTTTACAGATCCCCCCTCCCCCCAGAACTGGGTACAACAAGTGAATTTATTGTGAATCTATGACACGATGGGAATAGTTTTAGGCATTTTATGTGTATTACCTCGTCTGGTTCGCACATCGCTCCTGTGAGCTTAGAATTATTGATTCTACTGTGACCGTGAGACACTGGGTGTGAGAGAGCTGTGGCTCGCACACACAGCCCTAGGTGTGTGCGCTCAGCCATTTGTGCGTTCAACAGACATTCACGGAGCCACTTTGTTCGGAGTAGAAATTAACAGGTGCTGGATGACTGTAACAAGAACGTCAGGGTCCTTGTTTACCTCGAAACAGTTCCCCAAGGTCAGGTACATATTTGTCAAAACCGGTGTCCTGGACTAAATTCGGAATTTAATTTCTGCTTCAGAACAGACTTTGAAACAGAATTTATCAGTGCTTGTCAAAGTTTGATGTTGATGTATCGACACAGAATCAGCGGGAGAGCCTTCTAAAACCCGAGGTTTCCTGTGGCGTATCGTCTGAGTTCGATGCTGTGGGTTCACGGCTCAGCCTTGGAGCCGGGAATTCTCGTTCTCCGAGTTCCTGTGCAGGTGCTGCCCTACGGGAACAGCTACCTCTCTGCTCAGGTGTCTTCAGCCGCAGTTACAGGCATTCAACGGGGTTCCCTGGATTCAGCAGGGTTGAGCCTCGAGGACAGTAGTCTGGACTCACTCTGTTCTCAGCCACAGGACGGCCACAGCACTCTGGACTGCATCTACTTCAAAGTCCAGAGTCAGGAAGCACCGTCTCTTTGTGAAGCTCCCTCTCTCTCTCTCTCTCTCTCTCTTCATATTTCTTTTTCTCGCTGACCCCAGCCAACAACCTCTCTTGTGTCTTTGGCCAGAATTGTGTCACATGCCACTGTCAGACATAAAGCACTCGCTGGCAAAGGTTTGGGGGCCATCACTAATAGTTCAGCCTAATGTGCAGTGAGCCCCGAGTCACCTGGGGAGGGGGGTAGACACCCACCGAAACGCTGGGCCGCGACAGCAGGAAAGGTAAGAAATGGCCGTGGGGGTCTCGGGCACCAGGAAGCTGTGTTCAACTTAATTTGGGAGGAACACGGCCGGTCGCTACTGCCATTGCAGAACAGAAGTACACGACAGAAAGCAAAACACCTGAGGCTATTAGCCAAAGACAAAAAGTCCAGAGCGCAGGACACGATGATACTTGAAGGGGAAGGAGACGCCAGCATGTCCATGGCAGGTGACTTTCACCCTCGCCTGGCCGCCGGGAGGCACGCGGGAGTGGGAAGGACGGCGTGCTCACAACACAAAGGCTTATATAAAGCTGAACACGGCAGCTATGCTCATGTATTCAACGGCATTTCCTCAGTTCACACCCAGCCGAGGGAGACAGTGTCCTGTCCTCAGGGAGCTTCCCGAATAACAAAGGAACTAGGGTGGGGGAGGAGTACCTACTTCCAGAGCACCCAGTGGCCAGCAGGCCATGGGCGCTCTTAGGATGTACACAGGTCAGGAGCCGCAGGCCCAGAGAGCAGGGCCCTCCGGGGACCAGTGGCCCCCAACCGACCTCCAACATGCACTTGTCACAAGTTTTTGGAGCAGGTGCACCCAAGACATTTACATTCATTTATGACAAAGCATTACATGTATTTACAAGATACAGCGCCCTATTATGCTCGTGGTAAATATGCTCCAATATAAAAATCTCAAAAATTTCATCTTGCAAAGCTTTATTTTAAAGATGAAATTTTAGGGGCGCCCGGGTGGCTCTGTTGGTTAAGGGTCTGACTTCAGCTCAGGTCATGATCTCACGGTTCGTGAGTTTGAGCCCCACGTCGGGCTCTGTGCCAACATCTCGGAGCCTGGAGCCTGCTTTGGATTCTGTGTGTCTCTCTCTCTCTGCCCCTCCCATGCTCATGCTCTGTCTCTCTCTCAAAAATAAACATTAAAAAAACATTTTTTAATGAAATTTTACTTTTGACCTTTGTTTTATAAAATGATTTGATAACATTACTTACATATTTTATTTATTTACATATTATTTTATATTTTGATACTTTACATATTTTAAATGATGTTATATTTGTGTATTATATATTATTATATATTCTCATATTTCTCAAGAGAGCAACGGGGCTGTTAGGCCTGCAGGATTCAGCATGTACAGCCCCACAAAAAACTGATTAGCGGAAGCATCGGTTTTAACACTTTCTTATTGTTTGGTCATGTTTGCGTTTTTCATTGGTTTTCCGCCATGTTTCTGCGGCAGGAATCTTTTGAAGCAGCTTTCTCATTTCGTGAGGCTTGGTTCAGAGTGAGTAGGATTACGTAACCTGAGCCACGGCCTACAGACCACGTGCAAACGGCAGCCCGTCCCAGTGCTCACGACAACAGGCGGGTCGCGGGACAGCTGTCAACCCCTGCCCACCCACTCACTCAGAGACCCAGGAGCCACGGGAGGGCACCAGGGACACCTACCTCTCAAATATCATCGAGGCTTCATTTCTTTCCTTATTTTTAGAAAAAAACCAGTTATGAGTAGAAGCTCTTCCCCAACTTCCCACAGCTGTCCTGTGCCTGCTTACAAGACTACTGCCAAGGCAACTGAGAACGGAGCGGCTCCTGCCAGAATATGCCAGAATGGAGGCTCAGGAGCCACCCACAGACTTCAGGGCCATTGCACTAAAGAGGCCATCTGAAGTCATGGTGATAACCGGGCTCCCCCATGAGTGAGCAAGGTGGTCAACTCAACCCCTTTGCTCAGGGGTTAGCTCAGGGGAGCACCTGCTACCCGGTGAATCAGAACCGACCAGCAGGCTGCTTAGATACAGATTTCTGGCCCTCGCCTTGAGTTCCTGGTTCGGCAGGCCTGGGGTGGGACCCAAGAATTCCCCGTAGGTTCTAGGTGACGCTGATGCTGCTGACCTGGGGACCACACTTTGAGAACCGCTGCAATGGATGTTTAGGACATGGGCAGGAAAAGACACACCCATGAATCACACGAAGGAGGACTAGCCTGAGCCAGAGGAAGAACACCCGGGTCATGGAAGGCAGGACAGAATATATGTAAACGGAGCATGCATCACTCGGTGCTACGGAGAAGACAGGTGGGTCCAAAAGGTGTGCACTGGATTTGGAACAAGGGTGTGATGTGGCCACAATGCCCCTCAGCACAAGTGCCACCAACCCACGGCCACGGGCTGACAATGAGCCCACAGGTCTCCAAGAGCCCTGCTTCTCTTTGAAAACATTAGACTCTTCCTTCGAATGATAAATGGATAGACAAACATGGTCTTCCCGTGGTCTGTGGGGTACCATTCGGCCATAAAAAGGAACAAAGGACTGATGCATGCTACAGCGTCCAAGGACCAACCTTGAAAACATGACGCTCAGTGAGAGAAGCCAGACCCAGGGACCACATAGTGTAGGATTCCGTTTACATGACGTGAATAAAGTCGATAAGTCCATAGAGACAGAACATAGATTTGTGGTGGCCAAGGGCTGGCAGGGAGGGGGCAACAGGGAACTGGCTTTACTCGGGGACACTGGAACCAGACAGAGGTGGTGGTTGTCCTGGCAGGATGCATTCAACAGTCTGGACATTCATTTTATGGTCACTCAGCTTCTAGAACACGGTCTGCCCCTTCAGTGTCATCACCTGACCCTCTTCTGCATGCACTTGTCACTCCCGCAGCACCAAATCACTGGCGATTCTCGAAACACCCCTCCCTGCTTGCACCACAGGGCTCCCCACAAATCCCATTCACCCTTCCAGACTTCAGCACCCACATGTGCCAAGCGACCCTCCCTCCCAGCTCCCAGGTCACTTGAAGTGCTCTGCTCACTCTCAGTGATTGATTCCCCCCTTTTCTCCTGCTCTTGACCAAGCTCCCAGAAGGAGGATCTACCTCCATTCATTTTTCAGTTTCTAGAGTGTGTGGCGCATAGTTATATCCAGTAACTGGTGTCACTAGGTCATGCGGTCAATGTAGAAACTTAAATTAAAAAAAAAGTTTCCCCAACTTCTCCTGTAGCTCGTTTATTTTACACAAGCACTGTGTCCTTAGAAGTCCCAAGGGGTGTAGGCACATAGAGCAAATCAACTGAGGGAAAAGTGTTCCTTCTACCCTGCAGGGTGCATTCCTGGCCTCTTTCTCCCCTGCATCCAGGGGAAACTGTAGACTTATTTCTTGTTTTCTTGCCCCATCTGCTGGCAAGATCACAGAACATCTTTCCCGCCAACATCTTCGATCCTTCCCAGAAAAGTTAATGTTTGCCTTTGTATCCCCAATGGTGCCTTTTGCTTTTTAAAAAGTGAACAGTGAAGCCGTTTCCCCCAAAACTACTGCCGTCACGTGCCACGGCTTTTTGGGTAAATTCCTTAAGCGTGCACGTTGTCAGGCTCACGCATCCTGCCTTAAAGGTCTCAAACTTCTCTCAGCATAAAAATCACCTGGTGACTCCTTAAAAGAAAATTCCTCGCTCCCCTCCCAAACCTATTGAATCAGGATTACCTGGGAATGTGGGTTTTTACAATGCAGCAGGTGCAGAATACGCTGAAACCCAGCCTGTTCCTTCTGTCCCACAGAGGAGACCATAGACTTGGGGACGTGGTTTGGGAAAACTCCCAGCCCCCTGAATACACGCTTAAGAACAAAATAGCGTTCGCTGTGCAAAGGCAGCTTTAAGACAAGTCCGTCTAGGCAACTGTATTCCTGCCCTCCCCTACACTCCATCGTTAAGAAACTGTTGAATATTACTGGACTTAACTAGTTACATCAGTAGTCTCATGTCCCATCCTGACAATCCTGTCCTATTGGACAATGTTTACAATAGTTTTAATTGTGTTGGGGTTGTCCAATGAGGAAACGAATTCCCACTGAAGGCATGTAACAAAGAGCCTCGGATCAACGTGGACCCAGAGCAGCGCGCCAGCATCACCGGCAGCTCGTCAACAAATGGACCTCAGCCGACCCCACCAACCGAATCTGCAGAATCCGAATCCCCAGGGGAGGGGGCCAGCCATCCGTGCTTTAACCGGCCCTCCAGGTGACTCTGATGCCCGTCAGTAAAGTTGAGAACGGCTGCCGCACACGTCAACACGCGTGCACTCGGCACACAATTTGCGCCCACTGAAATTTGCAGGTTCACAGCCGCCTGGCATTCTGGCTCCGGAACGACTCTGGCTCTTTCTTTGGGGCAAAAATCCAATCTCATTTCCCTCTCTGATGAGCTAAATCGCTTCTAATTTTAAGGGGTCACCCAAGGTTCAGTGCACCACTTTGCGGCGGGGCGCTCACAGCTAACCCAGGCCCAGCGCCGTGCACCACGGTGTCCCCGGAGGGCGGAGCCCGCCCCGCCCCCGGAGCCCGCCCCGCCCCCGGAGCCCGCCCCGCCCCCGGAGCCCGCCCCGCCCCCGGAGCCCGCCCCGCCCCCGGAGCCCGCCCTCCCAACCGCGATTGCAGCCCCGGCCTCCCTCAGGCCTGAGCTCGTCTGGCCCCGCCCCCACGGGCAAACGGCCGTGGCGTGTCAGCCAATCGGGGCGCAGCGCGCGCACGTCCTCGCCGCGCCGTTAGCCGGGTGTCACGTGCAGACGGGCTCACCGCCAGGCGGCAGTGTTCATCCGCCCAGAAAAGGAACGCCGCGCTCCTTCGGCCGGAGTCCGCGCCCCGCAACCGCCCGCAGGTGGGAGCCCCGGCTGGTGGCGACGGCGAGCGGCAGGGCTTCGCGGGCCGAGGAGCGCCAGGTCACTGGGGTGGGCGTCGGGGCGTGAAGTCCCGGCGCGGAGGGATCCGGCGTGCGGTGACGGTTGGCGCGGTTCGGTCGGCGGAGGCGGAGGTGAGGCGAGGGGCTGGGGGTCGCGGGGTCCGCACGGCGTGTCGGCTTCCCTGCACCTGCAGCCTCTGGGCCTGGTGAGGCCGGGCACCGCGGCGACGATGACGCAGGGGTTGGAGGGGGCCTCGCCGGTGGGGAAGGGACAGGCCCAGGGGCGGGGAGTGCGGCGGGGTGGGGGGGGCCGCATATCCGGACACTGCTGGGGACTGGAGGCCACTTGCAAGGTCAGGGGGGTATTCCTGGACGCTGCCCGGGTTCGGGAGGGTAGTGTCTGGGTCAGAGGGCATCTGGGTCAGATAGGTTTGGCCCTATCTGGGTCAGGGGGCATTCCTGGACACTTCCGGGATCAGGGAAGGGCGATCTCGGGCGCTACTTGGGTTGGGGGGCACCGTCTGGTTTGGGGGACATTCCCAGACACTGTCTGGGTCGGAGGGTATTCCTGAACATTGCCTGGGTTGGGGGGGCACTTTCTGGGTCAGGAGGCATTCCTGGACACTCCCGGGTTAAGGGGGCACTGCCCCTGTCGGGAGGGCATTCCCGGATACTGCCCAGGGTGAGGAGAGTGGCACTGTCCGGGTGGGGGGAGTTCAGGGGGCCCTTCTTAGGGGGTTGGTCTGGACTGGTCTCCAGTCCACAGGGGCCGGGGCAGCTCTCGTTTGGGGGCAGGTGCTGGGATTGCATTGCCTCTGGATGGAGCACAGTTTGACCCGGTGTGGTTTCTAGCTGGGGTGATGATTAGAAGCATCGCCTCCAAGTCTTACTTGAAAGTGACTATCCAACTCGTCTCCCGTTCTGGGGCGCCCTGAGGTTGGAAGGATGTAGCCGAGAACCACAGCTGTACCGGCCAGCCCAGCACGGGGTCTACACACCCCACCTGTGTGTGTGGTTACGTGGGTGTCTTGGTTGATGGTGAGAATCACCTGGAGGCCCGCTGAAACGAGCCGTGGACCCCGTGGGTCTGGGAGCGGGGAATCCCCCTAACTGGCGTTTCCAACGAGTTCTAGGTGTTGCTGAGAGAGAGATCACGTTCTGAGAAGCGCGCTAGGAAAACGTTTTCTGTCGGAGGTGGCAGTTCAGCTTTTTACCAGGCTTAAAAAGAAACCCCGGACGTGCACTTGGGCCGGGCAGGTGCGCAGGACTGACTAGGACCAGCGTCCGCGTCTAGTGAGGGAGGGAATTATCGGGCTGCGCGGAAGGTGCAGTAATGCCGGTGGGACCACAGCCGTGTGGAGGAGGTAGGGCACCCCCTGGTACAAGGTGGATGGTGGAATTTACCGGGGTGCGCGCGGGAAGGAAAAGTCTCATTCTGTACCCCTTCAGTGAGCGCCCTGAGCACATATGCCGGTAGGCCCAGGGCGGGAGTTCGGTGCGCATAGCCATTGTCCTGATACGGGCAGTATATGCACGGTAGTTGAAGACGGCATTAAACACGGGTTCCGGTACGTGGGCCCCTCGCAAGTGATGTTTTGTAAGCTGCTTTGGAGATGGCTGACTTAGAATCAGATCGTGAAGGTTTCTACAATTTGGTAAGTTTGAGGATTTGCTTCCGATCCTGTGGAACACAACAGGAAGTCAAAGAGGGCTTTCCCAGTTGGAGGATGTCGTTAGGTTGGTCTTTCTAGGAAGGCCCTCGTACAGCACGGATTTTAGAAGCTGTTCACACTGGAAAAAAAGATGAAAATGGGAGGTGAAGCAGAGTGATCTTAAATGTAAGTGTCACAGCCCGCCCCTCCGTAATTAGAACCTTCGTGGCACCCCACCCCGTTGTCTGCAGGGCCCTGTGCATTCGGATCTGTGCCTGCCTCCGAGCTCACCAGCCTGCCTTCCTGGTACCTGGAGTCCCCGGGCGGCTCCCAGTCCTGCCGACCGGCCACACTCAGCGCCTCGCCCTGCTGGGGAAGACAGGCACCGTCTCCCTTCCAGTTCTAATCTTCCAGCTCCGTGTAAGTGCTAGCTCCGTTGGAGGCACACTTCAGCGTGTAAATCAGTTCCTGCTTGCTTTTTGTATGAGAACGTTGTTTATTATTTGCCGCGTTAAGCTTTAAAAAATTTGTGGCTCCAATTTCGCGTGCCTTTCCTACTACAGCTGATGTTGAACGTTCACTGTGTGTCAAGTGCCTCGTGTGTGTTCTCACTTGCCCCGCACACTGGACCTGTGTGGTAGGTTCTTAACTCCCTATCACGGATCAGAGAGGAGTCCAGGTTGTGTGATGTGCTCAGGGTCACTTCTGTGAAGGAGTGGGGTTCGGGCCGACTAGCTCTGAGGTCTACACCTGAACAACCCGACGATACTGCTGTCCACTCTGGTGGGGGTGAGCGGGTGGGGAAACTTGGCCTGGTGATGTCTCTGCCGCCCAGCACCCGTCCTGGCCCCCAGGGCCTTACGAACACGGTGTTGGAGAGAAGCGTTGGGTCAGAAGTAGCAAGAGCAATAACGGAGTAGTTAAGTGACTCCGTCCTTTTTCCCCGAGAGAGAGATTGTGGAGCGCGAGTGATGTGCTGTCACAGACACTCGTTTGGGCGCGCACGCGTGAGTCCCGCGAAGGGCCTGCCCGTGCCACCAGTGCCCGGTGTCCTAGATGCGTGTCTGGGTGTGAAAGAGCTAGTCCCCACCCTCAGACGCTTCTGAACAGTTTTCTCCCTGCGTCTGTATAACACAGTAATTCAGGGCGCCTGGGGGGCTCCATCGGTTAAGCGTCCAGCTCTGGCTCAGGTCCTGATCAGATCCTGATTTGCGAGTTCGAGCCCCCGCTCTGTCTTGTCAGCCCAGAGCCCATGTGGGATTCTCTCTGTCCCCCTCTTTCCCTTTCTGCCTCTCCCGCATTTGCATGCCCTTGCGCTCAAAATGAGTAAATTTTTAAGTATTAAAAAAAAAAAAACAGTAGTGCAGTGAAAATGAGACACTGTATTAAAACAGCTCTTCTGCTTTAGCGCCGCCCCGCCAGCGTTCGAGTTCATTAGAGGACAGGTTAGGAAGATACTTGATAATTCAGGAGCTTCTTTTAGAATCTTGAAGCTTAAAGGTCACGTCGTAGAAACAGTCAAATTGTGCACATTGAGTATTGTGTTTGTGATTGTTTTCTCTCAAGGAAGAAAAATGACCGGGCGAGCCAGAGCGAGAGCACGAGGAAGAGCTCACGGTCAGGAGACGGTGCAGCACGTGGGGGCCCCTGCCGTGAGTGCTTTACCATTTTCTAACTGCAGAAACGACCTTTAGGAAACAAAAATCTGTTAAGTCTGCTTTTTAAACTTTAGTGTTTATTTCTGAGAGACAGAGTGGGGGAGGGGCAGAGAGAAGGAGACACAGAGTCCGAAACAGGCTCCAGGCTCTGGGCTGGAGTCAGTACAGAGCCCGGCCTGGGGCTCGAACTCACAAAACGGGAGATCATGACGTGAACCGAAGTCAGATGCTTAACCGACTGAGCCACCCAGGCGCCCCAAATGTGTTAAATCTTTATCAACTTAGGCTGTTGAAAATAAGTTTAAAAGACTGTCCTGTGATGGACACGGGAGGAGAACAAAGACGATCATGTTCCCTTTCCTGAGGATCTTAAGAGTCGGTTCTTCAGTTAGTGACCCTTTTTGAAGAAACTGCTCTGTGGGAACACAGCGTTGGATTTCTAATTGAGATGACTTTTGTTTGAGTGTCTCAGTCGTGTTTAAGACGGTTTCCTCTGTCGTGTGACCTTTGACGTGAAAAGCCTGCTGTTTATTTGCATGTACCTATAGAGTCAGCCCCCTGGCTTCGTCCAGCCTCGGCCTCGGCAGCCGGCAGCAGAGGGGGAGTTAGTTGGCCGTGGACGACAGAGAGGAGCAGGCGGAGCGCCGGCCAAGTCACAAGGTGAAAGGAGGGTAAAAAGACTTCGCGCGCGGTGGACCTGGCACGGCAGCCGCTGTGCAGACTCCTTACGATGAAAAGCCACAGTCCTCTGAAGTATGACAGGCGCGCTCAGGCTGTGTTGGGCGCCACGGGGTTTCTCTCCTTCTTGGAACGCAAGAGCGTGTCCTCGCCAGGCCCCCGGAGTGGCCCTCACAAAGTAGTTCTGAACCAATCCTACGTCTGCTGCTTCGCTCATTAGCCACTTAGAACATTCTTGGGGCATCTTTAGTGATTTCACCAAAAGCTAGACCATCTGTAACGTTCCTGACCTTGCTTTGCAGGACACGGTGTCTTATGTGTTGTGTTGGCTTCCCCCGTTTCTCAGGCACAGAAACTTGGGGGCCAAAGTTGCCACAGCTGGTGAGGTCAGAACACCAGTTCTGATTCCAGAAATTGTGCTTTTTCGTTACTTTGTTACAAACCTGGATTACTTGGGCGCTTGATGTAAGATCCTTCAACAGTTAAGTTTGGTTTCAGTGTAGGAAAAGCTCCCCTGTACATACGGGACCTGATGTAATGACGCTGGCTTTCTTGCCGGGGTGGCCACGGGAGACGGGCTGTTCTGTAAACCAGTGTGGGGACAGCTGGTGACGAGGCGAAGCTTGTACCCGGCTTTGCTCCGTGAGTGACCCCCCATGTACTCCAGAGGTCTGGTCCTACCCAGTGAGATCCACAAACGTCAGAGGAGCCCCTGGATGAGTCTGTGGTGTCAGAGCCACGTAAACGGTGCCGTGACAGCCGCTGTCCGTGTCGG
This sequence comes from Panthera leo, assembly GCF_018350215.1. Taxonomy (NCBI): domain Eukaryota; kingdom Metazoa; phylum Chordata; class Mammalia; order Carnivora; family Felidae; genus Panthera; species Panthera leo. The sequence goes on along the minus strand of NC_056690.1, from coordinate 2,034,177 downwards.
AAGCCTGGAAACTTGGGGAAGTGATGGTGGGGCTGGGTCTGTGGCCCACACAACACTTCTGTAAAACCCGTGATGTCTAACAGGCTGCTGGGAGGCAGGCAGAGGAAAGGGGAGGGCAGTGCACTGAGAAGTGCAAAGACTAATGAAAACAGTAAGCCTCGTGGAAGAAAGTGAAATCAAACGAACATTTTGTTTACCTGTCTGTTGTTCTGTCTTACCGCTTTGCCGATGTTGGTGGTTGTCAGGCCGGGCACTGTCCTCCCTGAGGGGTTGTACGGTTGTACCGACTTTTGTAACGTGTAGCAGCTGTGACGGTGCCCTGTCGTTAGCACGTCCCCTCCTGGGAGTCCACCCGACGGGCCGGGGCAGGGACAGCATGACCGTGTGAGGGCCGTCACACACCCTGCCCCACACCGGGAATGCCTGCCCGAAGGGTCGGAGAGAACTGTCGCACTAACGGCACGGCACCTTGTTACCACGCTCAGGGGTGTAGACCCTCGCCTGGGCTACGGCAGACAGGATCGGGTGGTGAGACCGCGTTAGCTTCGTATTTTTAACGCATACGTGAGTATGTGTGTGTTTTTGTTCAGAAACGTTTGAGGCAAAATGTCAGTTAATAGTGCTACATTTGAGGGGCACCCGGGTGGCTCAGTTGTTTAAGCGTCCAACTTCGGCTCAGGTCATGGTCTTGCAGTTTGTGGGTTCAAGCCCTGCATGAGGCTCTGTGCTCACAGCTCAGAGCGTGGATCCTGCTTCAGATTCTGTGTCTCCCGCTCTCTCTGCTCCTCCCCTGCTCACGCTTTCTCTCTCTCTCTCTCTGTGTCTCTCTGTCTCAGAAAGAAATAAACATTAAAAAATTAAAAATAGTGCTACATTTGAAGAGTCCGTGAGAAGTCTGGAATGGTCTTTTGTTATGTATCCAATTACCTGTTAACTATTCTGATATGTGATGTTTTGTTTTTTAAGCTGCCTGATGAGAATTCATTTATAGGCATTAATCTCTCTAAATTTATAGGGTGTTATGCAGTCACTTCCTCTTCTAATTTTGATGCCTTTGTTCCTTCGAAACTTAGAGTACTTGGCATGGTCAGTGTGTTCACCAGCAGCTAGATTTGCCAAAGTTGTTTCAAAAACATTTCCCTACTGTTGCAGCCTTAAAATTACGATAAGATTGTGGGAAATACGTTAATTTCTTAAACATGCTCTATATTGACCATTATTAATCATTAACCGTTGTGCATGAACTTAAATTTTGTGGAAACTCAGTTTCCCATCTATAGAAAGGTAGCATCTAACTTTAAGGACCATTGTGAGGATTAAGTAGCACTTGGAATAACAAATTACGTCATTTCACTGCTTTGGGGGGGTCGTCATTTCACTTCACTGGGAACTGCTTGCCCCAAATGTTCACAAATCTGCTGGGTTTTAGAAACTGAAGTGACAAGTTAGGTTTATTGTCAATAAACCTTGTTTATTGATTTTCATTCTCGAGGACTCTGTAGTAGAAGAGTAGCGAGGTCTAACGTGTAGTTTTAGTCGTTCGAGCAGCTGCTTGGAGGGGGAGGTTCTAGGTGGACCTCAGAGATACGGCAGGCCCGGTCCCAGACGCTGCCATACAGCAGCTGGAACAAGGCGAGTCGTGTGAAGCGTTGCGTTTGCCGGCGTGTATGGAAGAACTGTTCGCACTGCTGTAGTCTGCTAAGTGTGCAACAGCGTTGTGTCCAGTGTATGTACCTAATTCAAAATACTGCTAAAAAGCACCAACCATCATTTGAGTTTTCAGCAAGTTGTAGTTACTGATCACAAATCACTGTAACAAATACGATAACGAAAAAGTTTGAGACGTTGTGAGAATTACTGAAACGTGACACAGAAATGAGACGAGCAGATGTTGGAGAAATGACCCCAGTAGACTTGTTCGATGCAGGGTTGCCACAAGGCGTCAGTTGTAAAAACTACCTGCAAAGCACAATAAAATGAGGTACGTTAATAATTAGCAAGGTTTACAGTTTTATTCGTTCTGAAACCTGTTCTCTTTACAGGTTGACAGTTATGCTGTTGCTAAATGTGATAGCAATACTGTGTGTAGAGAGGGGAATGGACTTCACTATTTATATTCAGAAACTTGTACTTGGGTTTTTGTATCTGGAATGGAATTTTAAGACAAACTCAGATTTTTTTCAGGAGAAAAAAGCCTCTATGACCTGTCATTGTTACTAAGTTGGATTCAGTACGCTTGACCTGTGTTAGTATACAGTTAATCACCCAGTGCCGAGGATGCTCTAATTTGAAAGTTTTGGGGATAAAAAATTCACCAAAGGAGACAAAAATAGTTAAATATTTAAAGGATTTTTTATCTTTAAGAAAAAAGCGTATTTATTAGAGAGAGCACACGTGCGCGTGAGAGCAGGAAAGAGGCAGAGAGAGTAAGAGAATCCCAAGCAGGCTCCGCAGGTCAGCGGGGAGCCTGACACGGGGTTCAGTCCCAACTGTGAGATCATGACCTGAGCTGAAATCGAAACCTGGATGCTCCACTGACTGAGCCACCCAGGCACCCCTAAAGGACTTTGAAATAGGGCCCCTGAATATCGTGAGGTACAATAACCAACATATTTAGCAACACCTTTGAGGAGTTTTATAAATCATATTCTCATTTAAAACATACGACATACCCGTGAAGTTCCTCACTTTTCCACGTAAAGAAGTCGAAGCTGACATTAGAATAACTGGTTTCCAAGGTGTTTCAGGAACCCGATGTTTTGCTCAAGCCGCCGTGTCCTCTAATGAGAAGTCCAGAGGTTGGCAATTGGGTGCTAGATTTGGAACTTACCACCAGAAGAAAACTGGGTTCTTCAGTCACTTTGTTCTTTTGTCCCAACTTCTTGTCATTAAGACCTACATTCGGTGATCACGACCAGAGTCCAGGCAAGATTGGCAGGCAGGGGCACAGAATGGAAATGCCAGCCACTGGCTCTCCTCCCAAGGTGCTTTCCCCGAAGTTTCTGCTTAAGTCTCTTCGCCGTCCTTGCCTGCAGAGAAGGTGGAATTCTAGTCTTTTAGGTACATTGTTCCCTAAGTAAGGTGTTTTAAAAAAGAAGGCTGAGAGGTTGGGAAGGCTGAAGTCTCTAGTACACGAAGTATCATGCCGATTAACTGAAAGCTAGAATTCTAACATGCGACCACAAAGCCCGTGTTCATTCTTGGGCCCACATCATACTATGATATGAGCTGCTTCCATATGTTGTAAAAATTGAAAGCTTTAATGATTTTGGATATTATATGCAGTTTTTGCAACTAAGCATGAGCAGATAGTTAACCTGTCCCAAAAGGACAGGTGCATGATGGCCATGGGACAGGCACCACACGGTCCCATCTGCTCTGCTGGGTGTTCAAGGAATTAGGAAATTATGCTTTAGACCTGTATTTTCTATTTCAGGTTACATGTTGAAACCTAGAAACCACTAATTCCTGTAGCTATAATTATATCATAAAGCTGTGAAAAATACTGATAAAAAGGTCCTTAGGTTGTTCAGAAGTTAGATTCGAGAAGAATAACTTCCTAGTCAACAAAAGTGCTCCTGAGTTGTTGAATCTCCGTCCAGTTATCTTAATCCTTTAACGGTACGTATGTCCTGTGGGGGAGCGGCAGAGCTTGACTAGGCCATGGTGAGAAAGGCTTTATAGGAGAAGTCCTAGCTAGGATGTTGTGATGGCCAGAGATACCTAAAACCCTCTGACGGGACCCTTCTACGTGATCTTTAGCACTTCAGTAGCTTTCGGGTCTCATATGGCATGATTTGGGGTGTTGATGCTGTTGTCGTTTATTTGGTGTTTCACGTTACTGTGTGTATAATTTCTTCTTTTTTTTTTTCAAGACCTCCAGATATCCGCTGGATTTCAGGAGTTATCGTTAGCAGAGAGGGGAGGTCGTCGTAGAGACTTTCATGACCTTGGTGTTAACACAAGACAGAACCTAGACCACGTTAGAGAATCAAAGACAGGTAGGCGATTATGAAGAACACAGTGTTCACGAGATTACATTTCAAGTACGTAGGACGCCGAATTGAGGCTCCGTGCTTCGCACATCCACGCGTGACGCGGTCCTGGGGAGGAGAGGCGCATCTGCATCTACTCAGGGTGCCGCGTGGCTGTTCCACTTCCCCCTCTCTCTCTGCTCTGACGAAATAAGTTATAGAGGTCCTCAGCTGCATTGCAGTCTTTTATTACATGTGATGTAGATAACGTTTTTCTTTTAGAGGGTTTTGCCATAGGTTTGGTTGGTTCTGTTGTACGTTGCTTAGTCTGAGGGGGATTTACTCCTAAATGTATGCTTTTAGGAACTTCTCCGGACAGGACAGTGGTCCTCAAAGTCAGATGTCTGAGAACTTTAGTGTCCTGTACTATTCCCAGCCTTGTGTTTGCAGAACCGTGTCTGCTTGCCACAGTAGGAAGGAGTTCAGGGAAGACGAAACCTGTTTTGTTAATCAAGTGCGACTTCCTTCTTGCAGGGTCTTCAGGTATTATAGTAAGGCTGAGCACTAACCATTTTCGACTGACGTCCCGTCCCCAGTGGGCCTTGTACCAGTATCACGTTGACTATAACCCGCTGATGGAGGCCAGAAGACTCCGCTCAGCTCTTCTGTTTCAACATGAAGATTTAATTGGAAGGTGTCATGCTTTTGATGGAACAATATTATTTTTACCTAAAAGACTACAGCACAAGGTTATTTGAAAACGTCGGGTCGGGGAGAGGGTGATGAAGGATCCCCACTCCAGAGCAGAACTGCCACAGTCTAGGGTAGCTTTTAGAGGAGCACCAGCGGCCTTCAGTCTGATGTTCCATGTAATAAACCCACGGGGGACTTGGGCATTGTTTCATTTTCAGATCCACCCAGTAACTTGATTACAATTATATTCATAAATCTTTTTTTAACGTTTTTATTTTTGAGAGATGAGGGTGAGCAGGGGAGGGTCAAAGAGAGAGGGAGACACGGAATCCGCAGTGGGCTCCGGGGTCTGAGCTGTCAGCACAGAGCCCGACGCGGGGCTCAGACCCACGGACCGTGAGATCATGACCTGAGCCGAAGTCAGATGCTTAACCGACGGAGCCCCGCAGGCGCCCCACAATTGAATTTATAACACGGGCCGCAACCACTCTTCCTCTCCTAGCGTTTTTCTTTGTTTTTTTTTTTAATTTCAAACTGTTCTGTAGTCCTGTCGTTGCCTTATTAGCAGGGATTATGCGATTGGGCTTATTTCTTTTGATAATTACAAGTGTGCTCCGGCTTCAGGTTACTGAAGTATTTAGTCAGACCCGAAACGGAGAGCACGTGAGGATAACGATCACCTTAACAAATGAACTCCCACCTACATCACCAACTTGTTTGCAGTTCTATAACATTATCTTCAGGAGGTATGTCGGTGTTTTCTAACCCTCTACACAGAAAAATTAAAAATCAAGGGGAAGGTTGAAAAACCAGTGCGGTGAGGACCTGTGTGCTGGAGATGCCTGTCAGTATTCACGTCTCTGTTCTGACTTTTGAATTTCTAGGCTCTTGAAGATCATGAATTTACAACAAATTGGACGGAATTATTATAACCCAAGTGACCCAATTGATATTCCAAATCACAGGTTTGTATAAGGTGGAAGCTTTCTATTCCTCGGGCTTAATCGTGGACTTGGAAAGGGGTGCTCCAGTTGGAGACGATCAGATTGACTACAGTGGCTGTTAGCGGTGCCCGTCATGGTACGTGAAGTTTCAGCTTGGTCCGAATAATAAGAGAGACCTCCCGGATTACTCGGCTTTAAAGACGTCACATGCTCTCCATCTGCCACTGGGGAAGCATAAAGAGCTGTCCAGCATTTGTATTTGGTCTCGGGTAACCAAACTTGTGAGCTCAGGAGATTGCTTCAGAAGTTGCTTTGTGTGGCGTGCGTTCAGGTGCGGCCCACACGGGTCAGGCTTGTAATCACAGGTGCTTTCAGTTCGATCGGCAGCTTTGTTAAGGCTTAGTCCATCAGCAATAGTTTAACAGAGTTAGGTCGGGGGTCGAGGCAGAGCCTCTAAGTATGCCAATGCGTAGAAGGCCACTTACGGAGAATGAGCTGCCATCTAAGACTCACGACCAGGCAGAGGAGGGGAGGACTTTCATAAGTCCAATCACATAAGATAGTTAAACATCAGCAATAGTTTAACAGAGTGTATTCAAAATGGAACTTCAAGATTACGTTAGGAAAAAACATTCGTTGTCGAGATCTTAAAAAGATGGGTGTCTGTATGGAACCGCGTGAAACCTGGAAATAACGAAATTTATTCACTTCAGGGACTTTTGTACTTTAGACCCACTTAAGACAGGAGAAAAAGACAACGTGATACGTGCAGACCACGTTTGGGCGTTAGAGGTTACTTCGTACTTTCATTCTGCTCGGCAGGTTGGTGATCTGGCCTGGCTTCACCACTTCCATCCTCCAGTACGAAAATAACATCATGCTTTGCACCGACGTCAGTCATAAAGTCCTCCGGAGTGAAACTGTGTTAGACTTCATGTTCAACCTGTACCATCAAATAGAAGAGCATAAATTTCAAGAACAAGTTTCCAAAGAACTGATAGGCTTAATTGTTCTTACCAAGTAAGGCTTTTTTTAAAAATGCACAGCAGTCGTTTTGCAAGTCTTAAGACCTCATGGCTTTCTGGTCCATCCTGTTAGAAAGTAGGGTCTACAGTTGACTGGTGGGAGCATGAAAATGGGGAGGGGTGTACGTCACCCTTCGCAAGACACGAGTTCTCGGGGAGTATAGTCGTCTGAAAAGGGTATCTAATGACTTTTATCCTTGTCAGTCTTTGTTTTCTGGTAGTAATTTAGTCCCTTCCCCACCCATCTAGCATGGTCTTTAAGAAGATTTCCCTTTTCTTCCCAGGACATTATATATCGCTAAGCGATTTGAAATTTTATTTTGTAGGGACTACATACTATCTCTGTTTAGGTTCTTTTTAATAATATCTCTACACGTTCCAAGCAAATACCAGTAAATCTCAATCATTTCATAGGTATAACAATAAAACATACAGAGTAGATGATATCGACTGGGACCAGAATCCAAAGAGCACCTTCAAGAAAGCAGACGGCTCTGAAGTCAGTTTCCTAGAGTACTACAGGAAGGTAAGGGGTCGCCGTGGACCTGATCTTTTAACGTGTGGTATTTAGGCCTTCGAGGAAATCTGAACTCTACTCATTAGGATTTTCTAACGCTCGTACACATGGAACAAATTGCTTTGAAAACTGTAGAAACGTGTTTGTTAAGGCGGTCGGAGCATAGTTCACTTGAACTCGTTATTACATGAGAAGTGCTTGGGCCCGTTTCCTTTTTCCCAGCCAAACAGAACGTGACATTTGAATTTAAGCACGGGGAGGACAAACAGGCTGATCTGTAGTGAACATCAGAAGTTCACTGTTCTGACCCATATTCCACAGTGGACACTTTTTTAGATTCACCCAGGGATGGGGGTAAAGATGGCTGAGTCTTCAGCATGAGCTGAATCTGCCTATGGGTTACTCTTAACTTTCATCTCCCGTATCGATAACCTCAGACCAGCTTGTATCATCCAGGCTAGGTCCTTTGACTATGTGACCTTCCAGCGCTAGTTTTATACAGAGTAATCACTGAATTGACAGATGACAGCGGCAAGAAAGAACCTCTGGGACTAGAAGAGAACACAGTGTTTATGCAGGAGCGCGCACGAAAGTTGCTGTCCCGAGAGGGGCAGATCTGGCCCCTCAGTCCTTAGAAGGCTGCATATGCTCTGTTACAAGTGCTGGAAAAGCGTTTGTGAAACGCTCTGCACTTAAAATTTTAAAACTTGGTTTTGAAGTGCTAAGATTTATCTTCTTTTTCCTACTTTCAGTACATTATTTCCTTTTCCTAAAAAGCTGGGCAGATGAGCTGTTTGTTGCGTATTTATATCTTATGTCAGAATCATACGTCAGGTTGGTGACCCTGAAGTGTCTTGTTACTTGCTGGTTATCGACTGTTGTGTGACCTTGAGCTGCTCTGCTATGAATGAAAAGATCAGACGCTCTGGAGGGAGAGGATTCTCTGTGAAGTCGCGTTAAGAGCTGTTCTCATTTTGGGCAAGATGAAAACAGGCCAGGGGCCATCTCAGCTTGATTTCTCTACTGCCCTTTTCAACCTCTAACTGCTTGAGGACTCCGGCCATGTTTAACCTAGATTCCTTCCGGGTGTTCGAGGCTACCGTGAGAAATGAGTTGGCATCGTTGCGTGGTTTCGTAATCCCTGTCAGGGTTGGGAAAAGTTGGTACGTGTCAACAGCAGACACGAAGGAGTTCTCGGCGGAAAGTTTGGTTTAGACCCGAAGGAAGGTGGGAGGAAAGTCCTCCCCTCCTCTGCCTGGTCGTGAGTCTTAGATGGCAGCTCATTCTCCGTAAGTGGCCTTCTACGCATTGGCATACTTAGAGGCTCTGCCTCGACCCCCGACCTAACTATATTTTAACTTGCTAGGTGATCTCCAGGCTCGTCTGTTGTCAGACTAAAAGTGTTCTACGTTCACAGTTCTCCAGTTTCAAGCTCCAGCCCAGACCTGTCTAAGCCTTCCGGTTCTCAGTGTTTGCAAGTCTTAAAGACTCCTTCCACGTGACCAGCGCTGAGCATGTTCTGTCCCATGACCTGGCCCCTGTGCACCGCTCTGGGTCACTGCAGGGACTGTCACTTCCTCAAGGGCAGGGATTTTGTGGTTTATGTGCCCCTCCCCCCCACCCCTGTGCCCGCATAGGCACTGAGGTATTTGAGTGGACGAACACATGCCTGACGGACAGTTACAGCCTCCTGCCAGCGGACAGCTATGCCACCTGCCACCTGCTTACCTTGCTGTGCTCCTGGTCATCTCCCTGCCGGAAATGCCTCTGTCCTCCCCCTGCTGAGGGGCTGCCCTCCCTGTGGAGGCCCCTGCTGTCTCTCATTCCGCTGGTTCTTCGGTTTTCATTTCTCCTGCTTCCTGATCCATTTTCATACTCCTACAGATGGGATGTTATTTTCTACCCACAGCACATAAGTGGTTTCCCCTGCTCCCGTGGCCTATTGAAGTGCACTTGGTCTGTATCCAGTGAGCCCCTGAGCGATGCGGCCTTGGCCTGCTTGCCCTTCCTCACCTCTGTCACCCTGGCTGTCTCCTCTAAGCCTGGGGCTCCCCCTGCTTGGAACGCTCTCCATGCCTCATTCGTGTTCTGAGGCCTCAGTCTCCACTCAGATGATTTCTTCTGGAAGACTTCTGTCACAGCCAGGCCTCATTGGGTGTATCTGCTAGCTATACAGTTAATCACAACGGAGTAAGGGTGAAATGTTGGAAGGATTCCAGGCATTCTTGGGACTTCCCAGTGGAGAGGCAGTTTCAATGATAAGTGATAGCTTGGATGTTCTATAGCAAAGGTCATATTTAAGGAAGCACAGAGAGAGAAGGGCCTTTGAAAGGAAAGATCGTGGTCAGTTTTTAGCTTCTGTTCGGGCCCCGAATATAGAGAGGGGGTCCCAGGGTTCTGCAATAAGGAGCAGAATATAGAGAGGAGGTCCCAGGGTTCTGCAATAAGGAGCCCTCAGTGAGGTAGGGACACACCTGCCTCCACTCCCACACCCCCCCGTGGGTGCACCCAGGTAACAGACATGGGAGGCAGAAGGGCGGGGGCTGTGAGCAGGGGTGCGGGGTGCCGGGGGGCTCAGGCAGTTAAGTGTCCGACCCTTGGTCTTGGCTCAGGTCGCGATCTCGCAGCTCGTGGGTGGGTTTGAGCCCTGCATTGGGCGCTGCACGGACAGCCCAGAGCCTGCCTGAGATTCTCTGTCTTCCTCTCTCTCTGCCCCTCCCCCACTCGGATGTGCACTCTCTCTAAATAAATTAAAAAAGCGCTAAAATCAGTAGTGTAGGTGCACGGAGCAGAGGTTAGATAAGAGCACTGATGTTTTCTGCCCTGAAATAGGAAAATTCGCTTTCTTCCTGAATGGTTGCTGAAGAGTTCGGTACAGGACAAAGTCAAGAACAGTCTGGGATTCAAGGTCTTCATTCACGAGGGTGGGTGGCCGGGACCTTATCATGGGATGGGAACAGGAAGTAGTTCTTACTGTGTTGGTAAGAGATGGGAGCCAACGGAACGGCCGTGCTGATTAAGCTCACGTCCTGTGTGCCAAGTAGAGAGGTGTGGCTCTCTTAAAAAGAGCCCGATGAACTGGGGTGTCAAAAGATGCCAGGAGAGGGTACGAGAGATGCCACGAAGAAGGTCTCTAGGAAACCAGGCCGGAAACTCTGGTGAGGTCGTGCAAGGCCAGTCCGTGGTTCTGAGGCTGCGGGGCCGAGCTGGAGGCCCGCAGGCCAGCGCACGCCTCCATTAACCCCTGGAAGTCAGCATTTTTGTCTCTTTTTGTGTTGTAAAAACATGGCGATTGATGTGGGGAATCTGAAGGCTACTCACTGAGGGCAAGTTCAGCTTCTACCAAGTGTCAACATTTGGTAAAAACGATTCCTAATTAAAAACGTTCTCTGGCATGCCAACCTCTTCCTCCCCCACATTTATCGTTCTAGCAAGACTTGTTTCCCCCACGCTTCTTGCCGTAACACTAGTAGTTTCGGGGGGATTGTTGTGAGGACCCAGAGGTATGCAGACTACTGTTGGTAGACCAAGAAATCACAAAACGAAGTGAACTGTGACTAAAACTCAGAGTTTAGATAAAGTCAGGGACAGTGAGGCTCTTAAGTTCTTGGAAAGAACGATGAGCGATCACATAAATCACACCTCGTTTTGGTAGGATTAAAAACGCACCTTGTAGGGGGCACCTGAGGGATCAGTCGGTTAAGCGTCTGACCTCGGCTCGGGTCATGATCTCGCGGTCTGGGAGTTCGAGCCCCACGTCGGGCTCTGGGCTGACAGCTCAGAGCCTGGAGCCTGCAGCCTGCGTCAGATTCTGTGTCTCCCTCCCTCTCTGCCCCTCCCCCGCTCATGCATGTGTGCGCGCGCGCTCTCTCTCTCTCTCTCTCTGAAAACTAAAAAATAAAAACGTAAAAAAAGTGCACCTTGTTAGCTTTCCTTGGAAACTGATACCAGCCTTGCTGTGGGCGTCAGTTCTCAAAACACAGAACAAAAACCCCTTGGTCCTCCGACCTGTTAGCAGAGGTGTTGCCGTGAACGGTGACGGCGTCTTTTCTTGACCAGCAATACAACCAAGAGATCACGGACCTGAAGCAGCCTGTGTTGGTCAGTCAGCCCAAGAGGAGGCGAGGCCCTGGGGGCACCTTGCCGGGGCCCGCGATGCTCATCCCAGAGCTCTGCTATCTCACAGGTACTGCCGCGCCCCGGCCCCCCCAGCTTGCTGCCCCGTTCTCTTCGGGGAGTCCTGAAACCCTCGCCGAGACGCCTGCCCCCTCCCCCTCCACGGGAGCCCTTCCTGCTGCCTGTCCCGTGTCCTCACCACCCTGCACCCCAGACGTTCGCAGACTAGACCCTTGTCACTAACCCGCGCCTTCCGACGTCTTGTTTAAAGGTCTGACTGATAAGATGCGCAACGATTTTAACGTGATGAAAGACTTAGCTGTCCATACGAGACTAACTCCGGAACAGAGGCAGCGCGAAGTGGGAAGACTCATTGACTACATTCATAAGTAGGTCCCCCCCACGGCTCTGGAGCGTGGCTTCCAGTTTGTGCTATTTTCTGTGGGCTTGGGGAGCGACAGAGCGCAGTTTGGGTTTCCTTTTTGCGTTTGCGGTCTTCGGGGCGGGCTCTTGGTGTTTCTAGGCGAGGCTGCTGTCGTCAGGGCGTGTCGCGTTCTGTAGCCCGCGGCCTCATTCTTCCGTTAGAAGAAGGTAGTAGAGCAGAAGGTGAACCATTTTGGACAGACGGATGTTCTGTCTTGGTGACGACCTCGAGGGGGTTACTTTGAAGAGGTGGTTCGGGCATCAGAACTTCAGGTGAAAGGCCATCGCGGAGGGACCCAGGGCTGCGGGGAGGGACCAGCGGCCGGCACCTTGCGTGTTTCCTGGCGCTGCGAGGCTTCCGGTCCCGGGAGACACGGGAACGCACGCTGTAGGTCGGAGTGGGTCCGTTTGCCTGTGTCTGTTCCTGCCGTTTCCTTCTGTTGAGTGGTACGTAAATATGTTAAATTTACAGAGATGATAACGTTCAGAGGGAGCTTCGAGACTGGGGTTTGAGCTTTGACTCCAACTTACTGTCCTTCTCAGGAAGAATTTTGCAAGCAGAAAAGATTCACCAAGGTGGAAAAACAGTAAGGCGGTTCTTAAAGTTGTCAATCACGTCAGATGCGGGTGTGACTCGTGATAAAGTCCCACGCCAGTCTGCTGCTGTGCCCACTCCTCCCCTCCCTTCGCCCCTCCCTTCGCCCCTCCCCTCGCTTCACCGCCTCCCAGGAGCAAGGAGGTGCCTGGGGCTGGGCCATCGGTGAGACTTCACTGAAAGCCGGCTTTACTTTCCCTCGTGACACAAGTCGTTGAGCTAAGGTATTGGGTTGGCGTGATGTCTGCCGCCGAAGTGATTTTTTTATCCAGGAAACTTCCAGTCTATTTGGCCTCGTCTTTGCCTGGATGACTTGTTTGTAGAGAAACATGTTAAGTGTTGCGATGCCTTTTATGCTTTATGCTCAGGAAAGGGAAGCAAGCATTCTGAAAACAGTCTGGTGTGTAATTGAAACCCACAAGTGCTAGAACTTGAAAAACCCTTTTATAGAAAATGATGCCCTCCCACCTCGTAAATGGTCTGCGAATAACAGCCCGATGAAGTAGTTTCGTATTTTAACAGCGGTTGTTTTTATCACCCCCGTGGAAACGGTAAAAGCATCCGCCCCCACATAAAGGTTGTCGGGAGGTGGGGAGGACGCGCAGAGAGCACTGGGTGGTTTTCCTCTAGGGGGAAAGTAGCACCAGGTCACTGAGCTTCTGGCCTGTGAGCCCTCTGTCTTGCTGTCACACATGGTCACCGCTCGCTTCTGGTACTGACACCTCAGCCAGTTGCTCCCTCTCAGAGCCTTGTTTCTCTTGGGTCTTTATCACGAGGGAAGTACCTCGCGTCCTCGCGGTATCTCAGCAGAGGAAGGCGGGTACGGGAGGCGGCGGGGCGGGGAGTGCCTGGTGGGATGGGACCCCATCGTCTGTGGATACCTCCGTGTCCCTTTCTCCTCCACCGAGGCCATTTTGTCTGTCACCACAGTCGAAAGTACAAGAAGTTCTGTAAGGTTTGGGATGGGCCACGAGAAGAATTGTTACAGACTTGTTGGCTTTGTCACCGAGAGCATTCCGTGGAATTCACAGTGTCTCTGAACTTTCTTCTAGTTTGATTACAATCCACAGTTTGCAGATTGGTCAAAAGAAACCAGAGGTGCGCCGTTAATTAGCGTTAAGCCACTAGATAACTGGCTGTTGATCTATACTCGAAGGAATTACGAAGCCGCCAATTCGTTGATACAGAATCTATTTAAAGTTACACCAGCCATGGGCATACAAATGAAAAAAGCAATAATGTAAGTCTATCAAGTCATTTCTACTCTGAAAGATTGATGAGTAGTCATTTGGAGGGCACGGGAACGCAGAAGCGATGAAAGTGTTGGAAACGTTCTAGATGACGGGAGTTTAAAGATCTGCTCCAGTCCCCTGTAACGTGGATGCGGAACTGTATTTGAGTAACAAAGAAGGGGCGGGAGAGCAGGCAGTCTCGTCTCAAATTATCTCTGCTGTTTGTGGTAGAACGACCTTTGCCTGAATGACCACTCTCGGTGGTTTATTTCGTATCTCATACGGAACGTGTCGTATGTTATAATCTATAGGAAACTGTTTATGTTGGCACGTTTTTCGTTGCTTTTTCTGAATGTTGGATACCGGGTTTCCATTCCAGGATTGAAGTGGATGACAGAACTGAAGCTTACCTGAGAGTCCTACAGCAGAAGGTCACATCAGATACCCAGATAGTAAGTAGCGCACAGATACGTAGGTGGGTGTCCCGGAGTGACTGGTTTCAAAAACGGCATTTGTAAATCTTAGTGTTAGAGTTTGAAATGTCGTAGTTAGGGTCATAAAGTAGCCACACGACAGAGGTCTCGCCTTCATGAAGTGGCCCTGGTGATGCTGGCGTTGCTGTGCGCAAGGAAGGGCTGGGGGAACAGAGCCATCTCGAATTTATTTGGATTCGAAGGCTTTAACTGTATGGGTCCCACTCCGGGTTCTCTGTTCTATTCCATTGGTCTGTGTGCCTCTTCTTGTGCCAGCGCCATACTGTCTTGACGATGACAGCTTTGTAGTAGAGGCTGGAGTCTGGGATTGTGATGCCTCCCGCTTTGGTTTTCTTCTTCAGTATTACTTTGGCTATTCAGGGTCTTTCGTGGCTCTAAGAAATTCGAGAAGAATGCTGGTGCAATTTGGATTGGGATTGCATTGGATGTGTAGATTACTTGGGGTGGTATTGGCATTTTAACACTATTTCTTTTTCTAGTCCCTGAGCATGGAATGTCTTCTTGTTTCTTTGTGTCGTCTTCAATTTCCTTTATAAGTTTTCTATAGTTTTCAGCACACAGACCTTTTACATCTTTTCGTTAGGTTTACTCCTAGGTATTTTATGGTTCTTGGATCACTGACAAAGCAGGAAAGAGCATCCAGTGGAAAAAAGACCCTCTCTTCAGCAAATGGTGCTGGGAGAACTGGACAGCAACATGCAGAAGAATGAAATGGGACCACTCTCCTACACCATCCGCAAAAATAAACTCAAAATGGGTGAAAGACCTAAACATGTGACAGGGAGCCATCAAAATCCTACAGTTGGAGAAAGTAGGCAAAAACCTCTTTGACCTGGACCACGGCAACTTCTTACGCAGCATGTCTCCAGAGGCAAAGGAAACAAAAGCAAAGATGAACCATTGGGACCTCATCAAGACTAAAAGCTTCTGCGCTGCAGAGGAAACAGTCAACAAAACTAAAAGGCAACCAACGGAATGGAAAAAGTATTTGCAAATGACATATCGGATGAAGGGTTAGTCTCCAAAATTGGTAAAGAACTTAACCAAACTCAACACCCGTGAAACAAATAATCCAGTGAAGAAATGGGCAGAAGACATGAACGGACGCTTTTCCAAAGAAGACATCCAGATGGCCAACAGACACATGAAAAGATGCTCAATGTTACTCATCATCAGGGAAATGCAGATCAAAACCACACTGAGATACCAACCCACACTGGTTAGAATGGCCACAGTTAACAACTCAGGAAACAACAGATGCTGGTGAGGATGTGGAGAAACGGGAAACTTCTTGCACTGTTGGTGGGAATGCAAACTGGTGCAGCCGCTCTGGAAAACAGTGTGGAGGTTCCTCAAAAAATTAAAAATAGATCTACCCTATGACCCAGCAATAGCGCTGCTAGGAATGTACCCAAGGGATACGGGAGTGCTGAAGCATAGGGGCACTTGTACCCCAATGTTTATAGCAGCACTTTCAACAATAGCCAAATTATGGAAAAGAGCCCAAATGTCCATCAGCTGATGAATGGATAAAGAAATTGTGGTTTATACAGACAATGGAATCCTACTTGGCAATGAGAAAGAATGAGATCTGGCCATTTGCAGCAACATGGGTGGAAATGGAGGGTATTGTGCTAAGTGAGATAAGTCAGTCAGAGAAAGCCCAATATCCATTCATACGTGGATCTTGAGAAACTGAACAGAAGACCATGGGTGAGGGGAGGGGGAAAACTAGTTACAAACAGAGAGGGAAGGAGGCACACCGTAAGAGACACTTAAACACAGAATAAACTGAGGGTGGGGGAGGGGGGTGGGGGAGAGGGGAAAATGGGGGATGGGCACCGAGGAGGGCACCGGTGGGGAGCGCTGGGTGATGTATGGAAGCCATGAACCATGGGAATCTACCCCCAAAACCGAGAGCACCCTGTACACACTGTATATTAGCTAATTTGACAGTAAATTATATTAAGAAAAAAGGCTTTAATCGTAGAAAATTTTGTGGGGAAAAGGCACAAAAGTAAAAATCAGTACTTAGTTGGTGAGCATGCGTACAGGTACGGCTAGGGTGGTGGCAGAGACCAGTGTGATGGTAAACAACGTATGTATGTTGCTTTAAGCCTAAGAAGTGAATTGGCTTCAACTAATCTGTTCCCTTTTCCAGCCCTTCATCTCCTACTTAAGTGCCGCAGGCAGATTACTATTACGTTGTCGGGAATAACAGAGACACCTAGGAAAGCAAAGTGATTTGGCTGGGGACTAGAGAAAAGAGAAGAATCGGGGACTATAAATTAGGAAAACACAGTGAGTTAAAGATCTGTGTTCAATTCTACAACGCAAACTCGGATTGGGCAGGGACTAAAACACTGTTTTATTTCCAGTGTTTCTAAGACACCGTGGACACAGAACAGCGTAAGTTGAAAGTGTAGGGTGTACGGTGTGGTCGTTGGACGTGCGTGTATGTTGCAGAAACGATTATCACGACAGGGTTAAGGCATAACGTGCACAGTGTGATCACTTGATCATCCCAACAGGGCGATTTCTCTCCTCTGTCACCTCACTTACAGTTTTGTTTTTTTGAAGATCTAGTCTGTAGTACCTTTCAGGTGCATAACACAGCCTTGTTACCTGGTCACCTGCACCGTACATCAGATCCCCAGAACTTAATTTATAACTGCAAGTTTGTGCCCTTTGACTAACCTCGTCCCATTTCTGGCCGGGACATATTTAGATTGGGCACTCCATTTTGTCCCCAGAATTGTCCATGGACTTCCTGAGAAATTTCATAGGGTGATCAGGTTCTCAAGCCAGAGCTTTAAAAGTTTCAAAGCCATGGCGCGCCTGGGTGGCTCAGTCAGTTAAATGTCTGACTTCGGCCCAGGTCATGGTCTCGCGGTCCGTGGGTTCAAGCCCCGCGTCGGGCTCTGTGCTGACAGCTCGGAGCCTGGAGCC
Organism: Panthera leo; assembly: GCF_018350215.1. NCBI lineage: Eukaryota > Metazoa > Chordata > Mammalia > Carnivora > Felidae > Panthera > Panthera leo. The sequence continues at coordinate 2,017,215 of NC_056690.1, read as the reverse complement.
TGCTTTGGGTTCTGTGTCTCCTCCTCTCTCTCTCTCTCTGCCCATCCCCCACCTGTGCTCTCTCCATCTCTCGAAAATTTTTTGCGCACCTGTAGGTTACCACTAACTTATCTTGCCCTATTCTTTATCCCTGAAGTACTCCAGGCTGGCGATAGAGCGTGTTTAAGTAGGTTGGCAGGTTTTCTTGGCCTTCAATTTTGAGTTGTTTGCTCCACGTGGTTTCTTTCCCCTGTGCGCGTCTGTAACTGGGTTGAAGGGAATGAGACCGTATCAGCTAACGTCACGCCAGTTAGCTCATGGTGGAGATGTGGCGGGTGGGCTTGGTTCTCTCTTCTGTCCCCTGAACTTGATCGTCACTTGCCTAATCCTCTGTGACGAGAACGTTTTTTGCTTTTCAGGTTGTCTGTCTGTTGTCGAGTAATCGGAAAGACAAATACGATGCTATAAAAAAATACTTGTGTACAGATTGCCCTACTCCAAGTCAGTGTGTGGTAGCCCGGACCCTGGGCAAGCAGCAGACCGTCATGGCCATTGCGACCAAGATCGCCCTGCAGATGAACTGCAAGATGGGAGGGGAGCTCTGGAGGGTCGATATGCCCGTAAGTTTGACTGATGTAATTGGTGCTTAAATGCTTTGTTTACCAAAAAGGGACTTTGTAACCACCGCTGGTACTCCATTTATCTAAAAGCACAGGGTTTTTGTTACAGCTGAAGCTGGCCATGATCGTTGGCATCGATTGTTACCATGACACCACAGCTGGACGGAGGTCAATTGCAGGATTTGTTGCGAGCATCAACGAAGGGATGACCCGGTCAGTGCGGTCAGGTGACGGGCGGTTGGCTGTGGACACCGCAGGAGAGGTGTGCGTGCAGGGCCGACTTCCGGGGGGGTCTGCGAGGTTCTCTTGAACCTATTGACTTCTCTGAACTCGATAATCAAGAAAGTCAGGGAAGTAGAATAACAGCTACCTGGCCATTTGCGACTTTGTCCCCCTGGCCCTTAATCTGTACTGGTCAGATCACATTTCCGGCTGTTTTATAGGTGATTTCTGGGGGGGGTGGGGAGCGGATCTCCTTAAATGCGGCCGTCTCTGAAAAGGTCTCTCATCGTTTTTATTGACCGCTGAAACGTACCTTAAAGTTTTTGTGTTGACTTTATTTTGGAAAACCCGTTTCTTCAGTTTACCCAGTCACTTGTGTTGTGATGGAGTGAAATTGCTTTTCAGTGCTTTTCTTAGAACTGAGCATTGCCAAGAATAGGAAAGGATGAAAATTGAGGGAATGTTGATGTGTGAGCTTTAGTAACGGCATATTTCAAGGTATTTTATCTTTTTAAAAGCGTGCAACCTGTAATAAACGTCTCCCGAAGAGCAGAGCGCGAGGGGGGTGTGTGTGAGGGAGGGAGGAGGTGTCTCTGGGTCTCCTGGTTCCGATTTCACTTTCGCCTCAGCAGGGGAATCGTGTTGATCTGTGACGAAAGCGAGCTTGGTCTGTCGCGTTGTAAGTGGCTTGTCGTTGCCGTCCAGGGTTTCACAAAGCACCCGACATGCCAGGGGACCTCTTTAAAGGGGCGAAAGACGAGCTGCCGGAGGGAGGCGGTGCTGTGAGAGGAGCCGCCCGCGGGCACGGGCGTTCTCACCGCGGTCCGGTCGCGGTTTCTCTCGCAACAGCTGGTTCTCTCGCTGCGTCTTTCAAGATCGAGGACAAGAGCTGGTGGACGGTCTCAAAGTCTGCCTCCAAGGTCGGTCTCCTGTCGCCTTTTCACCCTGGTCCCTGACGTGGCCCTTCGAGAGGTGACCCCAGGGTTACGTGGCGCGGTGCTGGCTTTCCCGCAGCTGCCCTGAGGGCTTGGAACAGCCGTAACGAGTACATGCCCAGCCGGATCGTCGTGTACCGGGACGGCGTCGGCGACGGCCAGCTCAAAACCCTGGTGAACTACGAGGTGCCGCAGTTCCTGGACTGCCTCAAGTCTGTCGGGAGAGGCTACAAGTAAGCGTGTGTGTCGGGAGCCTTTTGCGGCCGTACGGTCGCGGCTCTTCAGCTGCGAGGCCCGTGTGGCGGGATGCCGCGTGAGGGAGCCCTTCCCCTCAGGTGGGGGGGGCGGGTGAGGTCGCGGAGGGGGCGGAGGCGCTCGGGAGCCTTCCCCGGGGGCGGGGCTGGAGGTGTGGGGGCCCCCTTCCTCCAGGGACGATGCGTGAAGTCACCCCCGCCGGCGGCCTGCCTTCGGCCTTCCCGCTGGGGCCGTGGCGCAGGGTCTGAGGGTTCCGAGACGTCTGCGGGCATCTGCGGAGGCGGTTACTAGCAGGAGTTCCCAGCGGTCTTCGTGTGCTCTTTCTCGGTTGCTTTACGCAGCGGATACTTCTTTGTGAAGCCGACCGGCACCGACGTCTTTACTCCGTCCGTGGGGGTGGCGTGCACGCGCGAGGGACACACTGGTCCTCCCCGAGCACCCCGCCTGTGCCCTCGCAGACCGTGCCGGTCTCTGCCTTCCTCCGCTCCCCCGCGGCGGTGAGACCGCGCCGGCTCCACACGGCCCTTTGGAGGAGTTCCGTTTTGCTAGTCTGTCGGGCGGCGAGCAAGCTGACGTCCGTCCGGGACCGTCGCGTCAGGGGCTCGCTGGTGCGGAATGACGGCCGGCGGAGTCCGTGTCTGAGGAGCCCCAGAAGCTCCGAGAGGCCTGTTTGTGCGTTCAGCCAGCAGTTGGTACCGTGGCAGCAAGGAGGGCGTCGGAGAGCCCTTGAGTGCACCTGGGCTTGTGGTGGCGCCGGCACCCGTGGGCTGGGCACGCGGAGCCGCTTGCTTCGCTGGAGTGGAGGCTGCTTCTGGGTCAGCCTTGGCCAGCTTCTCGGTGTTGATGGCACCCATTTCTTAGAGTGAGTTTATTAGTAAGCGCTCAGAGCAAGTCAGGGAGGTTTTTCAGAGTAAAATGCTAATCAGCGTTTTCCGATATTTTGGAAGCGGATGTTAATGTTCTTCTCTGTCTCCTTTAAAAACCTTAATGCTTGCGTTTTCTCACTAAAAGAACGGTATTGGCTTTCGGTCTTCGAAACGTTGTGAGCCTTACTGGATGTGTTTCTCTGAGTTCAGTGCTCCGTCCGCACGGACAGGGTCGGGGGGGGTGGGGGCGGGGTGGGCAGAGGAAGGCGCGGAGAGGCGGCTGCCTGCTGGTCTCCCTTTCAGGTCCCTGCTCTAGCCCTCAGCATCTTCTAGCCCCGTTGCCTTTTTCTCACACGGAGGGGAAAGGAAATTTCCGGGAAGTAAGGAGGAGACGTACCGGTGCAAGTTGATCTCACAGCCTCGAGCTGCATGTTGTTGGGGATTTGGGGACACAGCCTGTGGCCGTGTGGGGCCTGGGGCTCTGCTGCTGGGAGTCTTTCAAGTCCTGTGGGCTTGGGTCCCAGAAGGAGCAGCAGAAGTTGCTCTCGAAGAGGAGCCTGGAGCCCGAGTGAGGGGAGTCGGTGAACCGGGTCCTGCCCGGGGCGGGGTCGTGCCCAGGGTGGCTGCCGGGGGGTGGCCTGCCGGCTCCCGCTCCGGGGATGGGCTAGACGGGTGTGGGGGAGGGGACTTCACGCCGAGGCCGCACGAGCCTGACCGGCTGCCACAGGACTGGAGCCACGTTGTGAGTTGTGCCAGGACGTGGTGGCTGCGGGGAGAGGTGACCGAGCGCAGGGTGTCTCAGGAGCAGGGCCAGGTTCCGCCCAGCTTCACCTGCTGCATCTGGGAAATGGGGAGGCGACCAGCCAGGGTCGTCAGAAGGAATAAAGGAGAGTGCTTGACACGGTACCCGATACGCACTCCATAAATGCTGGAGAACTCGTGTGTGAAGTAAAGTAATACCCGAGAATCGTTCCTCACTTTGAAGAGATGCGGTGTGGATGTAAATATCCGTAATTACTCTTAGAATCACAGTATTTGTGTTTTGATTGAAATGGTGGTGTTAACTTTATAAAAATGCGTAATGGAGTAGCTGATTTAGAACATTTGGCAGAAGAACAAATCAGAATGTCACCTCATCCTTACGACTTTGTTTTGTGACATTTGCTGAATCGCTTCCTGTGATGTCAGAGGGCCGGAACCCACCTGCCTTAGGTTCCTGGGACTGGCTTTGTTCTATCCAGAGCCGCAGTAACTGGGCAGCAGGGTGGTGTCTCTGAAAATACCTTCTGTTTATTGAAGTGACATCACCTCCCTGCCCCTTGTCTGTTTGGTTACTGCTACCAGGAAGGAGTGAAGTTAGGTTTACCACGGAACAGAAGTTCCCATTTCGGGGTCTCTTGGACCATTTGCCCAACAGCGTCCTCTGGACCACCTTCCCAAGCCAAACGTTCCAGATCCCACTGCACGTAAAGCCCGTGGCATCCCAGAGTTTGCAATCCAGTGTACTGAGGCTCTTCGGGAGCCAGTGCTCTGGTTGGGAAAAGGGCACAGGGGAAACCGAGGCATCGGTAACCGTCCTGTTTATCAAACGTCCATCCCATGCCAGCAGGGTCCCGAGCGCCTTCCGTGCACCAGTTCACGTATTCCGTGTTTCAAACGCTGGATTTGACGTGGGCCTTGGAGGTGGTAGAGGAGGTGCGAAAGTAGTCGAGCCGCACGTGCTGCCCTTGAAGGGCTGCCCTGCGGGGAGCCAGGGCCAGGTTAGGGGCCAGCACACCTCCTCGGATGCAGAGCCGGACGCTCGGGGAGAGGGACTCCGTCCTGGTGCGGGAAAACCGAGCAGAGAGTCTCACTGGGGGAGACGCAGAGGGCACATTCTCTGCTGCCGTGGGGTGGGCTGAGGGGTGATTGGGCCCCGGGAGGGAGACGGAGACAGGGACCCCTGATTCCCTCGTGAACTGGTAATGCTAGGCTGCACTCGGACACTGCTCACACCAGCCCCCCAGCAGGGATTTTAGATTCGAGGTCCTATTTTCCACGTAGAAGAGGCTCCGAACTGTGTGCCGAATTTAGTGTTTCAGTGTGGTGGGCAGATGACGTGCTTACCTGTTGATTAGACACCGGGCACGTGCACGCTGTCCCCTCACACCCTGGATCGGTGCCCTGCCCTGGGGGGGTGGGGTGGGGTTCTGGTTAGAGCCACATGAGTGGGTTGTTGATTGACTGAGAGCGTGACTAAATCGGTGTCATTACATTCATCCGCATCTGCATCATCATCATCATCATCATCGTCGTCGTCGTGTTTTAAGCCCAAGACTAACAGTAATTGTGGTGAAAAAACGAGTGAACGCCCGATTTTTTGCTCAGTCTGGAGGAAGACTTCAAAACCCACTTCCTGGAACAGTTATTGATGTGGAAGTTACCAGACCAGAGTGGTAAGTTGTGTAGTGTTCGCTGAACATTGTTTTCTGCTTTATCCACTTTAACTCGTTTACTTTTATGTTTTTTTTTTTAATTCATTTGAGAGCAGCTCACATGTGAGCGAGCAGGGGAGGGGCAGAGAGGGAGGGAGGGAGAGAATCCAAGCAGGCTCCACAGTCAGCACGGAACCCGACACGGGGCTGGAACTCATGAACCAAAAGGTCAGGACCGGAGCCTAAATCAAGAGTCAGACGCTTAACCGACTGAGCCACCCAGGCGCCTGTTACTTTTTCTTCTGTTTCTTACGAATCCTAAAGTCCCCGATTAGTTTGATCCAATAGTATTGCTAAAGCCTACGATTTATTTGCGTCTGAAATGGTCAACAGGTTTCTGTGCAGTTTTTCTTTGGGGGAAGACGGTTCTTGTCTGTGGCACTAATGATCTAGAGAGGTTAGAATGGCTGCTGTAGATTGCTTTTGTCTTTTCTTTCACATCTGTATCTTCATCCAGATTGTTTTCTCAGTAAAAATTTTTAGGTCTGTAATGCTTTTAATTACCCAGAGGCCAAAACGTTTCATCTGAAACACAAGCACAGGTAAGAAAAGTGGCTTCTGAGTAAACATTTTTATGCAACCTGGGCTACACTTTGTTTGCCGTAGGAAAATAAGCTAGTAAGTAGGACCTGAGGGGCCCGTGGTAATGAGATCAGCGCACAGTGTTCCGCTGTCCAGTGCTGAAGCCCGCTGGCCCCTGGGAAAGCCCTGTGTGCGGCTGGGCGCCCGGCCCGTAGGTCCTGTGGGTAGTGGGAGGTCCTCCCTCGGCCCAGGTTGCCCCTCCTCGGGAAAGCACGCTGTTGGGACTGTTCTGTTTCATCGTATTGGCGCTTTTTCAAAAGGCCGATCTGGGGCGCCCGGGTGGCTCCGTCAGTTAAGCGGTGACTCTTGGTTTCGGCTCAGGTCATGATCTCACGGCTTGTCAGTTCCAGCCCCACATTGGGCTCTCTCTGTGCTGACAGCGTGGAGCCTGCTTGGGATTCTCCCTCTCCCCCGCTTGCTCTGTCTCCCTCAAAAATAAATTTAACCAAATTTAAATTCCAAAGGTAGATTTAACCAGAATCAAGCGCAGGCCTAGGTGCGAAGCTGTTAGTGTGCTGCTCCTGTATAAACCGCGGGCACAGGAGGGTTTCTTCTGCTAACTTTGTGTGTATAAACGATCACACAGGTTTCAGTTCTGTCAAGCGACCGTGAATGCGTGGCCTTGGATCGTGGCAGTGCTTCCGTAGGATTCTGCTACTGGGGGGGAGTCAGCTGAGGAAGACGGAATAGCTAAGATGCTAACTTAAGTTCCTTTCCCGCAGGATCCCTTAGCCATTCAGAATGACCCCATGGTACTTTCTAATAACGGTATTCCTGCTGCGGTAACCAGAGCTCAGGGGGTAACACGGACCCGAAGACAACCGATGTAAACAAATTGGGTAAAATCCAAGTTGAATTAAGAAGTATGAAAACATTTCATTACTTTTTATTAGATGCTGTTGAAAATTTAGCTGATGATGCTGTTGACATACCTGGAGAAGTCCACTTTTAAAAACGTTTGTTTATTTTGAGAGGGAGGACGGGAGGGAGGGAGAGAATCCCAAGCAGGCTCTGCACTGTCAGCATAGAGCCCGACCTAGGGCTTGAGCTCACGAACTGTGAGATCACGACCTGAGCTGAAATCGAGAGTCAGATGCTCAACCGACTGAGCCCCCAGGCGCCCCTGGAGAGGTCCACTTTTAAGGACTAGACCAGAGTCGGTGTCGGCCGCCAGCACTTTGGACGGTGACTTGCCTGTGTTGGGAACTGAGATTTTGACTCCAGCTCTGGTGTGAATTCTCTGTTCTTTGGGGCAGGTTATTTGTCACTGAAACCCTCATTCTTCTAAAACACTACAGCGTTACAGATCAGTCCTGATTTTTATAATTTCTGTAGTTTTCAGTGAAACTAGCAAGTTGCACACGTAATCCACTTCAAGTCTGGTAACAGCCTCTCTGGACTGATGTTTTGTTGTCCGTCTTGTCCCTTTATGCTGCACTCCTTGGTTTTGCTTTACCGTTTGGGTCCTGAACGAATTGTGCTTATGTCCTTGGACGCTCTAGTCTAAAATTTGTTTTTTATCCTTGACGAGTAACATTAAGTGTATTTTTGTTAAGTAGCACTGGGAACAGCAAGAGGGGGAAAGGTCCTGGGGTGAAAGCAGATTTTGGAAACCGCAGAGCCCGAAACGAGACCTCCTCCACTCACCCCCACCGTCGCTGCCCCTCCGGGCCCGTGTTACGGCTCCGTCCTCCCCTGAGCTCCCGTGTCCACCGCCGTGGAAGCAGCCCCATCGGGTGCCAAAGGTCCCGAGGCGTCAGTGACCGAGATCTCAGATACACGCAGTAGTGGCAGCTTGAACATCCTTCGCACATAAGCACTCCGAGATGGTCCGCGAACCGCAGTCTCTGACTTCAGGAGGCCCGCTCTGTCTTGAACGAGGAGGTCACGTCGGTGCGCGGGATCCCTTCGCCGTCCGCCTCGGCTCTCGTTCGCCTCACGACCGTGTGGTTTTTCTGCCGTCCTTGCAGGTATGACTTTTTTATCGTGAGCCAGGCGGTGAGAAGCGGCAGCGTCTCGCCCACACACTACAATGTCATCTACGACAACAGCGGCCTGAAGCCGGACCACATACAGAGGCTGACATACAAGCTGTGTCACATCTATTACAACTGGCCGGTAAGTGTGTTCGTTCACTTCGGCGAGACTCGGAAAGCAGTTGCTGGGTTTTTAAAGGCCTTTGATAGTTGACACCAACACGTGTAATGCACACCAGATTTTGAGTAACAGGCCCTGTGTTTCTTCCTCTAAAGGGCGTCATCCGGGTCCCGGCTCCTTGTCAGTACGCCCACAAACTGGCTTTCCTCGTGGGCCAGAGCATTCACAGGGAGCCCAACCTGTCGCTGTCCAACCGCCTGTACTACCTCTGACCTCCACCAGAGGACGACACACAGCGGTTTCTGTGTTGGGAATGTAACGTCGGGCTTTTCTTAAGCTTTTTATTTCTTTTAGCTGTTACCTTTCTAGATGAAACTTGGGGAAGGAATTAGGTCTGGAGTCTTATTTCTAGCATTGCTACTTGACTGGCTTATAGGTAAAAATTCAAATTTTATATTTTCTCTTGTTTGTTTCCTCAGCTACAGTGTGAGGATTTTTGTTTTGGAGAAAGCTATGGATAAGGTGCTTTGTATTATAAACACACTTTTAGACTATTTGAAAAGTGGGGATTTACTCAAAAGTACTTCCAGGAGTGAGCAAGTCCTTCTTTGTAGGCCTTACGTTAATTATCTTCTTTTTGAAATATTTTCATTTAAGGAAGCTCACTAGAACTGTCAGGTGAGGTTTTATTTGGGTATCTGATCTATTTTAGAGATGAAAGCTGCCATTAAATAACCTGTACAAGGTGTGGGAACTGTATGAGACTCTGTGGAGAAGTAGGCTAACTTTTTATTTCATTTTGGGGCTAGGTGGTATAGGGGTTAAAAGAAGATGGTTGAAAAGTTTTAAATTTCTGTCCAAAGAAACATTTTAAGACTCTTAAGAGGTCAGTAATCTATATTAACATTACGAGTTGTTTTGCAACTGAGACATTATTCTGCTTGTTATAGAATAAAATTGGATTGTTACCCTGTTCAGGAACAGTTTGTTTTTACTGAAAGCATCTGTATTTTCATTCATTTACTGTATTTTTTTTTTAAACGGGGAGAGTTCACTCCGTCAAAGGGCTGTGATCCATTTACAAAAGCGAAGGTCCATGAGTTCGAGCCCCGCGTCGGGCTCTGTGCTGACAGCTAAGAGCCTGGAGCCTGTTTCCGATTCTGTGTCTCCCTCTCTCTCTCTGACCTTCCTCCATTCATGCTCTGTCTGTCTCTCTCAAAAATAAATGTTAAAAAAAAAAAAAAAAAAAAACCACCGAAATCCGCATCACTTGAACTTGAGGGTCTACGGCTGCCATCTGCGAGTTTGCAACACAAGAATGGGAGCCGTGGCTCAGAAGTGCAGACCAAGAAGGGTGGTGTTGAGTTGATAATCGTAGCTGTTCACGTTTACGTATCTGTAGGAATTGCCAGGAAATTCTGCACTTAACGAACGGAACTCACTTCTAAATGTTGCTTGTAAACGTAACGGGTGTGAATGTTAGCGACCGTACATAAACTCGTCTGAGCATGTTATACTTGTCTTTTCAAATAAATGCCTTATTAACATGAACGAAAACCATCTTATTTTCCTTTTAGTTGTAGCTAATAACTACATAGCTGTTGTTAACACTGATCTTGGCTATTAGCCCAGGTTCCTTAACCTGCTTCCTTAACCCTGTGAACATGAGAGGGAAAGGAACAGGGCCTGCCTTGCGAGCGTTCGGAAAGCTGCCGGAGACAAGATGCCGTTGCAGAAGTTGCGTTAGACGCTGTCCCGGTTCAAAGGGGTGTGAGGACGGCTAACCCTGCAGCTGTGACAGATTGGTTTGGGGTATTTATGTGTGGATTTGTAGTGCTGCCCAGTAGCTGTTAAGTCAGTAAAGCGTCATCCATAGCAGCTTTTACATGATCTCAAAGGTTTCAGGTCTTTACCGATTCTTCAGGATTTCAGTCTAGAGAAGTTACAGTGGCCAAGAGACGCTCACCCAAGCCCGAAGACTCTGCCGCCACGGACGGAACATCTGCTCAAATTCGTTCCGGCCAAAAGGGTTCTGGCTTGGCTTGTTCACTCATCCCGGGCAGTGGTTCCCAGATTGAATGTTAAATGTCACTCATTCGCCTGGTCTGGGTCCGCGCCGCACCTAGGCCCAGAACCTCTGCCAGGTGAACTGTCCTGTAGACACATCCGGGGCTTCGTCTGGGGACTTGGGCCAGTGCCAGGTGAGAAGGCATCTGGAGCCTAGTCGACAAGAGGATATGGGGGGGGGGGGGGTCTCTGTTGTCTTGTCTGCTTTCTTCGCTGGCGTTGATGGGCCTCCTGGGGGGACAGAGAGGGCCAGAGGGTCTAGGTTTAGGTGTCCACCTCACCCCCTTGGAAGGGGCACCCTTTCCACAGTAGTGCTGGCAAAAACCCTGGCTGTCTACACCTCTGGGAACCTAAGGGATGCACATCGGGATAGGTTGAGCCCGGCTCCCGTGCCGTGTCCAGGAGTGCACGTGTGTGCGATGCCGAAGGGACGGCGCCCACGGGAACGGCAGGGGCTGCCCTGTGCGGTCTGTCCCCCCTCTGGTCCGTCTGGGTGGAGCAGGCCAGGTGGGGACCTCGGGACCCTCCGCTTCAACACGTGGCAGAAACACCCGTTCCGAGCATTCCCTACTTGTCTGTCCCAGGCAAGCCCACGACCCACCTCGCTGACACGCCGACCCGCGGTCAACGCTGCATGTCCCCAGTCTGCACCCTGCCCCTCCTGGAGGGCCCGGTGCCTGCCCCTCTCCACCCCCCACCCCCGCCGGCCCTGCCACTGCTGCCCTGCTTCTCCAGCAGCCTGGGGTTGGCCACGGCCACGTGCAGCCCCCTCCCCTGTCACTGGGGTCCCCGGACTCCCTGCTGCTGCATCTGCTGCCACACCTGCTCCCGCCCACCTGCGCGCCGGACACACCCGCTCCTTCGAGGATGTGCTATCATGGCGCCTCCCCTTGCCCCGCATCAGTGTTTCCTCTGCCTGCCTCCCTCTCCGGGGCCGTGTTTTTTCCATCCTAAAAAGGCCCCCGGGGCCCCCGTGGTCCCTTTAGGTGGGGGAGGGTTGGTAAGGTGTCCTCCTACCTTCATAGCAAACGGCAAAGCCAGCCACTTACTGGGGTAACTCCCCGCGGGGGGGCCCGGTGGGGAGGTCGCGGCCAGCGGGAGGACAGGAGGGGGGCAGGCGGAGGGAGGGAGTTCGTCCCGGGGACCCCACAGCCCGAGGTTGGCCTCCCGAGCCACCGCAGCAGAGAGGACGGTCACATGAGCCCGCCCGGCTATGCTGGCGGGAGTCCCTCTCGGCGCACCTAGCGGGGTCCTCGTGCGCTTCGGTGCCACGTGGGGGGCTCGCCCTGCCGCTGGCACTTCGAGGCCAGTGACGGCGGCCAGGGTCGTGCAGACCGCACGGCTGTGGGCTCTGCCCTCAGCAACGCAGTGGCCGCCGGTGACAAGCCGGCCCCGCCCCAGCTTTTCTCCACTCCTCACTGCCGAGGGGGCGACTGCCCCGGCCTTCCTGCCGCACAGGGGCCTGTGCGCCCCGCACCCGGCCTCAGACACCCCCGTGCTCAGAGAGCCATGATTCTGGAAGCCCCAGGCACAGGCTCGGTCTCCTTGCACGTTTCATAGCAAGGGGAGGCCGGGTAACAGTGGCCTCCTCCCGGGAGGTGGCCCTGCCTGGGGGGGGAGGGGAGGGGTGGTTTTCAAAGTCCGGCGTGAAGCGTGCAAGCAGCCGGGCCGAACGCGGGCCACGGGGACACCAGAGTGGTTCTGCAGGCGAGCAGAGCACTGAACTTCCGGGGCCGGCATCCAGGGGTGCTGCCGAGGCCGTGTTCTGCCCCCCCACCCCCCGAGCTAGTTCACCCTCCTTTCTAGCAGAGGTCGAACAGTACAGTCCTCCCAAACTCGGCCTAATCGTTCACATAAGTGCGGCAAGAACAGCGACGGGTCGTCTAGGCTCCCTTAACTCTGCTGGGGCTTCTCCTAAAGAACTTCAGTTAAAAGTTTCTTTAATGGCTTCATTTTGGGGAGCGAGTGAAAAGGGGAGGTGCAGGGAGAGACAGAGGATCTGCAGCGGACCCTGTGCTGAAAGCAGAGAGCCTGGCGCGGGGCTCGAACTCACCCTGAGATCATGACCGGAGCCGAAGTCCGAGGCTTAACCGCCCGAGCCCCCGCCCCCCGGCACGCTTCTCCTAAGGAATTTCAGATGGAGCCTTCAACAGCCGTTCAAGGCCAAGAGCCCCACCAGATGCTCACCCGCCAGCAGACTCGCCTGCAACACCGTCTGCAGCTTGGAGTTCCCTCCCTTCCTGAGGCCCCCAAGACCTGCCGAGGTTCCTGAGCCTGTCGGGCAGCGACCTCCCTCATTCACCTGGTCAGGCTCCCGGGAACCCCGGAAGCAAGGTACCAGGCCAGTGTCTTCCAAGGGCTCTGTCGGGTCCGTAAAGTCAACCCTCGCTCCCTAAAGCCGTGTGGGCGCCTCTGTCTCAACTACACTTTCCAGTCAAAGCCTTGTTGGTAACAGCCGGTGTTTCCAATGACGTCATGTCACAAGAACAGATTGTCCTCAAACTTGTGCGAATAACGAACCGATTTCCTTCTGTTGCCACAAGCCCCAGCCCCGTCCTCCTGGGTATGAACTGACACGGAATTCACCACACACACCCCCAGGGCCTGTACCTGTTTCACCAGCATTTTCACCCGGGAGAAAGCCTCTTGGATGGCACCCAGCCCCTCGGCTTCCGAACCAAGCCACATACAGGTCTAACACCTGCGCTGGTCGGGGAATAAAAGGCCTCCGGGAACCTAACGAGAGCCTGGAATTCATCTTAGGGACCGGGAAGGTTCATACTGTGTCAGCGACCGCATCCCGCATCACTTTTATCCGGTGAACCGAATGACCCCGCCCTGGGCTCTTGCCGGCACTGAGCTGCCATCCTCCGGACGTCACGCCGTAATGACGCGGCCGCTGGAGACCGAGGGTGACTCTCGGGGTCCGCAACCTGAGTTCACCTGCCCTGGTTAGATCCAGACCCTGCGGAACGTCTACCCCCACGTGTACGCAGGGATGGGGTAACTAAGCACCAGGAAACGGGGGGAAGAAGCCCGCGGATCCGTAGAGACTAACGGGAGCTTGCTAATCTGTCCCCTGTAACCATCGATAAGCCTTCTTTCTCCCCCAGATTTCAAGGGTTTCTTCAGGTAGGTGTGCATCCAGCTCCAATGCCTATCGGAGCTGGTTCAGTCTGTAGCAGGACCAGCAGGACCAGTAGACGCTCGGGTCGCCCCCAGCTGCAGACCCTAGAGGGCAACGTCGTCCCTACCCTGGTCTCCACCCCGAAATTCCTCCATTACCGGACGGGCACTCGGCACACCAGTTTCTGAACCTTCTTACAAGGAAATAAACTCCTTTCCCTGAGGTCGTGCCTTCCACACGCTGGACAAGACCGCATCGGCATGTTCCGATTTTCTCGCGGGTGCCAGATGCGACATCTTGCCACAGCTGGGAGAGGCCTGGATGGGCTCCTTCCCATCGTCGTCGGCAGGATCCTGTGTTCCCAATTTTCCCACCCGTCCGTCTCGTCTCCCTGCTGCGGGAGTCTCGGCGAAGCCGGTCTCCACCGCGGCTGCCGGAGCAGCAGGTGCGGCCTCCATACCGGCCTCTAAGCGCCGGGCGGGCTGCACGTTTCCAACCAATCACGTTAGCCAAGGGCCGGGGTCCTCTCGAGCAGTGGCTGAGGCCACCCGTGACCCCCCAGACCCACGTAACGTACTAAGGTGCCCCCGGCGTCGCAGCCGGGACGCCCAACCTGCCACCGCCTCGGCCCCTTTGCTCCACCAACGCCACGGACAAGGGGAAGGCCCCCCCTCACCCTGGGCAGCCCCCTCGCCCACCGGCGCCTCTCTGGTTTCCGCCTCCTCAGGAGGTGGAGGAGGGTCCGTGTACCCTCCAGACCGAGAAGACCCTTCACTTCCGAAACGCACGCACGCCAGCCCACCGCTCGCTGTCGTTCGGGGCGACTTACCGCAGCAGACGACCCAGGACACCCCGGCCACGCTCCGTGCAGGACGGCCCGCAGCCCGCGGCTTTTATGGAGCATGGCCGTGAGGGTCTCTGAGGGTTCTCTGCAGGGGCGCCACCTGTATGCCTGGGGGCGGGGTCTCTGCGAGTTCTGGCAGGGGCGCCACCTGTATGCCTGGGGGCCGGGTCTCTGCGAGTTCTCTGCAGGGGCGCCACCTGTATGCCTGGGGGCGGAGTCTCTGCGAGTTCTCTGCAGGGGCACCACCTGTATGCCTGGGGGCGGGGTCTCTGCGGGTTCTCTGCAGGGGCGCCACCTGTATGCCTGGGGGCGGGGTCTCTGAGTTCTCTGCACTGGAGGGGAACCCAAGATGAAGGACCTAGGACGCCCCCTTAAAACAAAATTCTGTTGCTCTCAACCCTCTCATTTCCTCCGCACCCGGTGGTCTTACCGAGATCCCCCCCCCCGCCCCGCCCTGCCCCCGTGTTGCTCATCGGTGGGTTCCCAGCACTCACACCCCACACCCACGTCCCCCGCCTCGGAAGCGCTCCCTGTGTCCGGCTTCTGGGGTGCCGTGCTCCGATGTCCCCTCCGCCCCCCCTCCCCGGGGCCTCCCGGCTTCACGGAGGGGCGCCTCCGGGTCTATCTGCGGAACCCCTGGTAACTCCGTCCGTCCCCACGGCTCACTTCTGCGAAAGCGCTTCCCAGATGCACCCACTTTCATCCCGTCTCCCTCCCGAGGATGGCTCGGGAGGGCAGTGACTTGTGTCCGCTTCACTGGCGTCTTCGCGGTGTGGTTCTCAGCCACCGAGCCGGTACCGCCACTCCTGCACTCGTGTTCCCTGGGCGCGGCCGAGTTCAGGAACCCTGTCTACTCAGCCACCTGCGGCACACGCCGCGCACCCGAGTCGCTTGTCCTGCGCGAGCGTCCATCCGGGCCTGGGACCTGGACACGGGTGCGCGCCGCCCTGCCAGGGCTGACGACTGGGATGCCAGCACACCAGGACAGGAGGGGCCAGCCGCCCGCGTGGGCAGCGGCCGTCAGGCGCCGAGCCCCAGCCTGTGGCCGCACCTCAGCTGTCCTGCCGCCGGCGGGTTTCCTTTCTGGGCCCCGGCTGCGCAGGCGCGGCCACCCCACCCTTGTCCGCGCTGCCCAGCCCCCCGCCCCACCCCCTCCCATCCCGCTCCTGTCCGGTACAAGGGTGCGATGGGGGGGGGGGGGGGGCGGGCGCCAGGGGCAGCCCTCCCGGCTGCTGTGTGGCCCGGGCTGCTCCTGGCCCCGGGGCCACACCTGCCCTGTAAGTGGCCGGGACACAAGGCTTTGTTTGCTCCAGGGCCTTGGAGCTCCTACCTTAATCTGCGGTGTCTCCGCCCTTCCCGGTCCGGCCCCCAGGCCTGCAAGCCGGGCAGTCTGCGCACCTTCGTCTGGACAACGCGTCCCTTGTGTTCCCTCTCACCCGACTTCTGTTTTAAATCCACTCACCGAGTTCCAACGTACACCTCCGCATCCCCAGCTGGACGAGCTTCGGCAAATGCCTACACTCGCTCTGCCATCGTCAGATTTAGAAAACGTCTACTGCCTCCCTGCCCCTTTGCGAAGAGTCCTTCCCACCTGGTCCCCAAGCAACCAACGACGTGCCTTCCACCTGCTCTGGGATTGAGGACCAGGAAATCCCGCACCCTGTGCCGCTCTGGGCAGAGTGTTTCAAGGACAAACCCACGTGACTGTGTGAGCGGTGTATTTGCTAAGCTGTGTTCCGTCCCATGCGGTTCCACGTTTATTCACCAACGCAGGGATATTTGGGGTGTTTCACGCGTGGGGCCACTACAACTAACTGTAGCAACTTCTGAAGGCTTTACGCGAGCATCTACTTTTATGGGCCTACCAGACCTGCGAGCTAAGAGTCTGACCGCATGGAAGCCGCCCGGGCCCCGCTCTGCGAGACACAACTCCGGCCGCCCCGCGTCTTCACCCATATTTGATGAGGTCGGTCTTTTTAATTTTCACAGAATTTTAAAATGTTTAAAGTCAACCTAAGATTAAACACACCCATAGCAGTGGGCGTAGAATGTTCTCTCATTTGGGTTATTAACTGCATTTCCCTGCTGGCAAACGATACTGAGCATTTTTGTGCTTGCACACTGGCTGTTTTTACATCTCTTATAAAATACGTGTTCAGGACACTGGGTGGCTCAGTTGGTTGAGCATCTTTTTTTTTTTTTTTTTTTTTAATGTTTATTTTTATTTTAGAGAGAGACAGAGGCAGAGCATGAGGCAGAGAGAGAGGGAGACACAGAATCCAAAGCGGGCTCCAGGCTCCGAGCTGTCAGCACAGACCCCGACGCGGGCCTCAAACTCATGAACCGTGAGATCATGACCTGAGCGGAAATCGAGAGTGAGATGTTCAACCAACTGAACATATTCTTTCTAATGAAATCTGCATTCTTAAATTAAAAAAAAAAAATTGCTTTAATCCTTATTTATTTTTGACACAGAGCGGGAGCAGGGGAGGGGCAGACAGAGAGGGAGACACAGAATCCGAAGCAGCTCCAGGCTCCGAGCTGTCAGCACAGAGCCTGATGTGGGGCTCGAACTCATGAAGTGTGAGACCATGAGCTGAACCGAAGTCAGTCACTTAACCGACTGAGCCAGCCAGGCGCCCCAATCTCCCTGTCTCTACGCCCTTCCCCTTCTCCTGCTCTCTCAAAATAAAATTTAAAAAGTTCAAATCTTTTGCACTTTTAAAAAAAAATTTGGTCTTATTGAATTGGAAAATGTTTTTTCTACCTTCTAGACAATTCTTTTGTCAAATACACGTGCTATGCGTTATGCTGCTGTCTCCCAGTTTCCGGCTTGCTGTTTTGTTAAGTATCATTCAAAGAGAAGACATTTTTAAATCTGCTGAAGTCCAGTTACCAGGGTTTACTTTTTTCTGGCCAAATTTCTCCGTTTTCTTCTAGCAGCTTGATAGTTTTAACTTTTTCATTTAGGGCAGTGATCTGTTTGGGATTAAATTTTGTGCACCACGTGAGAGGAGGGTCAGTTTCCCACCTCCTCCCCTGTAAGTAGCTCTTTCTGCAACATTTCTTTCTAGAAAAGACCATACTTCGCGTCTTCCCCTACTGAGCTGTCTCGGTACCTTTGCGGCAAATGAACGCACCACATATGTGTGAGTCTACTTCCGGACTCCCCAGTTCATCCCAGTGATTTCAACGTGCGCATTTTACACAAAACCAACACCGCCTCCGTCACTGTAGCCTTACAAGTCTCAAAATCGGGCCACGTGACTCTTTTCAAACTCTGTTCAATCTTTTTCAAAATTGTCTCGGCTGTTGTAGATCATTTTGCATTTCTGTATCAGGACTTAAACCAGCTCCTCAATTTCTAGACAAAGCTTGCTGGGATTCTGACCGGGATTTCACTAAATCAATAGATCCGCTTGGGAGAAATTGGAAATTTAACATTACGTTTTCTACACCACCAACATATTCCATTTAAGAGCTCTTTTATTTCTAAGTGACGTTCTTTATTTTTCAGTATACAGGTTTTGCTCACATTTTGTTAACTTTACCCTGAAGTATTTCACGGTTTTGATGCTAATATAACTAATCACATGTATTTTTATTACTGTACCACTTCTCTTTTAATTTCTGTCCTAATTGTTCCCTGCTAGTTTGTAGAAATACCGATGATTCGTGTACGCTGACCTTGTACCTGTTCTCTTGCCCAATGCACGTGAGTTCCAACAGCATCTTGTAGCTGACTTCGCATCATATCATCTGCACATAAACACCATTTTGCTCCTTTCTTTCCAAACTGTGTGATTTTTCTTTCCCCTCCTTTCCTTCTTGTGCTGCCTGGAAGCCCAGCACGATGTTGAATACAAGCCTGTGTTGTTTTTGATGGAAAGAAAGAAGCGGTCAGCGTTTGCACCGTTAAGTATGGGGCTGGCCGTTAATTTTATGAAGTTGAGATCAACTCCTTTCTTTGCTGAGTTTCTTGAACAGCTGTTTTAATCTGCTAATATTTTTAGGGTTTTTAAAAAACTTCGTGGTGCTCTTGGTCTGCAGACCTCTTGTGACGTCCAGGTCTAGTTTTGGTATCTGGATACGGCTGACCTAAGGGGTCTGGGCATCTGTCTTCTCTCCAGGAGTTGTATACAGTCGGCATCATTTATTCCTTAAACGTTCAGTAGTGTTCGCCAAAGCGAAGTGCAGCTCGTACTGTCTCGGGTTTGCCTACAGATTTTGGGAAATTTGTACATTTTTTCAAAGATGTAGAGGAACATTAGTTCTGGCTACTTTTGCTCTTTTTTTTTTTTTTTTTGAGAAATTGTCAACTTTTTTTTTTTTTACTGTGGTAAAGTATACGCAGGAAACTTCGCCATTTCAACCATCTTTAATTGTGCGGTGGCGCAAAGTGCATTCACACCGTTGCGTAGACTTTAATTTCTTAAATCAGCATTTCTTGAACTAGAATTCTTTTTTCTAACCTCAGACATGCCGTTGCATCTAGCACTGTTTTTACATTAGTTCTTCAAGGTGGATTCATCTTGGGCAACTAAAGCTCTGTGCCCTCCGACCTTCCCGTGCCCCCCTCCCCCCGCCCTGGCACCCAGCATCCCGCTCTTGGTGGGTCGGTCTTGGATCTCACACGTACACGACATTGTGCGGTGTTCTCTAGTCCCATCATCTGAACTGTAAAGCTGCCAGGGGAAAGGTTACAAATACGGTTGGGGTTCACCCTCGAAGCCTTGGCTGTAAGAGAGCGGTCCTCGCGCACAAGAGCTACCCACTCAGCGCCAACTGCCTCCGTTTCCCCGAGCGGGCCGTCTGTCGCCTGTGCGCACGGGAGAAAGGAATTCTGGGAGGCTGCTCTGATGAAAAGCGCTTGAAACAAAGACACAGAGTAAACGGCCTTGTATAAAATAACAAATTTTATTTCTAGAAAATATTTTACACTAACTGAACACATGCACACACGCACATGATATGTAACCACACACTGAGTAACTTCCTTTTAATAAATGGACCACACACTAATATATTACAATTTACAATAGAGGTTTTGAAGACACAATGGGGGAAAGCTTGGTCATTCGTTTATAAACCTTCCATAAATTACAAAAGAAAGGCAGTCTGAAAAGTATGTATAAAGAGTAAAAAACAATTTACAAGTGGACAAGAATTACAAAATAGAAACCATCAAATACATCTGCCGGCAACTTTGCAAGTCTCTTGTTCGAGTGCCAGTGGTGGAGACTGGTGTGGAATCGATGTGAACAGACTGAGATTTTGGGGGCTGTACGTGTGGCTTGTGCATCGTGGGGGCTGCTCTACTGTGTGTTGCTCGCTGCTGGGGGCTGTGGGGGGGGGGGCGGGCACTGGACAAACACGGAAGTAACAGAAATGCATTTGCCACGAGAGGGGACACGGAAAGCCATGAGCCTGGTCAGCTTCCTGGCAGGTTGGAGGAGTGGGACTTGTCCGAACAAAGTCCCTCCCTCCCTCCCTCCCTCTCTCTCTCTCTCTGTTTTTGAATGATCTGAGTAAGTAAACATTTCTTTTCTGTGTTTCTGTGTTACCCGGCTGGCTTGGAAAGACGAGAAGCCGGGACTCGGAATGCACAACTCGATTCCAGAGCAGTGTGTCTGTGGGGGTGACGAGCGCTGAATGTACAACACGTACGAAGTGCACACCGTAGATTTTATTGGACAGTACAAACCATTGTGCGTTTATAAGGCAGAACATCAAGGCGGTTAGACTAGGAGTTTCAAGACCAGAGTTAGAGTGAGTTATGCGTCATGAGGCAAGCATTCTGGAAAGGGGGTCAAGGTGGAAACCATTCCTTTAAGGGCGGATGACAAATGCACAGAGACCGGAGGAGCCCGAGGAGCCCCTGGCCCCCCGCGTGCGTGCGGAGGAGCCCCCGGCCTCCAGGCAGCCCTCGGGCAAGAGCGGGGCGGGGCGGGGGGGGGGGGGGGGTAAGGGGTGGGGGGAGGGTGGGGGGAGGGGCACCAGCAGCTCTTTGTCCTTGCGGTGGCCTTAAAGTGCGCGGTGGCGCAAAGAGCGTTTCTCTACTGGTGTCAGGGGAGAAGAGTGTTTGTTTAGGAAGGTACTTGAGTCATGAAAGCCCTAGTTTGGAATTAAGGAGAATTACGGAGGTGTGGGAGTTGTCCAGAAGCACATGGGTCATTTCACTGCACCCAGCCTTTTCAGCAGTTTCTTGCCTTTGGAAAGCAGCCCCTTTTTCTTTTTCGAGGACATTTCCCTGCCTCTCCCAGGACTACCAGTACCCATAGATGACGTAGGTGACCCCGAATGGAGATGGGCTGAGGGGGATGACGCTCTCCTTGCTGTACCTGAACCCTCGGGAGGAACCTAGTAGGTACAGTGTGACAGTTTATTGAGTGCGTGCGCGCCAACAACATCCATCCACTCGGTGACATCACACTGTCCCCGTCTCCCACCAGGCAAGACAAGGGGCGGCCCGCGGCTTCCCTCGGGGTGGAAAGGGGGCCCCGCAGCGGGCCCGAGGGGGACGGCCTGGCCACCACCGGCTGCTTTGCCGTCACTTTGTCTTCGGGGCTGGGGGACGGCCGTTGCTTCGGCAAAACAAGGCTGGGTAGTGATTTACTTTGTGAGTCAAGACCAAATGCGGGAGCGTGGGAGGTGGGGGTGCCGCTTTGAGTGGAAGTGGCCGAGGACCCCTCGGCATCGCACGAGCGAACGCTCTGAAAGGGGGCTTCGGGGCTCGGCTATGGAAGTGCGGACCGTGGCGGGGGCGTCCCCGAGGGGCGGGCGGGGGGGGGGGGGTTAGTGGGCTACAGCAGACGGCACACCGGTTGAAAGAAAAGAAAAACTAAAATGAACCTCAATTGCAATCAAAGGAAGCGTCGAGGCCCTTGTCGCCTTTCATCATTTCCAAGCGACTGGAGATGAGGTTTTGCCAACAGAGCGCGCGCCGCGGTGCCTGCGGGTCCTCCGCGCGGTGGCGCCCGGTGCGTCCCGTCCCCATCCCCGTCCCCGTCCCCGCGCTCTACGCGCCGGAGACCCGGGTCCTCCGCCCCGCACCCCTCGCCTCCCCGGCCGCAACGTCTGCCTAGCACGGGTGTTCGGGAGCCAGCAGGCACACGAGAGGAGCCAAGGGCCTGACGCTTGCTTGGATTTAAAATCAAGGTCTCGTTCCAATGGAAAACACCTAGTAATAAGCATCCCAAAGGACACCTGAAGATACCATCTATGCGTCTGAGGCAATCATTGGAGCTGCATGTGTCGCAAAGCTCAGTACTGCACTGGGGCCCCCGCCCGTGTGCTCGGAACACGTGTTTGTGCTTTGGCGAGGAGCCTCGGCTCGCTCGCGAGAGAGAGGTACGGTGGCTCGAGCGAAGCTCGCCTGGCATGCCAGCCGGCCCGGGGCGTGTTCGGAGCCAACGCTAGGTGGCCGCACGCCCACTACTCATCTGCTCGATCTCGAGTTAACGTGTTTGGGAGTGAGATCTCCTAGAGTAAACAGAGTCGTGAGCTTGTGCTTTTTCCGAGGGGGGCTAACGATGCGATATGCAGCTTCAGTTATGAGGAGACATTGGAACATTCTCTATGTAAACAAACAATTAGCCTGTTAAGAAATATGTTCCCAATGTTGGCCTTTGAAATGTTCTTAATGGAGACAGTAGGAAAGGAGTTTTCAACATGATTATCCTACTACAGATTCAGTTGCTTTACAACTGAGGCCAGTAACGGCCTGATGTTTTAGGTCCAATGAGTTTTTGAGACATATTTCTTTTTTTTTTTTTTTTTAAACCCCACAGTGAAGCCTTAAGTCTACTGCACTCGTCCGTGTAAGGTAGCTTAAGTTGGTATCTTTATAGGTATCTTCAGCTGCTCACTTACGTGAAGGGCTACAGTGCCTGATTAGGGTGTGAAATGAACACTCTTCTTCTGTTTCCAAGCAGATGAGCAAAGAAATAAAAATATATATATATAAAAATGTAATATATAAAAACTGGCAGTGATGGAAAAAAATAAAAATGAGAGACTACACATGAATGTAATCGAATAGTCAGTTTTGCTCGAGGAGCCCTCGGGTCTGTGGCAAGAGATCTGAAACCCCGGCGGGGCAGGCGGCCGCCAGTGCCCCCTGGACGGAAGGACTAGCCGACCCCTTCGCTCTCAACCGAACCGGAATGTGTGTCTATGCTGTAGGACGGGGGCTCCCTTGGTGAGGAAAGGCGGATTTGGAAGAATCGAGAGGGTCTGTTTTGGCGAACTAAGTAAGCTTGCGTAAGAATCTCGAGGCACAACCCCCAGGGAAGGGCGGAGACAAAAGATACAAAAATACCAGCACAAGGACCGTGGCAGGCCGTACGTGGCAGAGCGGGACACAAGTCAAAACTGCTGGGGGCGTGTGCTTACCCGTTTGGCCTTGGAGCGCGGCGGTGCGTCTCGGGAGTAGTGACAGGGCGCGTCGGA
Organism: Panthera leo; assembly: GCF_018350215.1. Taxonomy (NCBI): domain Eukaryota; kingdom Metazoa; phylum Chordata; class Mammalia; order Carnivora; family Felidae; genus Panthera; species Panthera leo. The sequence goes on along the minus strand of NC_056690.1, from coordinate 1,994,696 downwards.
GAGGTAGACCTCCACGTCGTCAGGCACTTCCTCCAGGAAGTTGGAAGGGACAAGGCCTTTCTGCCCATTAAGTTCCCCCTGGAAGCACAGAAGAACGAGTTACCCTGTTTTTCCGGAACCCGACTTCCTGCTCCAGCTGCGGGAGGGAAGCTTCGAGCAGCGTGGCCTGCTGGGTCTGTTCTGGTTCAACAGCGGAGGAACTTCCAAAGGGACCCCGGTGTGTCCAAACCCACCCTGGTCACGGGAACAGCCTCACGACACGCCGACCGAGCTCCCCGGGGTCTGCGTCTGGCCGGTCTGGGCTGACGCCGAGGCACCTGTGTCTCGGGCAAGGGGCAAGGGGCAAGGGGCCCGGAGCCACTCCTGGGCACCACTGGCTGGGATGCCCTCACGGAGCGGCCGTCGACCCCGGCTGCCCTCAGAATCCGTACGGAGCCTTGAAAAACGCCATCTGTGCGGCACGCGGGTCCAGACGGACCGAACCCATCCGGGACGATGTGACGTGCGGGCAAGACGGGGAGCTACTGATCCGTCCACACACGTCATCTCTCTAAAAATCCAAACAACGTGGGCAAATGAAAGCACCTGCTGACCCCTCCTCGGACAATACTGCTTCCCTTCCGGAACGTTCTCTCCTTTCCACATCTACACAGGTCGCCATCCACGGGACATCTGTACCCAGCGGGTCACAGCCACCTCATGGCTTCTTCCCCACCACCCCCAACACAAACCTGCCCCCGCAGTGCCCAGAACCAAGTCCCAAGCTGGTGACCCCCGGTGTACATGGGGATCTGCGTCCCTCTTCACAAGTCTAGGAAACGACGGCATGGGACGGGCAGCCGACTCCCTCCGCACCAGAAACTGCGCCCGAGGACACGGCCAACGGCGTGGAAAGGGAACCTACAGGATGGGAGGGTATCTGCAAGCCATTTATCTAGGAAGCAGTTAACGTCCGGAACGCATCAAGAGCTCTCAACACCACAACAAGAAACCGATTAAAAAACGCACAGGCGCCTGGGGGGCTCCGTCTGTTAAGCAACCGACTCTTGATTTCAGCTGACGTCATGATCTCGCAGTGTGGGGGTTCAAGCCCCACTTCAGGCTCTGCACTGACGGCACGGAGCCTGCCTGGGATTCTCTGTCTCCCTCTCTCCCTACTCCTCCCCTGCTTACGCTTTCTCAAAATAAATACACGTTTTTAAAAACGGACAAAGGACTTGCATAGACACTTCCCCTGAGGAAAGACACATAAATGGCCAACAAGCACATGAGAAGATGCTCAACATCGATCGACATGAACGTCTTAGAGCAACGTAAATCAACATCACAGGATACCACCTCACATCCGTTAAACGGACAGGACAGAAAACAAAAACAATTAAAGAAAACACGACCAGAAAATAGTGTTGCCGAAAACACGGACAAGCCGGAACCCTCGCGCGCTTGCTGGTGGGGACGTGGAACGGAGTGGCTGCCGGGGGCAAAACCGTCCAGCAGCCCCAGTTAAACGCAGAAGCACCCCCCGACCCAGCGATTCCACTCCTGGGCCTAGACCCCCGAGAGCTGGAAGCAGGGTCCGAGGGACGTGTCTGTGCAGCACGCTCACGACTGTGTACTTCACGGGAGCCACGTGCCCCTGACGGGGGTGAACGGGGAGCCAACCCGTGTCCCCACCGCGGAGCAGCACCCGGGGGCGGACACGTGCTACGACGCGGACGGCCCCACGGGACTCGTGCCTGGTGAAGGCGGGCGGAACAGAATTCACACGGTGACCGCGTTTCCACGAGGCCCCGACAGCAGGCGGGTCCGCGCGGACGGAGGGCAGACGGGGGGCCGGGACCGGGGGTCGGGGGGTGGGGGAGGGTAAAGGCCAACTGTGTTCAGTGGCGACGGAGTCTCGGGTTTGCGGGACGGCGACCACGTGGCGTCTGCGTCACGCCGGGAACGTATCCACCACCACTGAACGGCACGCCTGACGATGAGGACGGCCAATTGTACGGTTTTTGCAATTAAAAATAAAACTTAATTAAGCAAGAGAGGCGGCCCCAGGTACCTCCCACGTCTCCCCAGCAAGAACTCTCGCTGGGCCCGGGATGCACATGCCCGGGGGCACCTGCCCTGGCTGCGACCCTGGAGACCCCTCTCCCCTTTCTGGCGAGCCCCCAATCCTCCTCCCTGAGGCCTCAGCTGACTTTCCTCAGCGTCCCTCAGACTCTCTCTAGGACACGTGCCCCCGGGCCTCTGCTCACATCGAGGGTCCCCAGTCACGTCTCCACGCGGGCACTCAAGCGTCTCCGCGGCCCAGACGTCTGTCAGGAAACCCGGCCCCACCAGACTCCCCAGCAGCATCAGAGAGCTCGGCTCCTCCGGGTGAGGCCGCGGGCGGCTCGCGTCTGGGGGACGTGGGACCGTGTCCCGTGTCCCGTGGGAACGCACAGCCTCACGCTCAGCTCCCCGCTGGTGCCGCGTTCACCTCACGCGGGCCTGCGGCTCCCCGACCCAGGACGGTCCTGTGCACGCTGGCGTCCGGGCGGACCCCTGCTCCGGGCCTCCCACAGGCCGTCTTAGGAACGCACGCGTCGGAAGTGCTCACGACCCCCTCATGGTCGCCCCCTCTGCTGCGTGTTGCTGCATCTGACCTTCTGGTGGCCACCAGAATCTTCCGGGATCAACGGCACGGAGGCCGCTCCGTCTCGGAGAGGGTCAGCTGTCCTCCAGCTCGCTATTTGCCAAAGCACGTTTTTCTCTCTGCCGTGTCCTTACGCCCACGTTCCCAAGGGCACCCATCACCTGAGGCAGAACCTGGGGGTCCTCCCTGGACGACACTCTTACCCCAACTAGTGGCCTGAGCTCTGGGTGATACAGACGCCAGCTTCTGTCCACTTTCCTCCGTCTTTTGGCCCAGCCCGCAGCCTGTGCCCTGGCCCCTGGGGCCCCCGCCGCCCTTCAACCACCTGCAGGACAGGAAGCCTGGCACTGTCCCACTCACAGACCCTTGAGAGTCTCACCCAGGAGAAACGGGACAAAGCGTGAGAGGCCTCACTAATCAGGACCTGCACGAAGTGAGGACCCTTGAGTCCCACGTGCCCGAAGCCGTGAACTCGTTGGACTCAAAGAGAAACCTGCCTCACAAAGGACTTGATGGTTTCCCAACTATTCTGATAAAATAAAAGGGGGTGGTGGGGAGGCTGGTGCAAGATGGGCGTCCCGTCCCCAAGCCACCACTGCACCAGGCCCCCCGCAGTCCTGCCAGCTCCATGGCGGCCCCTTGGGCTCGGAGGGCGGCTCTCACAGGAGGCACCCAGTGCAGAAACACTAAGATCAGCCTATCGGTGGGCATTCTTAGTAAAGTAACCGTAATAAAACTCTTTTCCTCAGCAGATGCCAGGAGCCATACCCCCAGGAGCACCAAGCGGGGAGGCCGGGCCCCCAAGGCGACTGGGCGGAGACCCAGAGCCCCGGGCCAACACTGCCAACAGCCATCAGCCCAGAGGACGGTCGGGGAGGAGCTCTACATTCTGTCGGTGTGAAATCATTAACTTTGCTCATTCGTATTTCCTTCTTCTCCCGTATGAAAACACACTTGTTACCTTACAAACAATCAGAAAGCTAACTTGTTTGGTATGTGTCCGGATGGAAGAAAATCTTAAATACAAGAATGTGGGAGGGCGCCTGGGCGGCTCAGTCGGTTGAGCGTCCAGCTCTTGCTTCAGCTCAGGTCACGAGCTCACGGTCCGTGGGTTCAAGCCCCGCATCGGGCTCTGTGCCGGGAGCGCGGAGCCTGCTTGGGATTCTCCCTCTGCCCCTCCCCGCTGCTCCCTCTTTCTCTCTCTCAAAATAAATACACTTTAAAAGACAAAGACCGTGAATCCACGTGCTGTGTTTACGGCTTCCACGCGTGGGAACTGCCCCTCACAGAGGGGAAGGGGCGGTGCGGCACACAGCACGGCCTTTCTGCATTAGACGGGACCCCGCGGAAGGGACACGGGGCAGGCGGGCCTCTCGGGGAGCCGAGCACACAGCGCGCACCTAAGTCAGGGGCGAAAGTATCGATCGCGAGGCGGTGCTTCCCGGGGGCTCCGGAAACTTACGTAATAGAAGCCATCTTCATCGATTTCACCGAACACGGTAATAATGTCTCCCGTGCAGAACGTCAGCTCCGCCTGTAGAGACAAACATCAAGCTAGTGCCACTTTCCCGCACAAACCAGGAGGGTTTTTGTTCCTTCCAGGTTCTTCACGACTGCCCTACTGGCTTCTTTCTCTCGTTATTTTGGTGAGGAGCCACTCCCTCAGTCGTCGGGGAAGAAAGGCAGGAGGCCGCCGAGCGCCTGTAAGCACAGCTCAACGTGAGGCCCCCGAAACGAAAAGCGCCCCGGCGCTGGGTCCGAGGCCACAACTCCAGACCGCTGCTGGGCTCCCCCGGTCGCCGTTCTTTGAAAGCAGTCAAATAGTTAACTGGAAAAACCCTGATCTCCAGGGAGACGTTCTCTGCAGACTGGGGACCGTTACATAAATTACCGCCCCCCCCCCCCCCCCCCCACTGAGCGCCAAAACAATCTTGACTCAGTTCTCAAATGCCACTCCGCTCAGTGCCAGGCACTGGTGGAGGGCGTGAGAAAACAGGAGCACGTGAATGCAGCTTTATCTCCGGACCTGGAAACGAGGGAGGGAGGCGCGCGTCTAAGCGTCACCAGGCACACGAATCGATCTGCACGGAAGTGCCTGGTGAGTCAGTCGCGCTCCACGTCCGCCCACGAGCTGGGGGCGGGTCCCCTTCCGAGTCTCGGTGCTTCGTGGCCACGCCGGCCCAGGCCACGTGCAGAGAGGACACCGGGCCTGTCCCCCGGCTTCTTGCGTGTCAGGGCGGGGGTGGGGGGCGTACTGCTCTGCTTTCCCTCGGGCTTTATTTCCCTCGTCAAGACGACCCTCCGGGGCCACCCCCAGCAGACCAGGATCACAGCTGCTCTGCCGGGAGCATCCCGGATGGGGACCTCCCGGCCACAGCAGCGACCTTGCTCGGCACCTGCTGTGCTCTGTCTCCTCCCTCCTGGCTCCCTAACACCATTCACCGCTCTGGTAGTGCCCCCTGTGGACGGTTCCAGCGATGGCGGGAGGCCAGATCCCGGTTTCCCGGGGCAGCACCGCAGTGAAACCGCGCTGCGGGTACCTCGACGTCGATGTTCGGTGAGCTTTCCCTGGGGTCGTAGTCATACAGGGCCACCACCCTCCGAGTCGCCCCCGGGTGCCGGCCGCCTCTTCGGCTTCTCTCTGTTTACACACAAGAAGAAAGCCGTCGTGTGGTTATTTCAAGAGGAGAGGTGCCCCCTCCCTTGCCCCAAGCAGCACAGCAGGCTGCACTTGGCCGCTGGGACCAGACCCGCCCCCTCTCAAGGGGGGCCGGTCGCCCTGGGCTGCATGTTCTAGTATCTCTGCTCGGGCACAGCCCTCCCACCCCCAACCCCCAACATACACACACACAGTGCCAAGGACACTTTCCTCTCCCTGGCATGTCCATCAGGCCGGGAGACAAGTGAAGCAGGGATTCTCCGGAATAATAAATCTAAACGATTCAGAACATTGCTCCTGGAGGAAGTTGGCATTTGTGCATTTCTTCCAAACACAGCCACTCTGCGCCTAGAATTGGTTTCTGGAATTCGTACAAATGAAAACCGTGGAAGGCAGGTATTTTGCAAGCACCTAAAGTTGGTTCTGTGCCCCGTCAGTGGTTTTCAGCCGGCACAGGGCCCGGCTGTGCAAAGATCCAGAGATCACCCGCACCTCGGCTCCTGCCCAAGAGGCACTGCTTCATTTAGAGAAAGCAGGGCACCGTTGTAGGGCCTGTGCACTTGCTTCCTCGAAACACAGAGGAGAGTTATTCCAGGGATCAATTAGAGCACTCCCGGGCTTGTTAGTTTTCCAGGGCAAGTTGCAAGTACGAATTCCTGCGGGTGGCAGTAACAGTGAAATTCACCCTTTCCGGCAGAGGCTGGGTAAGCTTCGAGGAGCTCACACGGTCCTGTGACCACAGCTGGCAGCAATCAAGGTGGACAGTTCTGTCAGCCCCCAAAATTGCCGGATGCTTCTCTGATGCCACCTCCAGCCCCAGGTAACCACCGGTCCGCTTTCTGTCCCGAGACTTTTACCTTTCCAGAGTAGCATTTAAGTGGAATCATCCCAGATATAGTTTTTTTAGAAAGTGGCTTCTTTCACGGGGACAGTGCACCTGAGACCCGCTCGTGTGACCGCGTGCATCAGCGGTCCTCCTCTCCCGCGCGAGGGGCAGCCCCCGTGTGGACGCACCAGTTACCCGATCCGCCTACCAGGGGAAAGGCACCTGAGTGTCCCGCTGTCGGTGGTGCCCGGGCAAGCCCCCTGTGAACACCCTGTGCAGGATTTGAGCGGGAAGTCCTATTCCTGGGGGGTGAGCACTCAGCGGGGGAGCGGGGGGACTGTGCCGGAAGCGTGTCTAGCCTCGGAAGGACCTGCACATCTGACTGCGGAGATGCCCCAGGCGGGTTCACCTCCGGCCGACGGTGCGCTGGCTCCATATCCCTCCTACGCATGGTGTGCCCCCGTGGCTGTGCCCGTGGGTGAGTCTTGGCTCCCTGCCATGCCTTTAATTTGCATTTCACTGATCACGTGAAGCATCCTTCCACGTGCTTGCTTCCATGTGTCCTCCTTGGTGAAGGATCTCTTCAATCTTTTTTCTTTATTTTGGGAGAAACCAGGACAGAGAGTGAGCAGAGGAGGGGCAGAGAGAGACGGGGGGGGGGGGGGGGGGGGGGGTGGGACACAGAATCCGAAGCAGGCTCCAGGCTCCGAGCTGTCAGCTCAGAGCTCGACGCAGGGCTCAAGCTCACAGACTGTGAGACCGTGACCTGAGCCGAAACCAAAAGTTGGACGCTTAACCGACTGAGCCCCCCAGATCTCTTCAATCTTTTGTCCCCATTGTTATTGGTCATTCGCTTTCTCGTTGTTGAGTTTTGAAAGCTTGTCATGTGTCCTCTGAATTCAAGTCCCCCTTCAGCTGGGTCACGTGCAAATCTTTTCCCCCAGCCTGTGGCCTCTCTCTTCCTTCTCTTCACAGTGTCTTTCTCAGCCCAGAACGACTCGATTTCCATGAAGTCCAACATCAGAATTTTCCTCTTCCGTGGCATGGTTTTAGTGTCACATCAAAGACAGTGCTGCCTGACCACCACCAAGTTTTTCCATGTTTTCTTCTAGAACTTTCTAGTTCTAGAAAGAACTAGATATTTGAGACCGTGTTCAGTTTTAAGTTAAGTCTTCTGGTTTGGCGGGAGTATGGCCCGAGCTTCATTTCCCCACCGAATCCAGCACCTGTTATGGAAAAGACTGTCCTTTCCCATTGAACAGCCTCTTGACCGTGGACGCGAATCCGTGGACGGTGTTATGTGTTGGTCCGTTTTGTGGACTCTGTTCCGTTCCATTGACGTGTGTGCCTCTGTGTCCTCCGATCCCACCATCTGGATTCGTCTCCCTGTATGGTCTTACAATCCCGTTAACGTCCACTCTTCTTTTAAATCTGCTTGGGCAACGGTAGTTCCTTTGCCTTTTCATACACGTTTTTGGCTTAGCGTATCGATTCCAAACAAATCCCTGCCCAGACGTTGACTGGGGTTGTGCCGCATCCATAGGACAGTCTGGGGATGCGGGACGTCTCGCCGCCCCAAGTCCGGGAACACGGCGCCTCCATGCACTTGGGGATCTTTAGCACACAGATCCCGCACCCATCTCGGTAGACTCACCCCTCCCCCTTTCGCGTCTCTGTTGCGTTACCGTAAACAGTATTACTTCTCAAATTTCCATTTCAAATTTTCCACTGCTAACATTTGGAAAGACAACTGCTTTTGTATCCAGTGACCTTGCTAATAAACTCACTAGTTAATTTACGGGATCCTTTGAGATTTTCTAGATTTTAGGTCACCTGTGAGTAGAAAACGTCGAACGTCTTCTTTTCCGGTCCGTGCACCGTTCCCTCCTGTCTCCCCGCGCGTGGTGTCCGAAAGGGACTGAGAGGCGGACACCGTCGTCCAGCCCCAGCCGCGGGAGGGGCGTACTCAGTCCGTAGCAACTAGATAGTTCCTGGTGCTAGAAACACACTAGTATCCCAGTCTGGTTCCTTCAAAAGTCATGTTTGGGAAAACAGAATAAAATAGACATTTAACCTAACCGATCACATGGATCGAGCTGGTTTCTGGCAGAGCGCTTGCTGGCTTTCCGGTCCGCGGCATACAGAGCCCGCTCCCCCTCCGAACCGGGCACGTGGCTCCGGGGACAGAGGCGGCGTGTACTCAGACGGCTTCGGCCTCGTGGACTTGACCCGGGCAGCACATTCACAGGCGGCCTCGACTATCAGATGCGGGTTCTAACCTCAAATGCTGCGTTCGTTCACACCAAAGAGACTGAAACGCGTTTGATGTGGTTTTGTGACTGTCCTTAAAAATATGCGTATTCTTTGAGTCGTTCAGTTTTGTCTCTGAAATCTCATTTCGAGCTAAGTTCACCTTATGCTTTGAAGTATTAAAACCTTGAACACGAATGGCATCCAACGGATCTGTCTCCTATTTAGAAAAAGCAAAGGTGCTTCTAACGAGTGGATTTTTCCTGCACGTGGGCAAGATCACAGATCACACACATAACGTTGCTTAGAGTCACTGAAAATAGTCTGCTGTGTGTTCACGGGTGCTCGCGGACTGGTTCGTGATAGGCGGGGTCATCGGGTCCACCTTACAGGTGCAAACCCTTGATGGCTTCTGGAGAAGCAAGGAAGAGCGTGGCAAGACCTCATCAGCCTCTGGGACTTCACCACCGACGGGCTAATGTTCGAGGCACGTCACCGACGTCTCGGTCCGTCCGCGCTGCCGGGACAAAACACGGTCACTTCTCACGGCTCTGGAGGCTGGACGTCCGAGACCAAGGCGCCGGCAGATTCGGGGTCCGGTGAGGACCCGCGTCCCGGCTCACAGATGGCATCTTCTCGCCCTGTCCTCACAGGGTGGACGAGGCAAGGGACGTCTGCGGGGCGTCTTTCAGAGGGCAGGAATGCCCCTCCGACGGCTGCACGATCGTGACCTCAGCTCCCCCCAGTCACCATCGCCGTGCGGTTTACGTCGTAACTTAAAATTTTAGGGGGGACACAACATCCAGTCAAAGACACCCTCAGAGCGGTAGTCTGTTTTCTAGACGGGACAGACTTTAAGTAAGCAAGGCTACACTTCATCTTCCATTAGAAAATCTTCTGTGTCTGCAGGGATATGTCGAGCACGTACGCCCATAAAGCGTGTAGGACTGTTTTGACCTGGTTTGTAGAGTGGATTTTGCCCCAAAAAGTGGATGGTTAACTTTCAGATTCCCTTGGGACGTTCATTTGATTTTTAATGTTTATTTTCAAGAGAAAGAGAGAGAGAGAGATGAGGGTGAGCAGGGGAGGGTCGGAGAGAGAGGAGACACAGAATCCCAAGCAGGCTCCAGGCTCCCACCTGTCGGCACAGAGCCCGACATGGGGCCTGAACTCACGAACTGTGAGATCGTGACCTGAGCCGAAGTCGGACCCTCAACCCACTGAGCCACCCAGGCACCCCTCCCCCGTGATGTTTAAACGGCACAGACTGGACCCTGCCCACACGCCTTGGGCGCCCGTGAGCCCGTGGCGTGGTTACGGGCCGCCGGGCGGGGGTGGGGGGAGGCGCAGGTGAACAGGGGCCGGTCTCTTACCTATTTTCTCCACAGGCGTGTTCAGAGGAAGGAACCCTTGCCTCAGAAGCTGGTCCATCATATCTTCGTCGTCGGCTTGGATCTCTGAGACCATGTTGCAGGGAATAAGGCCGAGCCGGGCACAGGTCTCCCCCCGGTAAAAGCCGTCGGCGTCTTTGTCCCCATACACCTGGAGCCGGTGTGAAAGGCCAAGGCGGCAGGACCGTGGGTTCACAAGCGCCTCAGCCCTGCCGGCACGTCGTCAGAACACGCTCGAACGAACGAGACCGCGGTCACCCACGCGCGCCCTGCACAGCTGCGCTCCTGCCCTCGGCCCCCGAGTTTCTGCCCCAGGGTTTGGACGACGCTGCTCTTCCCATCAGCTGGTGGCGGTGGGGCCACAAGTCGGGGCTCTGGCTCCACTCTGTGCGCGGCCCGCGTATCTGAACTCACACAGCGAAGGCCGTGTGCGATGACCCCACCCGCGGAGAGGACGTCTAGACCCCACACGGCGGTGTCCCCGCCCGCAGCAAGTGGCTTCCTCCGCCAGACGGTGTGGCGTGTCAGGATTCCAGAAGTTAGGAATCTCATCTAACCCAGAGCTGTTCATCACTCTCTGGGGTCACAGCACCACGCTTTAAGGGCGTGTCTTACTGGACACGTATCATAACCACGTTCAAATGCAACTTGGCGTGCCCTCTGGGGAACCTGAACACTTAGGGCTCAAGGGCTCCCTGTTTCCCTCTGCCACTGAGCACCAGGCTCTCTCTCCAGCTCCTACTTCAGACTCACGACGTCCCTCCTCTCTGCTGCTCAGCCGGCTGGATATTTAATGCAACAGAAAAAAGCCAGCCATCGGGACGAACTAAGGAGCTAAGGTATGGTGAGACCGCTCCCCCCTTCCTCGGGTGCCCCCACCAGCCCAGCGGCCCCCAGCCGAGCCCCCGCCTTGAGGATCTGTCCCCCTGGGTGCCCCACCAGCCCAGCGGCCCCCAGCCGAGCCCCCGCCTTGAGGATCTGTCCCCCTGGGTGCCCCACCAACCCAGTGGCCCCCAGCTGAGCCCCCACTTTGATGATCTGCCCCCCCCTCCCCCCAAGTGCCCCACCAGCCCGGCGGCCCCAGCCAAGCCCCCACCTTGATGATCTGTCCTTCTTTAAAAGGAAGCTCTTCCTCTGCAGCATCCGGATTTGGGGACATGGTGAGGGGGTCATAGTCAAAAAGAGCCACAAAGATTCGGGCTGGGAGCTCTTCTGTACCAGGGTCTGTTTCCGACTCTTCATAGAAGTCTGGAGAAAGGTGGTCTCGCTCACTGTATTCATCTGGGAGCAGGTGGGGACAAAGACAGAATGCTAGGGGATTCCCGCCAGCCATGCCCCCCACCCCCCCGCCCCTCATTGACTCAGAAATGTGTGCTGTTAATACGAAATATGGCTCAGGGAATAAGGATGGCTGAGACACCAGAACTCATCTTTTAAAAGAAGTCTGCGGTTAACGTGTGGACCGACACCAGTGGGTCTGAGTGGCAAATCGCGGTCATCAAGCACCAGTATGAAGGCCCGCCCCGCGTGAGTCCGTGACAGGTGGGTGATGCTGGGCGGCCTCACCAGCCGCAGACCGGAGCGAGGGGTCAGTGGGGATGGACAGGCCACCCGTGTCCACAGCAGGCGAGGACGGCGCCTTCCTCCCGTGACCGAGACACATTCGTGTGTGCGTCCAGGGTCATCCGCTGAGCTGTCCGCTCAGCTCTAAATATTTCAGCAGAGGGGCGCCCGGGGGGCTCAGTCGGTGAAGCGCCGACTTTGGCTCAGGTCACGATCTCCCGGTTCCTGAGCTCGAGCCCCACGTCGGGCTCTGTGCTGAGGGCCCGGAGCGTGCAGCCTGCTCCCGATTCTGTGTCTCCCTCTCTCTCTGCCCCTCCCCCACTCGTGCTCGGTCTCTGTCTCTCAAAAATGAATCAAACGTTAAAAAAATTAAATATTTCAGCAGCAACAAATGCACTCTTCACAAAACTCCCCTATCATCCAGCTGCTAAAAGTTATTCTTTGAAATCCTATTATGTTCTCGTATATCAGACATCATCGTCGGTGTCGCTGTATACGTCATCGTAGCGGGACAGAGAATTCACTGGCAGATGACACTGCCCTGCTCCCACGGGCCGCGCTCCCACAGCAGCGGGAAGCGAATGGGAACCGCCACCGAGGCAGAGCATAGGCGGCTCACACAGCCAGCCAGGCCCCCGGCGACCAGGACCCCGACGGGAGGACGCCACAGGGACGCAGAAAAGACAGGAGACCAAGTGAAGAACCAAGCCACTCGGTTTCCTTCCCCAGAAAAAAAAAAAAAAAAATAGTTGAAAAATAAATAAAAAGCACTTTAGCAGCCGAAAAAGTGGACTTTTAAAATGCAGTGCACATTGGGGCGCCTGGGTGGCGCAGTCGGTTAAGCGTCCGACTTCAGCCAGGTCACGATCTCACGGTCCGTGAGTTCGAGCCCCGCGTCAGGCTCTGGGCTGATGGCTCGGAGCCTGGAGCCTGTTTCCGATTCTGTGTCTCCCTCTCTCTCTGTCCCTCCCCCGTTCATGCTCTGTCTCTCTCTGTCCCAAAAATAAAATAAACGTTGAAAAAAAAAATTTTTAAATAAAAAAAATAAATAAAAAATAAAATGCAGTGCACTGTTGACGTTATTTAAATTGGGGACCCTTTAAGGACGCCTAGATAATCTAGAAGTTCAGTGATTTCTCTTCTGCCAGGGAACAAAGCTTGTCAATGGGGGGCGTCATTCGTGTCCTAAGTTTTTATTTTGTTTATGGTCAATGGAAAGATCTCATGCATTTCCCCCTACTTTTCAACGTTACCTAACTGAAATCGTGGGAAGCTACATAAGCCACCCCGTGGCCTCTGGGGTCTCGGGTGAGCACGTGCAGGGGGGAGGCGGAGAAAACCGTCAGCAGCACGAAGGCGGCCGGCTTCTACTCCGGGCAGGTGGCTGGTGCGCAGAAGGGGCCCGGTGCCCGCGACAGCACAGCCAGCAGCGCCCTGCCCTGGGCGGACAACGGAGAACGGCCGGGAAGGCAGACTCACTCCCAGGGGTTCTCGGCCGTCTCCGATGGCCAGACAGCACGAGGGCCGGGGACTAGGTCCGCTCCTAGGCGGAGGCTGGCCACGACAGCCATCGTCCTTGAGGGTCTCGAGCCACCCCTGCGGTCTGCACTGGCCCGCACACCCTCGGCAGCTGGCCCGGCTCAGGGACCCTGACGGTGGCCACGCTGCCCGAGGCACGGAGGCCAGGGCAGGCATCCGAGGCTGGGTCCCAGCGAAGGCTCCAGCCGGAGTCTCCTGAAACGGGGGGAGACGACGGCAGAACTGCCCACCTGCCCCACGGGCTCTTTCTGGTGGGGCAGGGGGTGGGAGTGTGGGCAGGAGGGGGGCTTCACTGCCTCTTCTTGCAGAGAAGGACGGTGTCCACGTGGAACGTGGCCATGGCCCTGGCCTCCCCAGAGACCGCAGGGAGCGGCCGGGGGTCCGGCCCGAGGAGGAGGAACTCCCCTCCAGCCCTGGTCTGACCTGGTGTGGGCACTCCTCCCCCTCTGTCCTGAGGCTATGACCCCGGGTCACCCTGGCGGGTTCAGGGGGGTCTCTTCAGGAGGGAGAAAGGGTCTGCACACCATGCGCCCGGACAGGCCTCCTGAGACCAGCCGTGCCGTGCCAACAAGCACCGTCTTATACGGGTGAGAGCCGGCCCTCCCTGCCTGAGACCAGCAGCCTTCACCGGTAACGTCCGCGGTCATTTGTGCAGGGAAAGAGGGAGTCGTGTGTTAAACATACTTCACGCCGTTTCATTTTCTCCTCGCCAGGAAACCCGTGGAAAAGGCATCTCTGTTCTAAAGGGCCAAGCTTCATATATTCATTTTCAATTGTTCCTCTGCACACAGAGAGAATGTGCCGCGTTTCCTCGTTCTGGGAGCTCGGCAGCCGGGACAGCCAAGGAAATGGGAAAACCTGGAGAGGCCACAGACTCCTAGAACGGGATCCTCGCCAGGGGAAGGGGCACCCTCCGGGTACACGGGTAAATACAAACACCAAACAGGAGAAAGCCAGAAGCCGGGCCCAGGGAAATCCACCCGTGGAGTCACCGACCCGTGTCCTGAGGCCCCCCTCACGCTGACTGTGAGATCGACACTACAGCTGTAGCTCCCCAACTCTTGTCTTTTTACATCAGGAGGGGCGCTGTTTCCTTCATTTTGGAAAACCCAGAGAATACGAAAAGGTACGGTATTTTAATTCAATCGTGAGTGCGTTGCTTCTGAAAAATGTATTGGGGAAACGTATGGTCTGTAGACTTAGGGTCCCCTGGAAAAGACCACAGATGCTTCTGGAGTAGAGCAGACCCCTAAAATGACAACTGATATTTGCACAAGAAAAACGGAAGAGGACCTGGGGGGAAAGTCTTCTGGCGCGTCACTGACCACTAGCTCCCGAGGGTCACTGGCAGCTTCCGAGCGCACGACACTTCTGTCCTTTGAGAATATACTAGACGTTTCTGTGTGTGTGTGAACGTACCGCGCGCATGACACCAATCGTGCTTTTACGTGGTTTCTTGCATTGCTACACGGTAAGAAGTCAGGTACAATTAAAGCAGTAAGTCACAAACTTATGCGGCGCTTTTTTGAGTTACGTCATCAAGAGCTTTTGTCGTCGTTAAAATGTCAGCGTTACTCTTTCCACTAACGTCACTAGAGTCTTACTGAGATCGAGACACGCGTGCAGCCCTTTCAATCCTTTACCGTAAGACACAGCCACTCAAAGGCCCATCCCGGGGTGAGCGTCCGCTGGCCCGACTCGGACGCACTGATGTTTCCCCTGTGCGCCACCCCCCCCCCCCCCGGCAGTCCACGGCCACGGGCAGACGTTCCCTCCCTCTCCCAGGGGACCGGGGCCGGAGGACACCCCACCCCAGCACCCACAACACTAACGCTCCCACCCCGGGAACAGCAGCGGCTCTGTGACGAGCCTCGCCGTGCCCTCCGTGCCTCCAGTCACAGCCCAGTGAAGACCCCGACACCCACAACAACCGCAGAGGAGAGCAGAGTCTGGGCGTGCGTCTGGCCCAGGCCGCCTCCTTTCCACAGACGGCCCGTCAGTCCCCCACAAGCCGCTCACACGCCAGGAGAACCCCGCCGGGCTCGGAAAGGGATACGGGGGATGACGCACAGGTTACGGGAGAGACCAGCGTCTTCCAAGTCAGACTGCGCATCCGCTTATTTTCCAGTTAACGGAAGAGACCCTATCCCGTGAAATTGTCGCCAATAAATAAAAACATCCTAAGGCTGTGAAGGTGGAAGGGGAAACGTTTTTTTCCCTGTTGTCTGGACTTTACAAGGCAGAGAAGTCCAGAAGGAGGACGACACTTAGAGGATGTTTTGTGTTACCACGTCTGTCCGTCTTTCCAGCTGCTGTGACAGAAAGGACAGTCTAGCAAATGTCAGCGGTTTGGCTGCGATTAGAGCCGTGTGTGCGGGCGTCTGGAGGCCCCTAACTTGTCTCCTGGAGCCCTGAATTGCCAGGGCAAGGGGTCTCATTCTCTTCTACCCGTCCCCAGTCCCGCCTGCTCTGTTTCCCACGTGTGCGTGCATTTTCACGAAAGGCTGGTTTATTTGGGCTGATGACCCTGGCACACATCTTCCCATCCGACCGCCCACCACGTCCCCCTGGCCCAGCGGGTCGGTCACAGGGACGAAGATGACGGATGTCAGCAAGACTGGCTCAATCCCAAAAAGGAATGGAAAGAACGGACATGGGGTGCCAGACGGGGACTCGCGAGCAGGGAGGTGACCGGATGGGGGAGGGCGGCACATGCTCCGAGGACACATTTGGGCCTCCTGGCGTTTCTGTCACTTTGGGTCCCGGCTGCCAAAGCGTGTTGTGCACGCGGACGACTCTCCGTCACTCGGGGCTTATTTCTGTGTTTGGAGATTGGCCGCCATCCCCGCTCCCGTGCCGCTCTGACCATGCGCACGTCCCGCGAGCACGAGCGGGGACGTGGGAGGCAGTGCACTGCGATCTCTCCGGGGCTCGTGCCGTCCGGCCGCTCCGGGAAAACATAAATAAAGATCGGCAGGGAGAAGACAGACCTAAGAAGCCAATATGGTACTTGGTTTTATCTATCCTGTGCTTTCTGCCTTCTTTTTGCCATAAGCAATGGAGAGTTTTCTGCGTGTGGTTGAAATGCTATTTCTCATAAGTTTTTAAACGTGTTTAGATCAAGGACTAAGCAGCCACGTGCTCTGTGCTCGGAAGAAGGAGAAAGGTGTCAACCAGGCCCACTAACCGATGCATGGGACCATCACTGGCCGCGACCTCTGAGGGCCAGCACTGCCGTGGGGGAACCTCCGGCCCGCGTGGTCCGCCCTGTCGGCCCGTCCTGCAGACACCGGGTTTCCTAAAATCTAAAGACAAAACAACGGAGTCATAAGTCTTGCCAGCCTCGGGGGACACAAGAACTAAGTCAGCCAAATCAAGTCAACTTAGAAGCGGAAGCTCTAAAGGCAACTAAACTTAGCTTTTAACTGAAAGGTTAGCTGAATCACCTGGAAGAGAAACAAGCTGCTCACCCCAGGCGCCCCGTCTTCCAGACCAGAGTCCCTCTGCGACACACTCACGGGGGTGGGGGCAAGAGGGGACTCCTCGGGAGGCACTGTTTCCTGTGGCTACTGCTGCGGAAGCCGGAATCTTGGAACCAAAGCGAGAGGGGCCGACACAGGCACCTGATGCCTCTGGCACCTCTGACCACCCACGACCCTTGCCTGGTCCCAGAACCGCCCACCGCCGGCAGCGATCACGGAGGCGGGGAGATGACTGCATTTCCAAACATCCCGCCTGGACCGCGCTGTACGTGAGGTTACCAAAAACTCAAAGACAGAAGTTTCTGCGCATTATCGGCTGTGAAACTCGCGGCAACGTCCTGGCCCTAATCCGAAGGCGCCAATCAATTTTCAGGGCTGACTCGGATGGTTCTCCTTTATGGACGGGTTCACTCCTAATTTGCACTAAAGGTCAGAATCATACGAGCGAGTCACAGCGAAACCTCCAGCTCACTGGGAAGTAATTTGAGTCCGGAAGTTCTCAGGGACACGGGGCATGAACGGTGGTGAGGGAGTCCCGGGAATTAGGCGGCTTGTGACAAGCAGGGGCAGGTAGTGGGGGGCTGCAGGTGGCAGGTGACTCAGCGGGGTACGGATCGGCGCCCTCTGGTGGACACACCGCGACTGCACGGGCTCAGACCGGAGGCCTGGCGCCCGGCCGCGTCTCGCCCTTGTTTTCATGGAAAAGTTCAGCGTGACAGGAGCGGATGTGCTGAAAAGAGGGCACAGTATAGACATGAACGAAGCCTTGAATGAGCCCCTACTCTCCACAGCCCACTTGCAAGCCTGGAACACAAGGCAGGGGGTGCGTCTACAGCAGATGATGGAAAACCCATTCTGAAAACTGGACACAGGCAAGAAAGGGGAAGGAAACAAAACAAAAACAAAACCACTTTGGAAACAACATATAGAAATGGATCTCTTCGATAACTGTTCTTTTTTTTTTTCCCCCAGTTATGGATAAAGACCAAAACACAACACCAACCAAACACCAAAACCATCAGTAAAGACTACTGGTGGTGGTCACCAACAGGTCCCTGGGGTTCGTTTTGGGAAAAAAAAAAAAAAAAAAAAAAAAAGTGTTGCCAAACTTTTGGATAATCACAGTTCAGCTAACCCTTAATTAAAATTTAGATTCAGTTGCCCTTGAATTACAGCAGCCATAATCATCGCTGATTCTGTGGGGTGGGGGTGGGGGAGGCGGTCAGTATTCGACAGCAAAGTAAAGGGATCGTCAGCGTGGGCAAAGATCAGGAAGCAATGGGACGGAAACCAAAATGCACGGAAACCAAAGCCAGCCAGCAGAGGGGCTCCCCAGGGATGGCTACCAAAATGAATCGACCGGGGAGAGAATGGAAATGGATTGGCCTGGCAAGCGGACGTGAGCAGGAAGCGTACTTCACACACCAAGGGGCCTTCTGCGGGCCCGGGACGCGGCTGTGCCTGGCGGCCAGCGGCCCTACTGTCGGGCACGTTTACGCTTTTCTTGCAGACGTCCCGCGCGCCTTGGTGAGCCAGGGGCTCTTCCCAGCCAGACCTCCCGGGGGTGGCTCTCTCTGGGCTCGGGGGGGCGCCATCGCTCCCGAGGGCGGCACCGGGGACTGCTTGCTCCCCAAAGTCCTCCTCGATGCTGCTCTGCCGGGTCAGCGTCCGTCGCCGGGCCAGCAGAGGCCCCAGGCTCCTCCTACAGCGACGGTGCCCGGGGCCTGGGCTGCACTTGGCCGTGTTCCAGAAGCTCAAGTGCAGCTCCTCCTCGCCGCTCCCACAGTCCAGGCCGCTGTCCGGGCTCCTGCTGGCCGAGCGGCCGAACCGGCAGCCTCTGTCTTCCGGCACGAAGTCCTCGGCGTGGGGGCCGACCCCGGGGCCCCTGGGTTTGGCCGGGAGCCAGGACGCCGGGGGGGCCTCGTCCCCGCTGCGGGCGCGGGCCCGGGCCCTGGCGGGGTACCCTAAGCCCTGCTTGTGCAAGAGCCAGAGCCGCTCCCCGTCCTCGGCTACTTCGGGGATACTGAACAGCCCCTTACTGTGGCAGGTCTGCTGGGGGTGGTCGGGGCGCTCCGGGAAGACCCCTTCAGTGCGGCTACCCTGAAAGCACTCCTTAAAGGGTGGTGTGTTAATGCGGGGTGTGACCGAAGTGACATGGGGGAAGGAAAGAAAAGAGACAGGATTAGTCTCAGACGCGGTGAGGGGCGAGCATGCGTGCACTCGGGGGCGAAAGGCATGCTCTGGCCCGGTTCTGGAACGAGAACAGAAGGTTAACGGACGGTGCCTGGAGCGGGGCCGGCGGGAGGCGCGCTCTGAGTGGAGTGGAGGCCGCAAGTGTGGGGGGCGGTGGGTGAACAGCCGGAGGCCCGGGCGGGTCTGAACTCGGAAGTGGCAGTCGGTGCGGGGAGGCGGTCCCCACGGCGCCCCCCCTCCTCTACCCCCCTCCGCTGCAGCTAAACGCCTGTGGGACGGCGGGGCCTCGGCCCTGGGGCACATCCTGGCTGGGGCAGTGTGGCTGCACAGCCCTGTTCCGCCAGTGTCTGCAGAGGACCTGGTGGGCCTGGCCCTCTGGATCCTGGCCCCTGGCGCGGGGAGCCACGTTCCCCAGCCGCCCCACCCCCTCCCGCCCCGGTCTCAGGCCCAGCCTGCCTGCACAGCGCCACCCAGGAAGCTGCCCCACACCGGAGGTGACCTGGCCACTGCGAGCCCACAGGTCACACACATTTCTGTCCTCAGGGGCATCCCCGAGCCCATCCTCCACACCCACCGAGCCCACCCAGACAGCTTCTCCTTCCGGAGGCCCTCCCTGCCCCTGCGGACAGGCCTTTCCTCCGGGACCCCCGCCTGGGGCTCCACAAGCTGGGGGCCCTGGCGCATTGCCCCGGCGCTGTGGCCGGAGCTCACTGCTTGCAGGGAGGGCCTGGGCAGCGCGCCCTTGCCCTGGACCCAACCTCTCCCCTTTGCTGACCTGACGCCAGAGCCTGTTTGGGAGCAGGAGAAAGGGGTCTCACCGGGGCTTCCAAAGCGAGGCTGCCGTGGGGGAAGCTGGCCCAGCCACAGGGAACTGTGCCAAGGTGGGAAGCAGAGCCCAACCATGCCAGACTTGGTGGGACTTTCTAGAGAACTGCAAGTCCACACCAGCCTGTGAAATCTCCTGATTTGAAAACCTGTAAGAGTGCCGTGGGCACAACAAAGTAAGTGAGCCTGTGGCCGCCACAGGCCAGCTCTGCCCTCTGCCAGCTAGCTCCCAGGCAGACAGGGGATTGGGAGGGGGGGGGGGGACAACAAGTTTCCTAGGAACTTGTTGCTCTCCAAGCCTCCCTCTGCTTCTTTACTAAACTATTTGCAGAAAGTGCCATCCCAGGGGCTTTCTCCATCCAAAGGAGAAGCATCCTGGAAAAACGGATACAGGCTTCGCCCAGCCTAGCCACAGACACCTGCAGGCAGCTCTGGGGCCAAGCAGGGGGAGTCTTGGGGGGGGGCCTGGGGGGAGTCAGGCTGGAGCAGGGGCAGCCTGGGGCCTGCCTCCCTCAAGGAAGGCTGCTGTGAGTCCGCTGGCCAGTGTTGCCTTGGGAGCTGGCAAGAGGCTGGGGGGGAGCCACCAGGACCGCCGGGAGCTGCGACCATGCAGGATTTGCATGCGCATCTGGAATGTTCTTTGGTGACAGAGGATCTCCAAGGCTCTGCCGGGGGCCTTTGCTGCGAGAACATCTGAGTCTTGTCTGTGCAAGCGGGCGCTGAGCTGGCGGCCAGCACCGGATGTTGCCTTCTATCCACCACTCAAGATGCCTGGCTGCGTGTCCTAGAGAAGTTCGGTGGTGGGGTGTGCTATCCCCCAGCAGAACGTTCCTCTCCGTGGCCTTTTCCAGTTGCAAACCCCACAGGGGTCCCAGCAGCCAGGCGGCCCTTTATCTCCCCCGGGGTTGGGAACGGCCGCACTGCTGGCTCGGCCTGGCGCAGGGCCTGGTGCAGAGGCGGGCGGCTCCTGCCCCGGGACGCGGTCCGGGTACGGGGACGCGCACGGGGACAGGCCTCCTACTGGGCTCTCCGGAGGCCTCAAGCTCATGTTCCGTGAAGGTGACCCCCATCCAGCCTGTCACTGGCGGCCGCGCCAAGGACGCGGGGCTCTGGGGGTGTCTGAGAAGGGGCCTGTGTGCGGAGCCCGTGTGGCCCCCGCTGCCCCGCCCTCCTCTGGCCTCCGTGCCCCGTGGAGCAGCGCGCTCCCCAGCTTCCTCCTTTCCCGGAAAATCTGCAAAACCTCTGCTGGCTCTGCTCATCCCCAGCCCTCGTCTGACTCAGACACCTGTGTCCCGGCTGCTGGCTCTGCGGTCAGCATTCAGGGCCGGGCCGGGCGTCTTCCCTGTGCCGTTTTCCTACCCCACTCCGTTCCCCGCACTGAGTCGTGCACCCCCAGGGGTGAAACACGCTCTGGAGCTCCTCCTCCCGGGCTTTTGGGGCGAGCTTGGGACAGGAGACCGGAGGAGTGCCTGAACACGAGCTCAGCACCAAGGAAGAAGCCGATCGAAACGGCAGGGCGCGGCCCCGGCGGAGGGACGGGGAAAGGGGGCCCCAGGCCGCGCGGAGGGAGCCGGTGACCCGGGCCACTGACCTTGAGGGCGTTGTGGGATGTGCCGCCAGGCCGCCTCCTGCCCCCGTCCTCCAGCTGCGTCTCAGAGCAGAGCTCCTCCTCGTCCTCCTCCATGATGTCGGACAGGTCGGAGCCCCGGCTACTCTCCGTGTGGTACTCGTCTCCGTGGCAGCAGTGCGGCTGGGGGCCGAGAGCAGGGGACACCGTGGGGCCCCCGGAGTCGGGGCCCCCGGGCTGTGCTGCCACCCTTTCCCTGCCCTGCAGCCTTGGGAGCCCCCGACTCGTGCGTGTGCGTGCACGTGTGTATGCATATGCGTGTGTGCGTGTGCACACGTGCGTGTGGCTCCCGTCAGCGGTGACAAGGGCCTGCACGTGTCCATCCCATCAAGCGCAGGGAGCCAGGAGGGCAGGGAGACGGCCCGGGGCTGCCCGCTCGGAGCCCAGCGGGAACAGGCGCAGACCCTTGCCGGCTCAGGCGGCCACAGGGCTAGGGCACGCGGTGCGTGCAGGGCGGAGGGCGGTGGGAAGCGGGCGTGTACGCACCATACAAAGGCACTGAAGGCTCTTACAGATACCATGTGGTCTAATACGCGCACCGTGGGGCGTCTGGAGAACAGCCCAGCCCGGGCAGGCAGTGGACTCCCCCGCCATGGGCTGTGTTCACCCTGCGCCCAGCTTGGGGGCCGCGTGAACGGTTTCACGGGAAAGCCCCCTTGCGGGTTTGGTAACATGCAAACAGAAACACAAAGAGCCCGGCCAGGAGCTCAGCTGCGGTTCAGCGCCACGTCCTCACTCACGGAGCGTCCGTCACCGACACCCCCAGCACCGACGGCAAAACAGACTGCAACCCCCCGAAACCGAACGCCCTGACGAGCTCAGATTTACGAACGCACTCTGCATTCGCTAGATGGCGGTAAGAAAGGTTTCTTTATTTTCCTGGTGGGCGACAAGACAAATGCATTTCATCGCATCCTGCGACACACTTATTAAAAACACTCCAGCTTCCGATTACTACCCTAGATAAAAACATGCAAGCACTTCCAGCCACATTAAGCTCGTGGCCTAAGGTTTTGCCTGCATCGGCGGGGAGCAGTGGCCGGGAAGGTTCTCGGCCTGAGCCTCTGTCACCTCGGGGCTTGAGCTGTTCCAGCTGTCATTCTTTCAGTCAGGCACCAAGGAGAAGACATACAACGAATGGCTTTAAACACACAGAGACCAGGCTGATTTTAAGGAGGTCTTCCCCCAGGTGTACAGGAAGTGCCCTCCTACACGAGAACGGTCTCATCGGATTCCAACCCCGTGATGAAGGAGTTAACTCGGGATGGAAGCAGGTGTCTACTGCTCGCCAGGGACATCGTTGGTGGGGATCCTATTCCTCTCTCGGTGCTGGGCACATGATGCCCAGTGAGATGTAGCAGGGAGTGACTTTTCTCCCAGTTAAGAGAAAAGTGCCTGCCCAATATATAAATCGATTAATCGCAAACATAAGCAAACTTACCGACAGGAATACTGTAATTGCAAGGGACTGTAATACTCCACTTACAACAACGGACAGATCATCTAGGCAGAAAATCAATGAAGAAACAATGGTCCTGGGGGCGCACGGGTGGCTTGGTCGGTTAAGCGTCTGACTTAGGCTCACATCATGATCGCATGGTTCATGGGATCGAGCCCCACGTCGGGCTCTGTGCTGACAGCTCAGAGCCTGGCACCTGCTTTGGATTCTGTATCTCCCTCTCTCTCTGCCCCTCCCCTAATTCCCACTCTGTCTCTCTCTATATATCTCAAAAATAAACATTAAAAAAATAAAAAAATAAAAAAAACAACAATTGCCCTGAATGATACACTAGACCAGACGTACTTGACAGATATATTCAGAACTTTTCATCTAACGGCAGCAGAATACACATTCTTTTCAAGTGCACATGGAACATTCTCCAAGACAGATCACACACTGGGCCACAAAACAGCCCTCAATAAATACACAAGGACTGAAATCATACCATGCAGAGTTTCGGATCACAATGCTATGAAACTTGAAATCGACCACACACACAGAAATTTCGGAAAACCTCCAAATACATGGAGGTTAAAGAACGTCCTACTAAAGAACGAATGGGTCAACCAGGAAACTGAAGAAATTAAAAAATATATGGAAGCAAATGAAAATGAAAACACGACAGTCCAAACCCTTTGGGATGCAGTGAAGGCAGTCCTAAGAGGAAAATACATTGCAATCCAGGCCTATCTCCAGAAGCAACAAAAATCCCAAATACAAAACCTAACCACACAACCACAGGAACTAGAGGCAGAACAGCAAAGAAATCCCAAGGCCATAGCAGAAGAGAAATAATAAAGATTAGAGCAGAAATAACCAACACAGAATCCAAAACAACAACAACAACAACAACAACAACAACAACAACAACAACAACAAACCAGTAGAACTGATCAATGAATCTAAGAGCTGGTTTTTTTGAAAGAATAAACAAAACTGATAAACCCCTAGCTAGACTTGTCAAAAAGAAAAGGGAGACACCCCAAATAGATAAAATCATGAATGAAAGGAGGAGAGATCACAACCAACACCACAGAAATACAGATGACTCTCAGAAAATACTATAAAAAACTTATATGCCAACAAACTGGGCAACCTGGAAGAAATGGACAAATTCCTAAGCACCCACAGACTTCCAAAACTCAAACAGGAAGAAACAGAAAATCTGAAGAGACCCATAACCAGCGAAGAAATTGAATCAGTTATCAAAAATCTCCCAACATGTAAGAGCCCAGGACCAGATGGCTTCCCTGAGGAATTCTACCAGACATTTAAAGCAGAATTAATATCTATCCTTCTCTCAAGCTGTTCCAAAAAGTAGAAATGGAAGGAAAACTTCCAGACTCATTCTATGAAGCCAGCATTACCTTGATTCCCAAACCAGACAGAGACCCCACCACACAGAAGGAGAACTACAGGCCAATATCTCTGATGAATAAACTCTCAACAACATAATAGCAAATCAAATTCAACAGTACATTAAAAGAATTATTCACCATGATCAAGTGGGATTCATCCCCGGGATGCAGGGCAGGTTCAATATTCGCACATCAATGTGATTCATCACATTAATAGAAGAAAGGATAAGAACCATATGGTCTCGTCAGCAGATGCAGAAAAACCATGTGACAAAACACAGCATCCTTTCTTGATGAAAACCCTCAAGAAAGTCGGGATAGAAGGAATATACTTAAACATCATAGAAGCCATTTACGAAAAGCCCACAGCTAATATCATCCTCAACGGGGAAAAACGGAGAGCCCTCCCCCTGAGATCAGGGACACGACAGGGATGTCCCCTCTCACCACTGTTGTTTAACATAGCGTTGGAAGTCCCAGCCTCAGCAATCAGGCAACAAAACGAAATCAAAGGCATCCAAATTGGCAAAGAAGAAGTCAAACTTTCACTTTTCCCAGACGACATGATACCCTAAGTGGAAAACTCGAAAGACTCCACCAAAAAGCTGCTGGAACTGATACGTGAACTCCGCAAAGTCCGAGGATATAAAATTAACGTACAGAAATCGGTTGCACTTGTATACACCAATAATGAATCGGCAGAGAAATCAAGGAACTGATCCCATTTACAACTGCACCACATGCAACGGAATACTACTCGACAATGAGTAAGAATGAAACCCTGCCATCTGCAACAACGTGGATGGAACTGGAAGGTATTATGCTGAGTGAAGTAAGTCAGAGAAGGACAGATGGATGTTCTCACTGATATGTGAAATTTAAGATACTTAACAGAGGACCATGTAGGAAGGGAAGGAAAAAAAATAGCTACAAACTGAAGGGGAGTCAAGCCGTAAGAGACTCTTAAATACAGAGAACAAACTGAGAGTTGATGGGAGGTTGGGGTGGGGGGAGACGGGAAAATGGGTGATGGGCATTAAGGAAGGAACTTGCTGGAATGAGCACTGGGTATTGTATGTAAGTGACGCATCATGGGAATCTACTCCCGAAGCCAAGAGCACACTGTATACGCTGTATGTTAGCTAACTTGGCAATAAATTACATTAAAAAGAGAGAGAGAGAGAGAGAAAGTGTCTGAAAAGAAAGCCCCCTTCTTTTTTCTCCCTTCCTTCCTTCCTCCCTCCCTCTCTGGGCGGCTGCCACATGAGGGTGTGATTATCGGAGCCATGGCAGCCACTTTGGAACCACAAGAGGAAGGCCAAAAGCATCGAAGCCTAAGAAGCCAGAGCCCAGACGCACCTGGAAGGCTGAATCAACCTTCCTCCTGCGTGGGCTTCCTATTCCTGTATGGCTGTATGGTGGGGTAATGAAGTATGTTCATCCCCTCTGTCATCGTTAGCTGGGTGTCCTGTTTCTCGTGTTAACATCGAGACAAGCGGAATTCTTTTAACCTTGCAGACAAAGAACCCCGATGCCTGGAGACGCTGGGGAACTTGCCCGTGGAGCTACCGCCAGCCAGGCAGGGCCAGGATGTGACCCCAAGTGTGTGAGTCCAACATCGCCCCCAAGGCCGTGACACTGCCCTGCCCTGTGTGTGCCGTGGGTGGCGGATGACCTGCGGTGTCTTCACGCCCTGACCCCCCCGCCCCCGCCCACTGAAGGGCCTGACACCAATCAAGGACGCTTCCGTTAGAGCGCACACGTCCAGAAACTGCAGCCGAAACCCACACTGGATGCACCCGCCGCCCAAGAGGCTGGTCTGGACGTGCCCTGGGGGCGGGATGCGGACCCTTGAATTTCTGGTTCCCCCCCGCCCCGATGCCTGGCAATGGCAGATACCCAACAAACATTTTTCCCATTAGTAAAGTGAATAAACAAATGGTAGGTTTTGCCCAACTTGACCAGGTGGTTATCTGTGGCTTTACCTGGCCCACAAAACCGCCCCCATGACCAGACGCCAGGACAGGGCAGTCGGGGAGTGTGGAAGCCTTCTGGAACCATCCCCAGGGGAGGTCACAAACGCACGGGCACCGTTACATCTAAAGCTCCCAAACCGACCGAGTGCCGTAACCGGGCCGGGTGCCTCCTCCTCCCCCAGGGACGGGGATGGCCCTGGCCCTGCAGAGGCCAGGGCACTGAGGCTAGGGGAGGCCGGCGGGGACCCCAGTCCACGCTTACCTGCTTGCCAAGCTCTGAGCCTCTCAGGAAGTCGTCCACCGAGGCGCCCCTCCTCTTGACGTCCGGGGAGCCGTAGCCGTCCTCCTCGTCTGAGTTTACATACAGACTGCCACCCCTCTCCAGGAAGATGCTCCTTTTCTCTAACTTGGAAGGACAAGGAAAGAAGCGGTCGGGAGGGCTGCAGAGGGGAAGGGGGCCTCCAGGCCCCCACGTCTCCTGGGCTCGGCCCTTCCTTGGCCCAGCCCCCTGTCCCCCTGGGGGGCCACCGTGGGCTTGGGCAGGTTTTCCGGTGCGCTGCCCCCCTCCCTTGCCAGAACCACTTCCAGTCTTTGCTGAAACCAACGGAAAGTTCTCTCTCCATGTGTCCCATTTGCCTGGCTCTCTCGATCTGATTAACTAACGTTTTCTTGAAAAACGAGATTCAGACATTTGCTTTCTCTCCATGCCTTCCGAAAAGCGAGCTGGCCAGGGAACCAGCAGCCCCGGTCTCTGGCTCCCGCCTGCTGTCGGGGACCCTCCCTGGGGGTCTTAGAGCTGCGGGATGTGCGGCTGCCGTCCAGGAGAGCAGAGGGGCACCTGTTCACCTGCCAGGCCCTTCCTGCCCACAAAGCCTCGCCGAAAGCACCTGACATTCCGGGCCTGGGCTTCTGCTTTGTGAGACTCAGCATGGAGGCGGGGGGCCCCCCGGTCAGTGTGCGTATTCAGGACCGTTCTCGTCACAAGTCACAAATTAATGTCGAACTCTTTTTTTAAGTATTCCAGGCCCATACTGAATCAACTAGGAGATGTCACATAAAAGCCTGGATCTGTGGTGTTTCAGGCAACACTGAAGGCTGTCACTGAACCCCTCATCCCTCCTGGATGTTCTGAATGTCCCTGTGTCTCTCAGCTCTGACCTTCAGGGTCTGCACCCTTCCGGAGGTGCCCTGGCCTGGTCCCCAGCCCGGAGGCAGGCTGGCCAGCCCTGGGGACATCCCAGAAGTGGGGGCTCCCCAGCACTGGCACGGATCTCTCCATCCGGCGGCTCAGAGAGGGCGCCGTCAGGGGTCAGGCTCCTGGAGACCCTACAGGCTGGACAGGCGGAGTGGAGGGGGACACTGACCACCACGGTCCCCGTGCCAGAGCCCTGACCACAGGCCGCAGCAGACATGCTGGGCACCCCAGGAGACCGATGCACCCGAGGAAGGGATGGGGTCCCGGCCCTGGCAGGGAGGGGGGCATGGCTCCCAGCCGGGCCGAGGGACGGTGGGACCAGGGAGAAGACACCCAGCCTTACCCGGCTGCTCTCGGCCACTCTCTGCGCGGCTTCCCGGGCCATGGCCTTGGCGACGGAGGTGGAGACCGGGGCGCCCTGCGGCTGCGGCAGGATCCGGCTGGGCGAGGGCGACCGCCGCCCCGGGCCCGAGCCCTGCATGCCGGGTGGCTCCAGCATGTGCCCGTGGGCGGGGGCCGGTGCCCGGCTCTGCTCCCAGGCCTCGTCCGCCATGATGTGGGGACCCGGGTGTTCCTCTTTGGTATCAGGGGCTCCGGCACTTGCTAATGGCTTCGGTGTGGGAGCGGTTCTCGGGTGGGGGGTTGGAGGCACCAGGAGGTCGGGGGGAATGGCAGCGAAGGCAGAGTCCGCGGACTCGCCCTGTGCAGAGAGGGTCCGCACGGTCACGGCCCTGGCTTCCAGGCTCCGCAGCCGCACCAGCTCCACGGCCGCGCTGTCCGCCACGGGGGAGATGACCTCGGCCACCTGTCCACAGAGAGCGCTGGTCACGGGCTGCCCGCGTCCCCCCAGCTTGTCCCCCTGCACCCTGACCAGCGCGAGACAGCCTCTCGTGCCCAGGGACTGGGGCCCGTCTGTGCCCAGCTAGACGCACCGCCCGGCCTGGAGATCAAATGGGCCTTAGACAGGGGACCAGGCAGGAGTCAGGCTCCTGGACTGGGGGCTGGGGACTTCTACAAACCCTGCACCTGCCAGCTGTTGGAGGTTTCCAGGGCACAAACCAGGGCCACGCTTTTTCCTTCCATGTCCGGCACCAATTCAGATACAGATGCAGGGGCCCCAGAGGCATGAGAACACTCAGTGTAAACTACGAAAGCTGGGTTGGGGGAGGGGGGCAGGCAAAGGCCACAGTGGACTTCCTGCTGCCTGAGAGGGAGGACAGCTCCTCTTATGCACATAGCCTGCCTGTGGGCTTCCCCACAGAAGTGGAGCAGAAGGGGGTCCTGGAGAAGGAGGGGAAGGAAGGGAGCAGAGGAGGTCCTGAGGGAGGAGGAGGGACAGAGGGCAAGAGTGAGGAACAGAGGGGAGTCCTGGGGAAGAGGAGCAGAGAGGAGGAGGGAGTAAGGGGAGGAGCAGAGGTGAGTCCTAGGGGAGGAGGGGAGCAGAGGGGGTCCTGGGGGAGTAGGGGAGCAGAGGGGGTCCTGAGGGAGGAGGAGAGTCCTGGGGGAGGAGGGGAGCAGAGGGGAGTTCTGGAGGAGGAGGGAAGCAGAGGGGAGTCCTGGGGGAGGAGGGGAGCAGGGGGGAGTCCTGGAGGAGGAGGGCAGCAGAGGGGGTCCTGAGGGAGGAGGAGAGTCCTGGGGGAGGAGGGGAGCAGAGGGGAGTCAGGGGGAGGAGGGGAGCAGAGGGGAGTCAGGGGGAGGAGGGGAGCAGAGGGGAGTCCTGGGGAGGAGGGGAGCAGAGGGGAGTCCTGGGGAGGAGGGGAGCAGAGGGGAGTCCTGGGGAGGAGGGGAGTAGAGGGGAGTCCTGGGGAGGAGGGGAGCAGAGGGGAGTCCTGGGGGAGGAGGGGAGCAGGGGGGAGTCCTGGAGGAGGAGGGCAGCAGAGGGGGTCCTGAGGGAGGAGGAGAGTCCTGGGGGAGGAGGGGAGCAGAGGGGAGTCCTGGGGAGGAGGGGAGCAGAGGGGAGTCCTGGGGAGGAGGGTGCAGGGGAGCATACCGCCTGCAGGTGGCAGTGTTTAAGGACAAGGCAGGCCGATGTCAGAGAGGAGCCTGCACTTGCTAGGTCACCCTGGGTCCTCGGGGGAACAGCAGGATGGACAGAAGCTTCCCAAGCCTCCCCCCCAAGGCACCAACGTCTGTGTCATGGGCCAGGACAGAGTTGGGCCTCGTGTGTTGAGGTGCGGCTGTCTTGCTCAGTGCTCCCAAGGAGGGCTCCCCTTGGCCGCTGGTACCACCTGGTGGAGTTTGTGAGCCTGTCAGCGGCGGGGAGGGGGAGTGCTGATTTTGTGGGGACGGAGAAGTGAGTTTTCACTACTGAGGGGAATTGCAAGAACCGCCCATGGCAGGGCAAACATTGTGGGAGGAGGGCAAAGAAGATTCTGGAAAGGGGAAGGACAGGAGAGAAGGGGGCTGGGGCGTTCTGCGGGGGGCGGTGGGCACCCCTCTGGGTGCTGTTTAGGAAGTGCTGGTGGTCCTGGGGGTGGAGGAGAGAGGGGAGAGGGAGGGCGCCCCCAAGTGCTCACCCCTCCAGGAGCAGGTGCGGGCAGGCCCCGCCCCCACACGCCACCGAACCAGAACTCACCCTCTGCCCTTTTGCGTACACGCCGTAGCCGGTCACGTTCGCCCCGTTGGACAGCCCGGCAGTCGTCAGGGCGGGTGGCTTCCAGGAGACCTGGACGGTTGCTGGGGTGGGCCCAGCGTGGACGGTGACATCTTGGGGGGGCGCCGGAGGGCCTGGGGGCACAGAAGGCAGCACTTTCAGGGCACGGCCCTCTGGCAGGCGGGCGCCTGCTCTGCCCACTGCTCTCACCTGGGAGGACAGCGCCGGGCCGGGTCGCCAGGGCAGGAGGTCGGGGTGAGGAAAGGCAGAGGCAGCAGGAGGGCGGAAGCTCCCAGCGTGCACCGCGGCTCTGCCGCTCACCTGGACGCTGATCCGCCCTCCGGGGCCACCTGCGCCCTGCTCCCAGCCCACCAGGTGGATGCCATTACCCGCCACGGGATCGGCTCCGGTCGCGCTAGGAGATACCCGCGTTTGGGAGACGAAGGCGATCCCTCCCTCTCTCCCTGCCCCTCTCCCTGCTTCCCCCTCCCCTTCCTCTCTCTGTCCATCAGACTAGACAGGACGCAGGCGTGGGCCACGTATCTTGCCACCCCAGGGAGGGGACAGAGCTGAGCGACAAGACACGGGTGCGAGGACACCATCTGAACCTGAGAGCCCAGCTGTGCACACAGGTGCACCAGTGGCACACCAGGTGCGTGTCGTGCCTCAGCCGGTCTGGACGTGCCCACTGGTCTCGAGCAGCCGGTTCAAGCCACGTGGAGGCAGCGGCCGTGTCCCCGGTCCTTCTGGCGGCTCCTGGTGACAACAGGATCGCCAGTGCTGCCTGTCACCCGCGGGAGACCTCCTTTCCCGTGGGCCTGGTGCCAACCCCCCACCACACATCTTCCTGTTGGAACGCGCGTGGCATTTCACTCGGAAGGGAATGTGTTTATAACGTCCAGGAGGAAGGCCCTGAGCCCCACACGCCTTGCTGCCGTCCCCCCAGGGCGTGAGTTTCCGGGTGGGAGGGCACCAGCTGTCCGGCGAGGCTCCTCTGTGAGCCACACGTTCTTCCACCCGCCACGCGTGCTCACACAGGCCTCGGGTGGCCGCGCGCACCCACTCTGCACACGAGGCGATCAGGGTTCAAGAGGAGTCGCTGAGCCATCGAGTGTGGGAGGCGGGGCTCACGCCCACACCCGCCCAGGCCCACTTGCAAGGGCAGCTTCGAGTCCACCGTCAAACAGCCGCCGTGAGGAAGGTCCTCCCGCCGTCTTCGCAGCCTGGCCGGGAGGGAAGCTCTACCCGGACGGCTCCCTCACACGTGACGTGCTACCAAAGGAAGGCGTGCTGAGGGCCTGGCCAGAGAGCAGACGTCCTGTCCTCTGCGCTCCCCCATCCACTCACCGCTCGGCGCTGACTCGGCCCCTCCTGGACGCCGGACCTGTCGCTTTGTGACCACATCCTCCTAGAAACGCAAACGAGCCAGAGGCAGGACGGACAGGACGGGGCGCAGATCAGAGGGCACCGGAGCCTGCCCGCCCGGGTTCCAGTCCCACATCCGCCAATTACTGGCGTGGGACCCTGGACGACCGCTCGCCCTTCCTGTCTTTATTTAGTCACCGTATCTAAAGACAGACGCAAGACGGCACCTACCGGCAACAACGGCTACGGACTCACTAGAACATCGTCGTCGTGTTACTATTCTGCCTCTGCTCAGACAGCTACACTCAGTTTCCAAACTTCCCTCTCGGTAAGACGGGCCAAGTGACAGACTTCCGCACAGCAGCCCTCCAAAGACTCCCCAGGTGAACCTTCAAGGCCTTGCCCCTTGTGGTGGTCTGAGAAGGAGATGACCCCCGGGGGCAACCTTAGAGCCCACGTACTAGAAAGGGTGAGGCCACGGGATGGACGTGCCCGGGTCCCCGGATGGCCGCTGGAACAGAGCTGCCCACCAGGAACGTGTGCGTCGGATCGACTCGTGCGCGAGCCTCTGAGAAATCACGGTTTCTAACATACAATAAACAATCAGTATCACCAAGCTCACCAAGCTGCGCGACGGAGAGAACTAAGATGTACGTAAAGTGCTCATAAGAGCACACGGGCCCGGAGTAAGCGCCATCTGTATGTTTACTGTTGTTACCGGTCGTTTCAACTTGACCCCAAGGGCACGATACTGCTCCCCCTCCCATAAAAGACACTGAAATCCCCACCTTCTATATCAGAAGTGGAGGGCCATTCTGGAGGGAACAGTCCTTTGGGTGGGAATCACCTGTTTCAGTGGCTGCTGGTAGTCGGACGGTGTCTGACCAGACTCCGGGGATTTCGCGGGGAGGAGTCTGTGCTCAGTCTCCAAGGGTGACTGTTCCTTCTCAAGCACTGCTAATCGCATCAACCGTGAGTGCCGTCTGTCTCCCTTCCCTGTGATTGGTCACCATCGCGGACTCACCCCCAGAGCATGGGACAGATCGCGGGGGCTCTCATCCACTCACAGCTGACTGGCTGCCAGGGCTCTCGGAAACACCGTGGGGCACCACTTCCCCGAGTCTCCCCAACACTGTCCTCGTGACCTGGTTGCGTTCACAAGATGAAAGCAATCAGTGGTTCTCATCAGAGCCAGACTGCTCTCCTTTGTCGCAAAGAACACCCAGCAGGGAGAAGAGCAGCCCACGCCTCATGGCAGAGAGAAGACTCTCGACCCATTTCAAAATGCTTCCCGTGAACACGCCCAACGTGGTTCATCCCGCGCTACGGGGTAGAGAGGGCGGACACCGTGGCTTGCACTTTTTAAGATGGGAAACACATAGCACATCGCACACGTAACCAGATTCCTTCTCATTCTCTCCTAGGGCACCGCCCAGCTGGCTCGTGTGAGAGACAGAGTCCAAGCAGAAAGTGGCAGGCAGTCTTGCTAGATCGTGGAATTGGAAGTTGGCATTCAGTGATGGCAGAGATGACAGAAATCGAGAAGAGAAATCCCGGAGAGGGGCGACGCAATGCAACAGGATCCCTAACCTCTGTGTGCCCGTTCCCCTCACACTATTTACGCAGTGACTCCTAAGTCGTGCCTGTGCGGGGCAGACAAGGATGCAAGGAACATACAGGAAAGGAAAACAGCCAGACGGCTGCAGAGTTCAGTGGTGATTCTGAGAGCTGCCTGGTGCTGAGACGAAGGACTTGGGGTTCAAGTCCTGCCAGGTCAGAGGAGCCTGGGTTTTCCACTGGAGACACGGAAGGTCCAAACCATAGAAGCTGGGATCATACATCAGGATGGAGGGCTGCATTCTAAAGGCAAAAATGAAATACACCCAACCAAATAAAGCTAAAACAAGCATATACTAGACGTAGATATGTTACAAGTAATATAACTGTCTGCAAGGATAAACCTCAACACCCTCCAGAGGTGCTGTTGTCGCTGTTACTGAGAAAGGTAACAGAATTCAGTCTCCACAGTGCATAATCTACACTGTCCAACACACAATGAAAGTCACCACATGTGGAAAGAAATGAGCGAATATGTGATTGAGAGAAAAAACAGTCAGTAGACACAGGCCCATATGTGACTCAGGTGTTAGAATTAGCAAAGACTTTAAAACAATTACTACAAACAGGTTAAAAATGTATAGGTAAAGGTGAATGTGATAGGCCAAGAGATGGGAATCCCCAGAGTGATAAGAAAATTAAAAAAAAAAAAAAAAGAACCAAATGAAAATCCTAGAACTGAAAACTCCAATGGCCAAAATAAAAATTTCATTTAATGGTCTTAACAGCAGATTGGACACTGCAAAAGACAGATCTAATAAAGTTGAAGATATTATCATAGAAATTATCCTAACTGAAACACAATGAGGAAAATGATTTAAAAAATTAACAGAAGTTCATACATCTGTATGACATTAGCAAGCAATTGGACTCACGTACAATTAGGTTCTCAGACGGGAAAGACAGAATAAGGTAGAAAAAATGTGGAGATATAAAATTTGAAATTTGCAGAAAAACTACCACCAATACCACCCTTATATCAAGGATTGTCAGTAAATTTCAAAAAAGACAAAGAGAAAAATCTTGAAAGCAGTCAGGGAATGAATGGGACAATAGAAAACTCAGCTGACTCCTTGTAGAAACAGGGAAGGCCAAGAGAAAAGGAATGACATTTCCAAAGTCCTGAAATTTAAAAAAAAGCCTAGAATTCTATATCCAGAGAAAAAATTATCTTTAAATAAATGTGAAATAATGAGGATTTTTTTTTTTTACCTAAGCAAAAGAATTCTGCAAGAGACGCTAAAGGAAATTGTTCAGGGCTAAAAGGAAATCATAACAGATGGAAATGTGGACCAAAAAGGGATATAACATTATTATAACACAATAAAACATATGATAGAATATATAAAAGCAATAGCAAAAATGAAGGTGCATAAGTGGAATTATACACTGGTACTATTCTTCCCTTATAAATAAGATTATGTTATTAATGTAAACTAATTCTTAACAAGCTAAATAGGCATGTGTTACTCGCTACATCAATCTTAAAACAAATATAAAGAGTTATAACAACAACAACAAAAGAGTCAGCAGAGGAGAAAATGGAATAGAAAAAAAACTCTTAGTTGATCCCCACCCCCACCCCCCCCAGACACAAAAGCAGGGAAAGATGAAGAAAGAAACCAGACAGGACAAATGAAACATGAAGAACAAATGGCAGACTTAAAGTCATATCAGTCATTGTACTAAACGTGAAGGAACTAAAGATTCCAATTAAAAGGCAGAGACTGTCATACTGTTATAACACCAAAACCCAATCACAGACCACTTGCAAGAGACATACAAAAAATAAAAATACAAAGAACTTGAAAGGTTAGGAAGAGATATAACATGCAAATACTAAGCATGGAAAAGCTGGTAGTCCTGTGAGTATCAGACAAAACCGACTTCAAGACAAAAACTAATTATCAGAGACAAAGAGGTGCATTTCATTACAAAAAAGGAGTCAATTCATCATGAAAAACTAACGATTTTAAATGTGCATGTGCCAGGGCGCCTGGGTGGCTCAGTCGGTGAAGCGTCCGACTTCAGCTCAGGTCATGATCTCATGGTTCGTGGGTTCAGGCCCTGCGTCGGGCTCTGTGCTGACAGCTCGGAGCCTGGAGCCTGCTTTGGATTCTGTGTCTCCCTCTGTCTTCCCCTCCCTGGATCACACTCTGTGTCTCTCTCTCTCTCAAAAATAAATAAACATTAAAAAAAACATTAAAAAAAATTTTACAAAAATGTGTATGTGCCTACAAATGGAGCTCCACAATATATAAAGCTAAAATGAGAACACTGAAGAAGAAATTAGACACACAGACAATAACTCTCAATGACCGGATAGACCAAGCAGACAAAACCCAGGAAGGACATGAGGAATTTACAAGTTCTATCGATAGGTCTCTCATGGCCCATCTGGGAAGCAGCCTGCCCTTCCTGCAGCGACGGGGGACTCTGCATGCAGGCTCCTGGTCACGATCTGCTTTGAATCTTGGAGGCTGCAAATACCAAGCCAGGCCCAGCAGGCAGGGGGGACAGGATAGCTTGGGAGAAATGCCAGCCCCTCTGTCCTCACTCAAGTATGCAATTCACCTGGCACTGGGAGAGTGGGGGTCACGCAGGGCAACGTTTGGCTCAGGCTGGAGGGAGGAAGTCAGGCCGCTCCCTGTGAGCAGGCCTGGCCTCTTCAGGGGCCCGCTGCCAGCTGGGAATGATGTGCCTTGTTTGTCTAGGCCCTGCTGGGTCCCGTAGCTGCCAGAGTCCTTTTGAGGAAATGCTGTATGCAGTGTTGCAAACCCTAAAGATAATTTTAAATTCTGATCTGAAATCTGCCGGTGAACGCCACCTTTAAATTCCACACCGAGAATTTAGGTACCACAACGGCTACCACTGAAAACGTTTCCTACCCCAAACCATTCACATGGCTGGTGTCCCAAAGCACACACATTGCCCATCCCACTGCTGATGACTGTCCCTGGGACATGCAGGGACAGTTGCAATCCCACCTGCGAGATCCGGTATTGGCTTGCTCGGGACCCACGAGATCTGTCTCCTGGGGTGTGAGAGGCTTCTCGTAAAGGAGGGACTCTGGAACTCGTGATGTGCCAGCCTTTCTGCGGAGCGGGTCACTCTATCCAGACCAGTTTTCTGAGGGCTTGCGCCGCAGCCTGTGGCTAGCACCAGTCTTCAGAAACCCCGTTAACTCGTTCAGGGTCACCAGTGTTCCCTTAACCACCTGGCTCTGGCACTTTGGAAGTCGATTAAGCTATCAGGCCTCATTGTTCTTAAGGGCAATGGCCAAGAGTGGAAACCGGTCCGGGATCTGCCTCGGTGCTCACTTCTACCTACGGTGGAATCACACTACAGGATTCGTGGGTGAAGAAAGCCTGGTAACTGCCGTTCCGCCACCCCCGGCCCAGCTCCCCACACTCGGGCCCAGAGATGCGGACCAGCGGGAGCGGCGCTCACGTCCGTCACGTCGGGGTGCCTCGAACGAGTCATACCCGACACGAGTTCAGAGGGGCTGGTCTAGGAGCACCCCTTTCCTCCCACGCAGGGCAAGCTGCCCCCAGGCCTTCCACTCACTCCACTCACCACGGACAGGACACCGCTCCTTCTGGTCGGGAGACAGAAACGTTTGCGACGAACCCAATGTTGGGTCCGCTACCCCCAGAATTCACGGGCCCAAATCCTCGCCTCCAGACCCCGAATCTGCCGGTGCCTCGGTCTCAGACATCCAGCCTCCAGAGTTGTGAGGCCAGACCGTCCACGGCGTGAGCCCTCAGGCTTACGGATGAAGACATCGGTGACGGGGAGTTAAGCTGCGGCACACGACCCGTGCTCACACCCCACCTGGACCCCGTCCTCTCCATCGCACCCTGGGCTTCTCTAGAAGCCTCCGGGGGGGACCAACGCGTGTGCCCCCTCGTCCCTCCTGAGCCCCCACGGAGCCCTGAGCTTGGCGTGTCTTGTTTCTTGTGCCCCCAGCACTGACCCACAACCTCACGGTAGGCTTCAGGGGAAAGGGGGGGTCCTCATTATCCCAGTTTTCATGACCGACGCTGGTGGCCGGGCAGGGAATCGAGTCAGCACGGAAGACAAAGGCGCGGACCCTTTACGACTCGTCTCCTCCTCAGACCGCCTCCCGCCGTCGGGTAGAGTCTGCCCCCCTGCCCGCGGGTCAGGCTGCTTTGTGGGTCAGGCGCCCATTGATTACAGGCCTGGCACACGCTGGAGAACACGACGACACGGAAGTAAACCATCACGAACTGAAAAGCCCACGTTGTGTGGGACGGAAGACATTATGCAGCCGCTTAAAATGATCCCGGAGAAGAAACGAACTGTTTGTGAAAACTACTGACGAGCGAGGTTCGGCAGGACGGGATTAACGAATCACAGAGGTCCGACAAAGGGGCGGCTGAGACGGGCACTTCCGGGGGATCTCGCGAGTAACTTGGGACTAAGAGACGATCCGCAGGAGACAGATTACACCCCTGAACGTTCTCGAAGAATGACCTTCTTGGCTCCAAGAAGGCTGCTCTTCCCGCCGGTACCCAGGCTCCCCGCCACCGGGCACAGCTGACCTACATGGAAGGGCGGCCTTGGACGGGCCCCACAGCAAAGAGCAGCACAGCAGACGTTTCTGGAGGTCGGGGGGGGGGGGGGGTAGCTGCCCCTTAGCGGCACGGGGACCCTGGAGGATCGGCAACGAGCTGACCCCGCAGGCACGTGTACCTGAGCCCCTCTCTACAACCGCCCAGGGTGTGTGTGGGAAGGGAGGCGCGTCACTTCTCCTGCCATTCTTCCTAGTGGAGGACGCACAGGAGACGGGCTCTCCCTGGCAGACGTGCCCAGAACCCAGAAGGGCGTCTACGATGGGACGACACGCCTTCTATGCAAATCCATCCCCGTGTTTGCGTCCAAAGGAAAAACGGAGACGGAAAGAACCGTCGCGAAGGCATGTAGGCGCTTCATTCGCTGTTGCCCTCCACGAGCGCACGCGTGTGGCGGCCACGCCGTTGGGGAGACGTCCTCGCCCGTCCCCGAGGTGGTCTCGCCTCCTCCCGTCCGTTCCGGGCTAGGCCTCTTGCACGTGCCAGTGTCAGAAGGAATGTTCTCAAAACCACGGTCCCTAAACAAACTCCAAGTGGTCTCTTTCCCTCTCTCTCTCACACGCACGTGCACACATACCCATAGACACGCACACATGTGCACACATGCATACACATGCACGCGTGTACACGTACACACCCATGCACATACATGCACACGTGCGCGTGCACACACATGCACACACACGCACACGCACTGCTTCCTGCTGACTTAACGGGATTTTCTAGGACAGCGCTGACTGAATGTGGTCTCCCCCCCCCCCCCCCCCCCCCGCCTGCCCCCTCTCACCCACCCCTCCCCTCGTACAGGTGACAGCCATTGCCCTCTCCCCAACCCCCGACCCCTCCCTCCTCCCCCTCCCCCGCCGGGAGGACGGGGCTCACCTGCCGGCAACGTGGAGAACTCCACGAAGGCCTCCTTCTTCTCCCGCTGCTCCAGGGGCAGCTGCCACGGCATCTGGTGGGGCCTGGCCAGGACCTTCACCTTGTAGGCCACGTTGGGCCTGAGGTTGAAGAACTGGTACGTGTAGCTCGCGGCCCGGACGACGTCGAGCTCCTCCTCGTTGAGGAAGATGACGTGGCTGTAGTTGCTGTTGGCGGGCAGCCAGGAGAGCTGGGCCGAGATCTGGGTGATGTTGTCCACCCTCAGCTGGGAGGGGGCCACCGCCACGTCCTTGCCCACCAGCAGCGTGCAGCGCAGCTCGTCCGAGTGGCCCCTGCTGGTGGCGCACTGCACGGAGATGCGGTAGGTGCAGGCCGCCGTGTCGAGCTTCTCGATGAGGGCCTTGGTCCTGCTCCCCAGCGTGAGGCTCACGCGCGGCTCCTGGTCCACGAGCACGCTGTAGCTGCTCACGGTCCCCCAGCCCGGCGGCACTGCCGGCGGCTCCCAGGCCACAATGACACTTCTGGCGAGTTGTTTGATGAGGGTGATTTTCCTAGGGTAAGGCACGATGTCTTCTCCGACGTCGTCGACGTTCCCGCCCAGCGTCTCCGCACCGCCGTCCGCGACGCCGGCATCGACGGGGGTGGGGGCGTGCAGGTCCAGAATGTTCTCCCCCTCCGAGCCGATGCCCGAACGGTTGATGAGATTCTGGTCCTGCTCGTTCCCCAGCGTGCTTGCCGGCCGCGACTCGTTGTCCTGGACAAAATCCACAAAGTTGGAGGGCACCAAGCCCCTCTGCCCGTCCAGGAGCTCGCCTGTTGGTACAAAGGCAGTGAGATCACCCCGCCGTCGCATCGGGGCCCCGAGGTCCCGCCGCACCCGCACGGCTCCCCGACAGGGCCGTGCGGTACAGCCGTGGGATTCCACGGGTCGTCACGGACACCTGCTCAAACGTCCCGTCCTCGGGACCTTGCTCCCACCGCTTGCCCCCTGCGAACCGCGAACCCATCAGGCAGCGTGGCCCCCTGCTTAGTGTAACACCTGCCTACGGACACGGACACCCCATGAGCGCAGAGATCTCTTTCCGTTCATCACACTGAAGAGTCCTGGCACACAGTAGGTGCCCAGTAAATGTTTGTTTACGGACGAACAAACGTGCATGAGACGAGGGTTTGGGAGGTTAAGAAAGTAAACATCTTACTATTATTTTTGAGGGTATGATCATATCAATAGGATTTAAAGATGACCTCTCCCCCTTGCAAAGCACACTGTGTATGTCCTAAGGAAGCTCCCAGAATGCCCGTTTGCTGTGAGAAAGAAACTGGCCATGTGGTGCCAGACCACCTGTAGGCTGAGTGGCAAAAAATTTCATCACACCAGCTCTCGTGGCTACTGGCGGCCACAGGGAGAACCTCTTCTTATTCTGCGAAATGCTCTCTTTTTAGTTGGGCTCAAAACCTGTTAGCAGCAGAGGTCTAAAAAAAGAAGTGTTTTCAGGAGCCTCAAAGATGCCATGATTTGGGTAATCTCGCAGGACCAGCGGGACGGGCCATTTGCCCAGTACGTGGCAGGGCGTGGCGGGGAGGTGCCCGCTCCCAGTAGACCCTGGCCTCAGGAGACGTGTGATGGACCCAGAGGAGGGCACGCGACCATACGATGGGCCGTGGATTCCCCCAGAGTAAAAGGGGACTCCGGCCTGCTCCCGGCCCCACGTAGGGTGTGGGTCAGCTGGCACCCCTAGGATGCTCTCACGGGGGCCGGTGCTCGGGTGACACCAACAGCGATAACCTCACTCACCGTGCACCGGGTCCTGTCCTACCCGCCCTGCACCTCATTTACCCAAGGCTGCCCGCAGGTCGAATTCGCTTTCTCCGTTCTACACAGAGGAAGGAACAGAGACAAGGAAAATTCCTGAGCTTCGCAGCCCTGTTTGAATCAGGCCTCCAGAAAGCTGATGCGGGCAAGATGCCTGCTGTGAATATTCTAGAGATTTCCAACAAGGGTTTGCCGGCGGCCGCCTCGGGTGCCTGTTTCTACAGGTGTGAAAAACAGTGACGGTGACGTGAACGTAGGTTAAGAGTTCGGGGGGCGCCTGGGTGGCGCAGTCGGTTAAGCGTCCGACTTCAGCCAGGTCACGATCTCGCGGTCTGTGAGTTCGAGCCCCGCGTCAGGCTCTGGGCTGATGGCTCGGAGCCTGGAGCCTGTTTCCGATTCTGTGTCTCCCTCTCTCTCTGCCCCTCCCCCGTTCATGCTCTGTCTCTCTCTGTCCCAAAAATAAATAAAAAACGTTGAAAAAAAAATTTAAAAAAAAAAAAAAAAAAAAAAAAAAAAAAAAAGAGTTCGGGCTGTGCTGCCACCAGCCGTGGCGGATTTCTCGCGTGGACGGCCCACGGCTCTGCTACCACGTGCCCGGCAACTACTGGCGAGCGACGCAGCCCACGGCCTGGCGGCTGTTCAGCGTCAAGAGGCAACCTGTGGGGCGCCCGGGTGGCTCGGTCGTTCGAGCATGACTTCAGCTCAGGTCATGATCTCACAGGTCATGAGTTTGAGCCCCACGTCGGGCTCTCTGTTGTTAGCACAGAGCCTTTGCATCCCGTCCCCCCTCACTCTACCCCTCCCCCACTCCCGTCTCTCAAAACTAAACGTTAAAAAAAAAACGGAAGCAATCCAACCTCACGTCCAGCAAACACCAGCTCGAAAGCCAACTGCGTCTATCAGCCCTGGGAACACTCAGCAAGGCCATGAAACAGGAGCCCGCTAATTTAGCAAGAACTGGTCCCACAGCTCAAGGTAAGAGGCCAAGACCCTTCCGTTCGTCCAGGGTGACTGAGCGACTGGGGACTGAGGAGTCTCGCGAGGCTCGTGAAGCCGCTGGTGCTGTCCCGAGCTCATGCTCGGGTTGCAAAAGGGACGGAAGGTTAGGCGTCCCAGAGGGAGGGAAGAGGTCGCATTTCCCGATTTCGGACTGGGCGGGGCGGTAACCCTGAAGGGAGGGATCCAGCGGCACGTGGGGCAGACAGACAGAAAGCCCAGGGGTCAGTGGGACCGCCCTGAGCCAGGCGGGGTCATCTGTCCTGCCGGGAAGGAGGTCAGCTGGGGGTCCGGGGGTCCTGGGGCAGTAAGATAGAAGACGCAACAGAGCCCCTCTGGGAACAGCAGTCCGTCGGCCCGGTGTGTCCGCACAGCCACCCGGCGAGCTCTGCGGGGACGGACGTTGCAAACCTCCGCCAGTGCCTCAGGTCTGCGGGGTCAGGGCACCCCACTCAGTCGTCAGAAGGGGGAAAGCTGAGGAGGGCGGGCGGAGGGTCAGGGCGGAGGGCTGGGGCGGGCAGGCGTAGCTGGGGGCCCGGCCCGTCCGCGGGGACCAGTCAGGTGCGCGGAGCAGCCCCGGCACCCACCGCCCCGCGCCCTAACACACCTTCATAGAAGCCGTCCTCGTCCATGTCCCCGTACACGTAGAGGTACTTCCCCGCCGTGAGGGGCAGCTCAGCTTCCGGGTTCTCGTTCGGCCCGTCGAAGGGGTTGTAACTGGAGGAAGAAGGACACTCGTGGAGCAGGTGCTGCACGCGGAGGGCGGTGGGCACCTGCACCCCCGCGCCAGCCGTGTGCCCGCCAGGAACGGCGGCAGCACACGCGCTCTCGCACACACTCAAAACAGAGAGAGAATTCTGAAACTGAGGGGGACGCTCGGGGTCCCCGTGCCACATGACACACTGATGACCCCGATCTCGGTTCGTACCCGTCACGTCTGCCGTAGGTGTTCACATCAGTAAGCAAAGAAGAATAATTAACCCTACAATCTTTCTGTATGTACCGCTCAGCAAAGGTAGGACCACACCGCATTTACTTTGCAGTAATCTTATTCTTTCACTTTCCAGTATGCGTGACCCTCCCTCTACCTCATGAAAGATTCTATTGTGACCCTTTTTTAAAAATTTTTAAGGTTTTTGTTTCTTTTGAGAGAGAAGGAGAGAGAGAGAGACAAAGCCTGAGTGGGGGAAGGACAGAGAGGGAGACACAGAACCCGAAGCAGGCTCCAGGCTCTGAGCTGTCAGCACAGAGCCCCATGCGGGGCTCGAACTCCCGAGCTGCGAGATCATGACCCGAGCCGAAGTCGGACGCTCAACCGACTGAGCCACCCAGGCGCCCCTCTGTCATGACCTTTTTTAATGGACGTGGAATATTCCACTGAACAGACTGGCATACTTCACTTAACCGATGTCCTAACACTGGGCACCGATGTGGCCTCTAACCTTTGGTTAATACAATCACCATTGCGTCAAATATCCTCGTAAACGTAACATTTTTTATAATCGTGCCCAATGTGCAAATGAGATATACAGTAAATGAAATGGGGATTTTTTAAATTAGTTCAGAATAACAGAGAAGGCCCCAATAAAAATTAAAACAGCATCTGCTGATAGTCAAAGACGATAGGCACGTGTGGTAGAAATACAATAACGAGGCGATAGCGACTCGCACGCCAACAGTACCAGAAAGCTCACCAGCACTTCCGTGTACGTTTTACGAGATCAGCGTTCCAGCTCGGCGAGGCGAGCAGAGAAGATA
Source organism: Panthera leo (assembly GCF_018350215.1). NCBI lineage: Eukaryota > Metazoa > Chordata > Mammalia > Carnivora > Felidae > Panthera > Panthera leo. The sequence goes on along the minus strand of NC_056690.1, from coordinate 1,952,063 downwards.
CCATTTCTCCCAATCTGAATCCCAGAGTGAGGTCAGGGGCACCCGCCCAAAGTCACAAGCTCACAAAGAGGCCCGGGGTGGGGGTGCTGGGGACCAACATCAAGGTCTCCTGACCCCTGTCCTCTGCAGGTTTAACGGCACCAAGTCACCGTGCCCCTCACTGTCCGAGTCCAGGGTCTAGGCAAGTTTTGCAACAGTCTGATGGTTTTACTGAGTCAGTAACTGCCAGGGGCCATCTGCGTAAGGAAGAGACACAGACGGATGTTTGACGTGATAGCCCAGCGGGCGGATGAAGAGAGTAAGCAGCTCCCGGCAGAGGGAATGGCGCGTGCAAAGGCCCAGAGGCAGGAGCAGGGTCCCTCTGGGGCGCCAAGAGTCAGCCTGGCTGGAGGAGGGTGCTGACCGCAGGAGCGTCGAGGGATAGGGACTGGCAGGGTCCCCGTGGGTGTGGATTTGATCTTCGGTGCTGGGAGGTATTGGGATTTAAGGCAGGGAGGGATGTGACCACACCTGCATTCGGTAGAGACACTCGGGTGTCCCATGGATGGGGAGCCGGCAGGTGGCAGGTGGGGCGAGGACACCGGATCAGGAGTGGCTCAAGAGGTGATGGACACGGGCTCTGGCGGGGGGGGGGGGGGCGGCTGAGAGCTGAGTCAGGGTGGGCAGACGGGGGTCACACGTACTGAGCCGGGTCCACGGTCAGGCGCGGCTGCACCGAGCAAGCGGGGCGAGGGTCAGTCCGGGGAGTCTCGCGTGATGCACCGAACGCGTGAGCTCAGAGTTCTGTGTCTGCAAAGCCGTTTGCACAGAGCGATGGTGGTTTCGGGCGGGCAGGAGAGGCGGGGGCAGAGGCAGACGCACCGCAGGTGACCATCCCAGGAGGTGACTGCCCCAGCCACTGAGGGGGGGGCGGCCTCAGGCAGGTATTGTCTCGTTTCAGGTTTGGGGAAACCTCCACAGGCTTATTGAATGATGTCCGTGTCTGGTCCCAGGGGATCCCCCCAAACTCCTGCCTTTACCTTCAGAACCACCCCAGCGGGGACGGTAAGGTACGAAGAGAACTCAGACGTGCAAAGTTCTCTCTGCGCCATTCGGTCTCACGTGGTTCGGGCTTCTTTGGCAGGGTGGCTGAAAGAGTCACAAAGCCAGCACCAGCACCGCATCAAGGGCACCAACAAAGAAGAGAACGAATGAGGGGACATCGTGCACTTGGGCCGTGCCTGGTGACGGCAACAGCAGACGGAAGCCGGTTGGTCAGCCCGCCTTCTCCCGTGCCCGACTTCACGCTGGCTACAGAATGCGTCCACGGGGTGCACCGGCTGTTGGGCCCCTGTCCCCGGAATGAGACCTCGCCTCTCCTGGAAGAGGAGGGAATGCGAGCCCAGGGCACACGGCTCGCCAGCGGGGAGGCTGGGGCGTGTGGCTCGCCAGGGCGCAGGCCAGCTGGGAAGTGAGCCAGTCCCGAGAGCCCAGTTCAGCGCGAGAGCCATCACGAAGGGCTCCCGCTGGAGAAAATGGAACGCGTGCAAGGTATACCGACTGGCGGAAACCAAGGACAAGAGGCTGGGTCCTCATCGAGCGTGAGGAACGGGAGACGTGAACGATGTGGTTTGTGGCTAACTCCTTCCCGTGGCAGAATCTGGTCTCGGGCTTGCCGGCACGGTCCCCAGGTAGCAGAGTTGTGGGGAGGCAGCTACCCCACACCCGTCTCAGAACTGGGGGGTCATTCCCCACAAAGACTCTGAGGGTCGTTCAGACCAGATGGCTCCTTAGTTCCCACTGAGCGTGGACACCACAGGACCCCAGCGAGAAATTAGCGAGGGGCGCCTCGCAAGTGTGAGGACCCCAGAAAGGCAGTAAACGGGGGCTCCGGACAAGAGTGTGCCCCTGTGAGTTTCAGCTTGCCACCTGCTGAGGGCTAAACCGTCCCCCTGAATGTTGGTTCAGGTCCTAGCCCCCAGTGTGGGGAACGTGACCTTATTTGGAAATAGGGTCTTTGCAGATGCGATCAGGATGGGGTCGTGCTGGAGTCGGTGGGCCCCCATCCAGTGACTAGTGTCCTTACTGACAGAGGAAGAGAGAACGAGCAGATGCACAGGGAAGTGGCCACGTGAGGCCGGGCAGAGACCACAGGGATGCACCCATAACCCAGGACGCCTGGAGCACCAGAAGCTACAAGAGCCCCCAGTGAGCACAGCCTTGCTGACCCGATCCCGCACTTCCCGCCTCCAGAGCCGCCAGAGAACGTGCTTCTGCTGGTTTAAGTCTCCCACTTTGCGCTAAGTCGTTAACGGCCGTCCTGAGAAACAAATCCCTCTACACGCTTTCCATCAGAACCGACAACAAACCTTCCCCGTCTCCCGAGTCTGGCCGAACTGCCTGCCTTCGGCCGAGGACCCGGGGAGGGTGGGGAGGGGAGCACGCCCAGACCCGCGGCCCCATCAGCCCCAAGGCACCCCCCGCACGTCCACGGATGCTCGGGGATGCAGAGAGGAGCTTCGTGCTTACCTGTAGCGGGCGACACACAGGTGGACTTTCCCCGAGTGCCTCTGCTGCTTGGAGGTACCGGAACTGCGTTCATGATCCATCTGGTGAAGACACAAACCACGTTCAGGTTACGCAGCGGCGGGGTCACGTTTTTGCGGGAAGCACACAGGAAACCCCTCAGTCTCGCTGAGCCTTCTCGCCCCAGACCGCGGAGCTCCCACGAGCCCCGACTAGACCAACTTCTGTGTCTTGGGCACCGGCCCAGAGATGAAGCGGCTCCCTCAGTGTGGGCCCCCTGGTCACGCAGAAGGACGTTTATAAAGAACGCACCTTCCCGAGCCAAGAGTGGACCGGAGGTGGGGCCCCCCAACACGGGGTGTGGGACTCGCCGGGCAGACCGCGCGAGATTGCCAGGCCCTACCGGGCATCTGTGGACACAGAGACGGACAATGACCCACGGCCTCTGCTCGCAGGGGCTCGGCCCTGCGAGGGAGACAGACACCGTCCACCGCGATCACGTGTCAGAGGGTGTCCGGTGCTGTGGGGCTGAGACATCCGGGAATACTGCATGGAGGAGGTGACACGAGGGCCGATGAAGACCAGATATGGGAATTTACGGGAGAAAGGGAAGAGGCCTGGAGGGAGAGGGAGGAGGAGGGAGGAGGAAGGAAGGTGAGAGGACCATCGTGTTCCCACCGGACGGATCCGCGTGGGCGGGCCAGAACTCACGTCGGATTCAAATCTGCATCTTGGGCTAGCGGATCTCGACAGAAAGGTGGGCTTGATGGGCAGAGGCTCCGGCTTGTCACCAGGGAGCGGGAGGGGCCGGATATAGTCCCCAGTCACAGTGCGGCTTCCGACGGTGCTCTCCTGACCTGGCCACGACATCGAGACAATTTGAACAAGGATGCCAGTGAGGTGACAGACGCGTGGGTCCTTTGCCTTTCCAGCGTGCCCGTCCCCCTCGCCGGCACCAGCCTCAGGTTTCCATCTTGGGAGCTGCCTGCTTCCTGCCCTCAGTCCCCACTGGCCACCTGACCCCCTGCCCCGCCAGGCCATCCCCCCGGCAGAGTCCACTCCTGGCTGTGAGGACGGTCTGGTGGCGATGGCAGTGTTACACATGCGGTGGGAAGGTCCAGCCATGGGGAATTAAAAGAAGCCACAGGGAAAGAGCCTCTCCTTTTCCCTGGCTGCAAACTGAGAGGCTGTGAGGCCTGGTGAGGCTGCAGCCACCTTGCCCCCAGGAGGCGGAAGGTCTGTCCCACCGGAACTGGCTCCTAGAAGGGGAGCCGCCAGACGGGTAGGAAACGCATCCTGGGGGCGCAGTTGGAGCCCCCGAATCCAGCTGTGCGGGAGCCAGACCTACTGGCTCATCTACTCCAGGTGATAAGCAAGTTCCCTGCGGCTCACACCCATTTAGGTCAGCATCGCTGTCATTTACGACCCAAAGTGTCCTAATTTACATACAAAGCGGCCAAGAGGCTGGGAATTTTTAGAATTTCGAGGAGAAGCACAGGAGCAGTGATTCCCTCCCTGACCTCTCTGTCCAGCCTCTGTCCTCAGTGGCCAGACCTCGGGATCATTTCACCGAAGATTCAACCTGCCGAGTCCACGCTGGGAAAGGCCAAATGATTCGCAGTAAGGTGGGAAGTGTCCCTACAGAGGCTTTCACCCGCCAGGGGCCCCGCAGCTCCGGCCCGGTTAAAGGAACTGTGGGATAACACCCCTGAAACAGAATCAGTGCCAGAACAGACACAGGGCCCTGCTGGGGCGTCAGATCCCAGAGAGCAGAGGTGTGGCCTGGTCACTGCCGTCTGTCCCCACTGCTCACGGCAGCGCTCGGCATACAGCAGGTGCAAAGTGATGCTGCGCAAATGCGCGCCCAGGAGCCCCGGGGCACCAGCTGAGAAGGCGGAAAGGCCAACCTCTGACCCACGGCCGGTCCGACCCCCTGGCAGTGGAAGTCACGAGTCCCGCTTTTGGACAGAAGCTGTTTGAGCACGTGCACAGTCCACTGTTTCCTCTTTGAAGGAACATTCCAGACAGAGAGGCTGTGCCTCCAGCCCAGCACTCCTGAGCGAGAACAGTGGGGCCAGTGCCCTACGCCAGCCTCAGAGGAACGCAGAGCCACGGTCGGCGATGCCGGAAGGGCAAGGGTGAAGCCAGGGGCGCGTGGGCCCTGCCAAGGGCGCCCCCTCGTGGGGCGAGTCACTGACTGTTACATGAGCTACGTCCATCCTGGCGGCTGTGTGGAAGGCTTGCTACAAACCTATTCGCACACCAGGATCTCATCGATCCGCTTGGTGGCGACCCGGAACCACTGTGGGTCTGAGTGGGCACCTTCCACCACCGCGGATTACACCCTGTTCTCCAGATTGTTTCAACACCGAGCCCCTCCCACTGGACGCACGTCTGCATGCCTCACGGAGGCGCGCACACAGCAGCCCGAGACACCATGGGGAGAAGGGACGGCTGGCCACGTGGGCCGGGGTGGGCACGCGACGGTGGGTCGGGTGCTCTGCTGTGACCAGCCTGCAGACCCGACGTGGGCGAGGACCCGCCTGCCCCGGCGGTCTGGGGCTCTGGTGCACGCCAGGCAGAGGTTCCACGTGACGGGCCCCTGTTAAGCCCTGGGCGCCACGAAACCACAGGCTTCCCTGGGCCGTAACTCTGCACTGAGAGGCTGCATTTTTCAGTGCACGCGGGCGTTCTGCGTGGCCTCCAGGCACCCTGTCCCTGTCCCTGAGGATCTGACGTGTCCCCGTCCCGTGTCAGGATCTTGAAAAGCATCACCGGCCAACCTCATGCGGCCACCCAGCCTAAGAATGTTTGTCTCATCTAGTGACAGCTGAAACTGTCCTACCCCTTCTCATCCTTCAGACGGCACAGCCCAACGTCCTTTCCTAGAGCCAGGCTTCTTCGTCCACCTGGTCTGAAGCAGTCCTGGGTCACTTTCTAGCTTGTCACTCTGTGCTCACGCATCTGTCCCCTTGTCTGTCTCCAGCCACCGAGAGGCGTTTCCACAGGGGCCTGGCCAGCTGGCTGACCTCACAGCCGCAGCCCCGACACACGGGCTAGGTGCACCATGCCCTCGGAACACCTTGGAGGGGTGTGCAGACCCTCCTCCCTCTGCCCTGCTGCTCACAGCCACGTGGCACATAGCTAATGACTGAGCGGGAAGGACGGGGCACGTCATTTATCAAGACAAAGGCAGCCTCGCTTTGTCTTAATATCACGAAGCATCAGAAAGAAACGATCACGTATTCTAATGCCAACAGGGAGAGATCTGGACGTTCTCTCTCCGACGGAACTCAGAAGGGGGGGCTCTGACACTCATCTCCCCAAATTAAAAACAACAGTAACTTTTAAACAGGCGGGTATTCTTGCAACCCCCGTGTCCTGGGACAGCCGCCCCTGGGCGGGGAGCACAGTCCCGACTGATCAGGGCAGCCTCTGTGCCCCGGCTGGAAGCCGCGGTGAGGCCTGAGGACACACGTCTGCGATCTCCGTGCCGGATACAAAGACGAGATCCCTCCCCCGATGTGCAAGGTCCATCCCCATCCTGCGTCCTGAGCACAAGTGTGACAGGGGGGGCGCTCAATTCACCGCCGTCACCGTCGCCGCCTGAGCAGGAACGGGAATCGGTCCCCACACGGAGGGGGCAGGGCACGAAGGCGGGAGGCGGCCGCAGCCCAGCGGTGCACCTCGGGACCCCGGCCTCGCCCCGGTCTCTCTCCTCCACACAGCGGGACCGGGACAGCGTCCGCAGGGCACACGGCCGCGCGAGGAGCGTGTCTGCCGACGGCATCGCGTGCTCAGAACGGGGGCTGGTGCACCGTGCGTGCGCAGTGACTGCGGCCGGCCCGCCGTCGCTCGGAGCCCTGGGACGCCGGTGCCCAGGCCGGCGGGTCAGACAGACGCTCACTACGCACGCCCAGATGCGGGGTCACCGGCCATCCCTCCTCCGCCACGCACTCACCTTTGCCGATGGAGGGGCTGAGTCCGTTCATGAATTGCGGGAAAGGCTTGCCGGGCGCGGGGACGTCTACGGAGACGCCAGGGCTGACTCCCAGCAGGTCGATCTTCCCGGCGTGCTGCCGGAGCCTCTCCAGGTCCTGCGACAGCAGGCTGAACTGCTCACTCTGCGTCCGGCATTTCTCCTCCAGCTCCCGAACCTTGCTCTGCACGGCAGACGCACGGACACGCGGTCAGGGGCGGGCGGCGGGGGACACGTGTGTCCGTGCGTCTGCGTGTGAAAGCGTGTGAACGCGTGTGTGCACACGTGTGCTGCCTCCCACCTCCACAGGAGGACAGTGTCCCATCAAACCAAGCGTCCTGAGCGGCCTGGCCGTGGTGCCTCACCAGACAGACGTGGGACACCACAGGTGCAGAGAAACCCTACGGACGGTCAGCTCCCAGCCAACCGTGGATTGTTCTGGGCTGTGTGTGCAGCCCAGGGACTGGTGGTGGACACGCCCCACCGGAGCCATTTGAAATTTGGACTGCGAGGCTGACACAGCCCAGACAGGGGGGCAGCTCGGCTACTAACCCGCCGACCCGTTCAAGGAACCTAACCCCAAAGAAGTGCTTTGGCAATAAAAGGGAACTTCTACCTGCTGCATGTGGTCAGCAACACAGCCGCCATTTGCAGACATCCAGAGGGGTCTCGGGAGCACCGGGGAGGGCGGGGGGCTCCCCCAGACACGCATCAGGGAAGGGGCAGCTCCCTGCTGACTGCCTGCTCCTGTCCCAGCCGGTGGTTCTCAGGTCGGGGGGCTGGAGACGCACTCCCCGCTCCCCACTCACGGACCACACTTCCCATCCCGGTGCAGACACCAGGCTTCGCCGTGGGGACCAGAGCGTCCCGCACTGTCCACTGCAGGACGCACGCCAGGGAGGGAGGCGAGCGGGGTCAGCTCCGCCCCTTCCCTGCGGTACCGCCCCCCGACGTTGCTGCATTAGCTCCTGGGCTATTTCTCCTCTGTCTCCCGCACCGTGAGCTCCAAGCCTCTCTGGTTCCCTCCCTGATACAGCCTCAGTGCTTTTCACGGAATCAGGCCCACAGTAGGTGCTCGACACGTCTGCCGAATCCACGAAAGGGGGAACCGATCTGCTGTGCGGGGGGCTTACTTCGTCTGCACAGAAGTCCTGCCTTCGCTCCGTTCCTTACTCCGTGATAAACGGAAAATGCCATTTACTGTGTTATTGATTTGCCGTACTGCCCGGTTCCCCCACTAACGTGCCAGCCCCACGAGGGCAGGAGCTGCTGGCTTTCCTGCGGCATCCCCAGCACCTGGGACAGAGCTCGGTGGCCTTCAGGAGGCGTGTGGTTCACACAGGTGTGCACGCAGGAGGGTGGGGACAGCCAGGGAGGCCCACAACTGTGGAGAGCCAGCAACAGAGGCGCCTTTCCTTCCCCCCGCCCCTCCTCCTCCTCCCTTTCCTCTCCCCTCCTCTTCCCGTCCCCTTCTCCCTCCCCCTCCCCTTCTCCCTCCCCCTCCCCTTCCTTCTCCCCCCTTTATCCTCCTTTTCTACCCCTCTTCCTCCTTCCTCCCTCTCCTCCCCCTCCCCCCCTTCCCCTCCTCTGGCATTAAGCTTTCCAGCTCCTTAGTATAGAATGAAGTGCTATTTATGTCTGAGATCAGGGATTTCTAAAAATAAACCTAATAAACCCCAAGCCTATAATTAATTTCTTTGATTCATTAAAAAAAAAAAAAAAAAAAAAGCAGCAGGCTTCTTTTAAAAAGCTGAATGAGCTTGTCTGTGACAGCTGTCTCCAGCGAGGAAGGCAGAGAAGCGACATCAGCCAGCGCTCCCAGGCGCAGGCGGGGGACACTGGGACGGCGTCAGACCCGCCCCCAGCCCGGGCCGCCGGGACCCAAGTACGGGGTAACATCTGCCCCAGGGCAGAGCCGCAAGCCCTTGGGGGACAGGCAGGCGGGCTACCCACGTCGGGCGAGGGGCGCTGGAAGGCCTGAGCTCCCCTGGGTTATCCAGGTGGGCTCCCAGGTGCCGGCGCTGGTGTGTGGGGTATCAGGTGGCTCGTGGGAGAACACGAGCACCACTGAGATGGCCGTGAGTTCATTTTCACGTGCGTCACGACAAATTCCGGCAGATCAAGTCCTCAGCACTGTGTGCACGTGACAAGTGACCTTGCTAAAAACAGCGAACAGATTCCTCGCTTGTGTGACACTCTAGAAATGACAAAACCATAGTGACGGACAACAAATCAGCGGTTGTCGGGGCCGGGGCCGGGGGAGGGCGTGACTCCCAGGGGTACCAGGAGGGGGTGTCTTTGGGGCCATGGGGCATCCCTATTCCCACGGTGGCGACACGAATCTCTACGTACAACCGACCCCACGGAACTTCACACGAGGTGGGGAAGAGGATGAACGTAGAAACGGGCAAAATCCACATCACGGCTTGCAGCCTGGCGGCCCGGCTTGCGCCAACACGGGCTCTGGGCCTGAGAGTGCGCCACGGCCCCGGGAGCCGAGCGAAGGGAACGTGGGAAGGATCGTAGCGGTTCATGTACCTTCTTGTGCGTCTCAAATTATTTCAAAAGAAAAAGTTTTTAAAAATGAGCAGATTCAACGAAGTAAGAAGTGATGCTGCAGGCGGCCTGCAGGCGCCAGGAACGTCTCGGTGGCGCGTGAACGGTGTTGCGTGCGGAGCGCGGCCGAGGTCCTGACGGGTCACCGCTGGATCCCGGCGCCTGAGACACACGTGGGGCCGGCCGGAGCTGTCTGGCTTGAGGTTTCCGGGACAGGGCGGGCACAGAGGTGGAGGAGGGCGACCGAGCTCCCCTGGCCGGGCCCCGCAGGACTCAGACACACGGGGAGACGGGGGGCACGCGGAGGCACCCGGTGGCAGCACCATTCCTGTGCCGCTGTGACCACGGCGTCCTTGGCACCCACTGCCGGCAGGCCCAGGACCTGAGTCCCCTGAGACCGGCCCTCAGTGACTCCCTCCTTCCGGGGTGTGTTCCTGTGTCCAGGGTCCCCTTCAGCGACGGGGACCGTGACACGCCGCCTCCCCTGCGGCTGGCTCTGCTGGGAGCGGACCTCAGAGCATCGGGGTGCCTGGGGCGCCCACGGAGACTGGCGGGGAATGCCAGTGGGGAGGGGAGCAGGGGCAAGACCGCGGGATGTCGGGGGGTGGGGGACACAGCGAACCAGGGCATGGGTGTCCTGTCTGCATCCACTCAGCACCGTCCAGACCCACCGTGGGCAAAACTTCGTCTCCCGAGAGCAGCAGAAAGTCTTCAGCATAATGAAAAACGTCTCAGTTTTTAAATGCCGCCAAGTATCTCAGAGGCCAATAAACGGTCCGGGCTGACGAGTCCCACCTAGAGACGGCACGGTGGCTCCATGATTCCCGGCTAGTGTCCCCGGCACGAGCTCAGGCTGGCCTGGGTGGCCCTGGTGGCCCACAGGATGATCCCCCGCAGGGTCTGGGGCTCCAGGCTGTCAGATGGATAGTTGACATTCTTACTGGATGAACAGCATGGACTTCTACTCCAGAGCAATCGGCCGGCACCGCTGAGAAGCCCTTCCCGGGGTGGGCAGCATGACGCTAGGACGGCTGCAGCCCGGAGCCACCTGCCCCGAACACGTCTGCTCTCTGTGCCTCTATCGGCCAGCCATGCTCACCGGTACGGCCCAAATCAGGAAAAACGAAACAACCCTGATGAAATGGTCAGCTTTTCCCTAAGCATGATGAATGGGAGAAACGGACAATTACCGGTGACGTTAAAGGTACCATCCCACCCTTGAGCGAACAGGGCAGAAGACCGCAGGCCCCAAGCCTCGAAACGGTCCTGCGTCCACATACTGATCAGAGGACGTCCGACTGCCCAAGGCCATGAGGACCAGGCTCCGTCAGGCTGACATCTTTCCCTGAGCACACCTTCCCTGGGAGCTGATGGCAGAAGGTCCTAATGGTGCAGACAGGATGTTGCTGGGCTACAGGACAAACACGGATGTGCCGTGTTGTGCCTGTCTGTCAGGGCGTTTGCTTAACCCACATCTGTCCACGTGAGGCCACTTGGTCTGGGCCTTGCTCCCATCATAACCTGGGGTAAAGGTGTAGGGGGGTGGCCGAGCCTCTCCCACCTCCAGGTGCTCCCAGAGAGAACGGAGGAGTCGAGCCGGCCACACCTAACTGCCTCTCCCGCTCCGGCCTCGCTTCCCCTCCGGGCATCAAGGGCAACGGCTGTAGGGCAGCAGGACGTCAACCCTCGGAACCCAGGAGCTTCGGGTGCCTGTTCTCTGTAGCCTGGGTGGGTGGAGACTCAGGACAGCGAGGAGATGGGAGCTGGGGACCCGTGACACCCAACGTGCATTGCACGGGAAGACACTCCCTCTGGAAGCTCCATCAGGCTCTCCCCCTCCCGGAAGACAGGAAGGATTTCCGGGAGCACGGCGTCCCGGCCTGGCTACAGGGGCAGGGGCGGCCCGGGTGGCAGATGCGGGCCAGCGGCTGGGAGGTGCCTCTGAGGGTCCCAGAGCCACCAGCAGGAGGAACGACTTCCCCGCAAACAGGAAGGCAGCAGCGACCCCGCTGATCCGCCCGGCTGGCATATTTGAACAAAAGTGTTTATTTCAGGATTCAGGGCACTGTCGCCTCCCGGGTGGGTGGCCTCCCGGGGAGCCGGCCACCTGCAGGCATGGGGAGTGGGGGCCGCCCAGAAGCGGCTGTGTTCTGACCGCGGCGGGAACAGATGGCAGAGTCGTCAGGCAAGTCAGCCATCCCTGGGAGAAACGCGGCGACTTGCACATTTGGATGCGGGTATTTATAGACATGACGGAAAACACACCATGAGCACGATCGCTAGCGGGCCCAGCTCGGCCACTGGGTAGTTCACGTCTGGCGCTCGGGCTTCGTGAATGAGGGCCACGTGGGGGGCCGTGCCCGGTCACCGGCGTCCGAGCAGGGCCGCCGTGGGTCATCAGAACAGCAGGCGAAACCAGGGAGCGCTCCAGGCAGCCTGGGAGCAGCGGCTGTGTGTGGCGTCCTGACGTGCAAACGGGATTCGGGAGCCGTTTCTGAGCGCCACACGCCTGCTGCGTGCCAGGCGCTGCCGGGGGCTCTCACGCATTCTCGCGGACCGTCGGGGGGACCCACGGGGTAAGGAGGTAGGAGCCCAAGGCAGAGTAAGGAAATAAGGCCAAGGTGCGCAAAGGCCAGGGTCACACCACCAGGCAGTGGCTGGACGAGGCCAGGCCTCTGAGTCCAGGCTCTGAGCTGGCTCTAGATCCTGGACCCCCCGCTCACTCACGGGGGGGCCCCCGCTCACTCACGGGGGGGTCCCCGCTCACTCACGGGGGACCTGGAGGCAAGTCAATCACACAGCCTCAGTGGGCCTCGCTGCCTTCACCTATAACATAGGGCGAAGCACGTGTTCCAGAACCCAGTGGCAAACTGCAAAGTCAGACCCTGGGGGGCAGGGTGGGGACTCCGCTGCAGAAGCTAGAAACCTTCTACCCTCCGTGGGCAAAGCCTCAGCACGGACACTGTTGGGGGTGGGGGATCGGGTATCCTAGTAACTCAGTCACCCAAGCTCCCTCACACACCCACCCCCCCGGCCGGACGTCTCTTTTCAGCACCTTGGAACCCATGCAAGTCTATCAAAATCCCCTACATTTCACCATTAGTGGGGACACTCAGTGCCGTCGTCCCCGTGACCCCACGAATGAAGGAATGCCTTCCGCTGCCAGTTTCATACCCGTCTGGGTCGGCTCCTGCCTGCAAGCAGAGCCCATGGGAAAATCCACGGAAGCGCGTGGACGGGCTGAGTTCCAGAACGTCTGCAGGATGATGCAATCTTGACACTGAAACGAACCGCGTCGTAGCCAAGGGGAGACTCCGGTAAGGGAAGCCGTCTCTCCAGTTGAGGTCTTACATCCTACAGTGTGTGGACCCAGCACGGCTAAAACACAAGTGTCTTAGACATTTGCTTTGGTTCATACGATTGAGCGTTTCCCCAACTGTCCAACTTAAATCGCACTGGATTCTAAGCCGGCGGGTCTGGACCACTGGAGTTTTCCTGCTTCGGTACGGACACCCTCTGTCACGTGGCTTTACGGGGGCAGATAAGCACCGATCGCTGGCGGGACCTCGGAACTCCTGAATCGCCTTCAGGGGTAGTACCAACAGTGAGCGGAGGCGGCGGCATCGGGGACACAGAGCTGGACTCGGGGGGTTGGTCCCGGGGCAGCCGAACTCCCCACCGTTGGAGCGAGCGTGCCGTCCTTGTCCCTACGCACGTCGCCTTCCAGCGGAGACTCAGGAGGACGGGGCTGCCGAAGCTTCTTCCGGGGGGGGCAGAGACCCCAAGCCGACCACGATTCCCGGGGCAAAGAGGATTCTCAAGACACGGAGGATGGAAAACGTTAATGATGAATCTTCAGATTCTCGACGTGGCTAATCCTCTGTCACGCTTCAGGATCACAACCGAGACGTCCTGAGGATTCTAGAATTCAGGCGGGGCAGGGACGATGCCACAGCTCAACCGCATTCGGCTTCGTCTCCTGGGCCTGTGACGCTGTCCCGGCTTCTCCTGTGGCGAAGTGTCACTGGCTACGGCCGGTGCACAGTGGACACAGAAGAGAAGGTAGGAGCCGTCCCTGCCGCAGTCACGGGGAAGCCCTGTGCTCCGGACACAGCCACAGGAGGCAGGGAGCCCGGGCGGGGCGCTCCCCGGGGCCTTCCCAGGTGGGCGGCGGGTGTCGCCGACAGGAAGCGACCTTTGTGTGTGCAGCGTGAGGCTGCGATGCGCTGGGGAGGCTGGCCTTACGCTTCACCTGACAACCAGCTCCAGCTTTCCGACGGGACCAAACCCACGTGCTCCTTCACCCACATGCGCACTCAGTGCCACGGGGTCACCAAGTAACCAAGTGTCCTAACGCCCGCCCAGCAGGGTGACGCCTCCCTGAGGGCCCCGCGACACGGTGCCGGCACATTCAGGGACCCGCGGAAACGTTTTCGTTTTAGTTTCCTTGAAAACCAGGAGTAAAGAGAATACGGGAAGAATGACTCCAACCTGGACGATAGCCCTCTTTACGCCCACGCAGATATACGTAAACGTGACACTTGATATTTTCACGGGGCCCAGGAAAGTCACAACGCAGCCCGGATGCTGGGTCCCACCTCTAGGAGGGACCCCACGCCTGTCTGGGTTGGGGGAGCGCGGTCTGCTCTGGAAAGTCTCCCCAGATGCGACCCAGGGATGAAAGGAGCCCGCGAGGGTTCCTTCCTGGCTGTGACGAGTGTCTGGTGTCGCGGGCCATCTGATGCCTCATCCCGGAGCGGACGACCAGCAAGCTGGGGGCAAAGCAGTGAGGCGCTAGGAAGACGCCCCGGGGGAACAAGCCACAAAGCAGCCAAACGCACACGTAAAGCACACGGCACCGACACCGGTGAGAGCAAGCTCATCGCGGGGGTGGGGGCAGGAGGGGGGCTCCCCCTGCGACGGACCCCAGAGCCCGTCCCCTCCCACCCTACGGAGGGGCGCTGCTCCCCTGCACACTTTCCTCAGCCGCCGCAGACGGTGCCACCAGGGGGCCCGCCTGCCCTTGCAGCCCGGCTCTGCTCTTGCGAGCCGCGTATCCCCCGGGCAGTTGGCTCAGTCTCTGTGCCTGATTTCCAACCGGTAAAGAGGATGCCGATGGTGGCCACCTGACCGGGTCCAGTGCCCAGCGGGTAGTGGCCACGTGGTATGAGGGACCATCTCCTGCTGTGACGCACCCGCCAGGGGAGGCGGGGCTTCTGAGTCCTGCACTGTGTGAGCTAATTCACGACTCAACTCTCGCCGCAGTGTTGCTGGTAGGGGAGCTGAGCCCGGCTCCCAGGGAGGACGGGACAGGGAGGTCCCGGGAAGCCAGGCTGCAACGCAGCGGCTGAAGGGTGGGGCTCTGGCACCAAGTTCCTGGGGTTTGAGTCCAGATTTTACTTCCTACTAGCTTGCCTTGGCCAAGTCACTTAAACTGACTGTGCCTCATTTTCCCCTGGGTCGTCATGGAGATGAAGTGAACATGTGCACCAAGCCCTAGATGTCCCCAGACGCATCCCTAGAACGGCACTTGGCACGGAGTAAGTGTTCAATAAACACTAGAGTCACTGCTATTACTGTCATTACCGTTAATCGATTTTAAAATATTTTCTTGCTTCTCTGTCTTGAAAGAACTCCCTCATGGAGGGATTAACTGACACTACCTACTCCTGGGCGTACAGAGTGCTCTGTCGGGATTCTGGAAAAGCTCTGTTCTGTGTTAACTCCCGACACCCATCTTTGCTAAGCCCCGAAGCCAGCCCCGACGATTCTGCGGGTGCTGGGACTCTGCACACGTCCTGACCGGGAACAGACATAGCGCCCCTCTTGCCGTCCCCAAACATCCTAGCCATTCACTCATCAGAAAACGGGGCCTGGGACACCCACAGAACCGGCTCCGAGCACAACGGTGTTCTGAGAGGTTTTATTTAATGTGTTTTTGGAGGCGACCCTTACTACTCCTGTTTTCTGTCTCACTGGGCAAGGTTGGGGGCCTGTTCTGGGCTGTTCTGCTGAGTAGAACACCTGGCCAGTGGCAGTGACCAGCGCGCGACCCTCCAGGGACACAGACACGTTCCAGCACAAGCGTGTGGCACGCCACAGATGTTCCTTGTCGACCCTTCTGGTAACGGTGAGGGGGCAGAAGGGGTGGAGGTTCGGGTCACTAACGTGCTGAGCCACGGATCGGCTAAGATCCCAGAGGGCTGGCTGGTCCAACGTGCTGCCCTTCTCCAGACTAGCCTCGCAGACACTGACCAATGCTTCCCAGACGCCAGCTGCATCCGAACTGGGTCCCTCCCAGGTTCCCGGCTCCCTCCTCCAGAGCGTCTGACTCCACAGGTTAGGCAGGACCCGACAACCCGCATTTCTAACAAGCCCCCAGGTGATGCTGACACGGCCAGCCTGGGAACCCCACTCTGAGAACCACTCACCCCCAAAGTGGGAAAAGCGTCCCTTCCGTGAATACGTGATCCGAGTCAGAGTTTCGGAAAACGCTCAAAACCCTGATCAGAGGGACACGTGGCTCCTCGTGTTCCCCGGGGGGGGGGGGGGGGGAGGGTTGGCAGGGGGGGTCATTGAGAAGCGTGGCAGCTTGTTCACGGAAGAAGGTAAGCCCCCAGCACAAACACAAAGGCGGAGCGTTCAGGGGCCAGGATCGAATCCCCGATGACCGACAGAGAAGCTGCATCCTGGGCTCTGGGCCCTGGGTCCCGTGAACGACCCGAGGGCAGAACGAGCCCCACCAATTCCCACCCCCCCACCCCCAGTGGTCATCGGGGCTCCGACATGCCCTTCCAGCCTGACCGTTACAGCCTTCGCGGAAAACGGGAGACCAGGTTCGCTGGGCCCGCTCAACACGTGCGAGACCAGAGCTCGCGCCCCCGGGGCCCCCGCGGAGCCCCCTGCAAGCGGCTCCCCGAGCCCCCAGCCCCACTGCACCAGGAGGAACCTCCAGCTGCCGGCTCCGGAGGAAGAGCTGGGTTGAGCCGGCCCAGGGACCCGTGGGCGCCCCATGCACGCGGAAGGCATCGCCACGCACACACGGGGACGCGAGGTTCCCTCCAATACCTGCATGCTGTCCAAGGCGTTCTGGGCGGAGCGCAAAGCAGGACACAATCACAGGAAGGTGTTGTGAACAAAAGAAGACAGAGGATTCTCAGCACATCTGCACGGCCTTTTCCATTCGTTAAACCCAAAGCACGTTACGATGCTACCACGTCCCAAAGCATGCACGGCCACCGGCGCCGGGTGGCGGGGCCTCGGCGGGCAGCTCCAAATGCGGGTTAGAACAAGAGACATGAAATCAGCGGGCTCCGGGTGATGGCGGAGGAAGCAGACCTGCGGCCAGGAGATGATGTGAATGGCAGCGGGGGTGGGGGGGGGTGTTCAGGCAGGGGCGGAGATCATCTGTCAGGGAGCAGCAAGGCCACTTGGGGTCTGCGTCCACTCTCTCAGGTTGTGTATCTCCCACTGCCATTCGTCACACTCACCCCTCCAGATACTCGTTAGCTAACGGACGCTCTCAAAAAATCAATTCTAACACACGTGATGGTAGCGAAGCAACCTTTCCCTGCGGGAGGAATAGACGTTGAAAGGCAACGTGAGAGACGTAAGAGGTGTGCACGCGGTGGTCCGTGGCCGCCGGTCCCCTGTGGGTGAAGGACGAGGTCATCTCGGGGGACAGCCGCGTCCCGTACCTGGGGATGGCAGGCCCGACGTCACCCACGCCCGTGCGTCTGCAGCGAGGGGGTCGCTAACCGTCTGACCTGTGTCCGCGTAGGCGGGAGGCCTGGCGTGGTCGTTACTCCCATTTGTCACGCACAGAGCGTGCAGGTGGCTGGGCCTCGGGGGGAGTCTGAGTTCCGTCCAGACCCGCCCATCCGCCACTCCTGGGGAGCCGTGGGGCTCCGCGCGAGGGACAGAGGTGCGGTCACTCCTCCCAGGACCCCACGCGGGTGGGACTTTGCACAGCTCGCTGCCGAGCCCCCCGGCGCCAGCAGGACCGGCTGCAGGGAGGCCCCACGCTGCGTTCACTGGGGGCGGCGCTGAGGCGGCACCTCGGATGCCGGTCACCGCTTTCATCACCGACGTCGTCCCCCTCCTAGCTCTGCAAATGCCTCCCCAGATACCACCTGCCAAAGGCTTCCCCGGGATCAGCGCCGGCCCCTAAAGTGTGCCCTGCACAATTCACCTGCGGGCAGGGCGCCCAGGGGGGTGGCCCACCTGCTCTCTCTCCTCATTCCCGCGTGAGAGCGCGACCTCATCCTCCCTACGTGCCACCCGAGAGGCGCCCGCAGGGGACAGCAGGTCCCATCTGAGGCCCCCGCCCCCGGGGCGGGCGGTGTGGCCACGGGGACGTGGCTCCGGCCCGCTTGTGCGTGCGGACCCCATGCAGGGACGGGTGCACCGCGCTACTGACCGGCTCCCAGTGGGTGCTTGCAGCCGTCGCCCGCTTCTGGGAGGCGTGAATGCCATGCCTGTCCCCGGGCCCGCCCACCCCCGAGGGCAGCCGGCTGACCCCGGCACTCACCTCTAGCAGCTGGACGGCACCTTCATGCTTTCTTTTAGCTTCAACCTGAGCCTTTTTTACGGCAGAAAGAGAAAAGAGTCAAGGGTTAAAGCAGGGGAAAGAAAAGACCCTCAGACCGATGTCTGGATCATCAAGGCACGAGTCGCCGCCTTTTCCCCCCTAAGAAGCCCCCCCAGTGGTAAGGAGCTAGGTCGGTTTTGAGTTCTCTCTCCTCCGGAAAAGACGGAAGGAATTCTGGCCGGCCGTGATGCTCTTCGTAAAACCCAGAAAGCGTGCCCCGATCTGGCAACGAAGGGACGGGCCGGACAGAGCACAGGGCGAAGGCCCCGGTCCTGACAGGCGGCCACACGCGAAAGGCGGCTGGACCCAGGAGAGCAGGACAACCCTGCCTGCCACCTCGGAGGGCATCACCGTCTCCCCAGGTGCCCTTCACTGCCCTCCACTGCCCTCAGCGTCATGCAGACTTGACCCGCAGGTAGCTGAAGGTCAGCTACAGTGTCCCCGGGCCCCAAGGACAGGCAGAGACGGGGGCCCCGGGCATCTGGCAGGCTCCCGGCGGCTCAGCCTACGGCGGGGGCGGCCTCCTCAAATTACTTGAAGCAAAGCCATCTGCTTCACAGAATGAGAAATGTTACGAGTTTCACTAAACCAGCTTCCCAGGACGGCTGCTGCCTGAGCCAAGTGGGGAGTTCACGCAAAACCGAAACGTAACGTGATCGTCCTTCGTCCCCTCTGGACCCGGGTCTGGCCTCGTGATGCCAGCGAATGTCTGCCGCCTGCCTGCCTGGCACTCACGGCCCCCTCTTGTAGGAAGGGTCCTGAGTGCTCTGGGGCCACAGCCCCCGGACTGTGAGCATAACAGCTCTGGACTCCACTGGCTGTTTAAGGGCAGGTGTGCAGCCAGGTTACAGCAAAGACGCCTTGCCTGGGGATGCTGGGGGAGAGGGGACAGACACCCCAGGCCTGCTGGACCCGAGCCGGAGTCAAGGACAGTGTGGAGCGCCACAGCTGTCGGCCAACATGAGGGGCGAGGCTGCAGCAGCCAGTGGCCTCCAGCTGGACACCGAAAATGAAGCCAGCGCAGAGGAGGGCAAAGGCAGGAGCGAGCTGGATCCAGCCGCGTCTGAAGCCCATCTCGGCCGCGTGTTCGACTGAGATTCCCTTTCTGTTTTCTGTCCCTCAAAACCAAGAGTCCTAAGGGACACAACCATCAGCCGTTTGAGAATACAGCATTTCCCGCTTTAAAGCTGGAAGCACTGAGGTTCGGTGAGAGCCCGAGGCTGAATCCCACACCGGGAGGGAAAGCCTGTCCCCACCCGCTGTGGCCGCACGGATGCCCCCTCACACTGGGTTCATTCCCAAAGGAACTGAGAAGTGGGTCTTTGGAGAGGTTTATCTCCCACCACCAAAGGCACCTGCCTCAGAATTTCGAGCACTAGTGAAGGATCCATGTGTTCAACTGAGATTCACATCTAGAACTCTCGGTTCTAGAGCAACGTCATCTCCAGGCGCTGGCAGAGTAAATGGGGACGGGCCACCCAACATCTCAAGGAATCCAGGCAGTGTTATCTTAACAGCCTCTCGGGAGGAGGCGGGAGCCCGGCTTCCCGGCGCGTCGGACACCATGAAGCAGCCTGAGGTTCCTGCCGACTCCACCCACAGGCACCTCGTGGGCGCCAATGCCCCAGGAGGGGCTTCAAGAGCTGGGGCAGCGAACAGACTCCCGGATTAATTACACTGTTCTTGAATTCGGTGCAATCTTCAGAGTGCTGAAAACCGTTCCTTTCAAAGCAGAAATGAGAGCCACGATAAATAACAAAACAGGGTAAAAGAGACAGCCATCCGGAGAACGTACAGAGATTATATAAATAACCCCACCGTTGAGCCAGTTGAGTCAAAGATAGTTTCCAACTGGCAGGATGAAAAATAACAAAAAACCCCAAGGCGGTCTGTGAAAACTCCGCCAAGTTTGCGGTAATGACTCGGTTTCCGGCTTCGAGAGAGAATCAGGAGTTCGTTTTCATAGGCTATCGCGAGCTGGGCCATTTGGGCAATCAGAATAGATTGTTAAAATTAACAGTTAAAATTGGCAGCGTTGAATTCTCAAAACATCTAACCAGCAGCTTAAGCGAAGCTCATTTCGGGGCCACCGTGAGCTTGCGGGGAAGCTGCGACCTTCACGCAGGCACCGTCTCCTACAGAACATGGTGACTCTGGAGAGGGGCCCAGGGGCCCGCTGTCAGAGGAAGGGGGCTGTCGTCCCGCGGACCGAGCGTCCAGGGCAGTAGGCTCTCACAGCGGCTTCGAGGGAGGCACAGAGGTGCGCTGGCTTCGAGGGAGGCACAGAGGTGCAGACGTGCTGAGGTCAAGGTCTGGACCCTGGGCTGGGACGGACCGCACACCTGACGTCCCGTCACCGTGGCGACTAGCAGGTGCTGGTGAGGATGTGGCAGGTGAGGGCATCGCGGGTGCTGCGGGCAAGGGGCCGGCAGTCACGGAACCGGGCTGGGGGCTACAAGGAGCCTCACATCCGAGCTGAGGAAGCGGATGAACAGACACGGGTACGCCGCGCGTGCACTGCGGGGGCACACAGGACTGGAGCAGGGGCCCCACTGACTGAACGCAGGGTCAGGGTCGGTCTGTGATCCTCTGTCATCCACAACAGCGAGATCCCAAGCATCCAGGAAAAGCACTCAGACCGTAGGCAAAGCACGGGTCACGACACGCATGGTGGGCTCAGCTTCTCTCACGGCACAATCTGGTGACAGCGCAGGGAAAGCCACCGTTTCACACGTGGGAGCAGCTCTGAACCACAGGAACATCGGTCAGGTCTACAGATGAATTTTAAATACGGAAAAGCCCTTCCTTAGACTATCGTCACGGCTATTGTAATCAGGCAAGGACGTCACTTGCACAAGAATTCCAAAGTCTGAAGCAGCAGAGAGGCTGGGGTCTGGGCACCGGTCACCTAGAGAGGGCTCGGGGTCTGGGAACCAGACCTCTGGGGGACCGGCGCTCGCAGGTCGTGGGGAGGGCGGAGCCACGTCTCCGCGATCCCTTCCACAGGCGTTCACGGATCACGGCTCTTTCCCCGTCCAGTGCCTTCGGCGCCTCGCTGGCCATGTTTGCTGAGCACCTGCTACGTGCGGGGCGGTGTTCTGGGAGTGCAGACGCTCCCCTCCGGAGACAGACGATCGGCAAGTCTATGGCAGGGAGCAAATGACACATCGCTCCAGGGGGCGGGGGCAGGGAGAGGAGCCCGTTTCAGGCGAGTTGGCAGGGCAGACACTTCAGGCACGAAGGTAAGCCAGCTCTGCATCATCCAGGGACCAGGCATCCCAGGCGGAGATCCGAGAGGGGGCCGATCTGGCGTGGCCAAGAACAGAGAGGCCAGCGTGGCCGCAGCCTGACAAGGGAAGCAGGGGTCGCGGGAGACGAGGAGGCCGGGAGCCGGAACTCAGGAGAGGCGAGCAGGCCTCCCGGGCAGTGGGTCAGGGTCAGTCGGTGGTCCTCCACCATCCACGCACGACAGGACTTTGCACATTGAGAACGTTCAGCGTCGCTGTCCCTGGCCTCTTCACACCCTGCCTCCCTCACTACTGTGTCACCAGCCCCTGAAACGTCACCGACACAAGGTGCTTGATGATTCCTGAATTGTTCATTGAATGGATGAAAGCAAGGATTCTGGACTGAGCTCTTGGCCCCCCGACTTCCAGGACAGGTGTCCCACAGCAGAGCCCAGGCCCCTGGCTGCCCAGAGATGGGGCTGTGCCCTACTCGGCTGCCTTTTGTATTTTTAGAGTCTGCCTCCCCCCAGCTACCAGAGCCACGGGCCGGCCGGATGGCCTTACCGTACCCAGATTCTCACTCCGACAGTCTTGGGCACCTGAATCTCGCTTCTGTCGATTCGGCGACGTTTCCGCTTCCTTCTCTCAAGCACCGCGTTGGGCAGATGGAAGAACGGAGCTTCCAGGGGGAGGGAGGCTCCCCAGGGAAGGTGTGGGTCCCGGGTCCCCGCCAGAGGTGAGGCTGCAGCCGCGCGAGAGCCTCCAGGCACCGCCGCGTTTCCAGGGAAATGATACACCTGCCTCCCCCAGCACGTGCTGCCCAGCAAGGAAAGGGACACGGCAGGACCCAGGACAGCGGACCATCCGGCAAAGCAGAGACAGGTGTGAAGGGCGGCCCCCAGACGTGGGCGAAGGGCATCCCAGGCCCAGCTCTGCATCCCCAGGAGAAACCGGTGTGGGTGGAGGGAGGCTGGGGCTCCAGGCAGGAGGCTCCTGGGGCGAGTGGGGTTAGCGCCTCCCCACGGGTGACCATCCTGAGAGGACCTCGGCAGCTCTGGCAGAGAGTCTGGGGGAGAGGGAGGGGCGGACACACAGAACTAGGCAGACCAACAGAAAGAGCCAACTAACTCCAGGGCAAAGGCAAGGCCGTGCACGAAAGGACACCCCGCCATTTGCAGAGCCGGGCAGGGCAGGTGAAGAGCAGGTCCTGCCGAGGCCGCCGTTCAACTTGGGATCTGTGCCGAGGCACCGAGGGGTCAGGAGGAGGGCTGGATGAAGGCAGTGGGTTCGCAAGCCAGCGTGGAGAGCTAGTGTGGCAGCTGGCACACGGTCAGCGCTTAGACCCCCAGGACCAGACGGGGTCGCCCCGGGAGCCAGCGTAGACGGGAGAGGAGACGTGGTCTGCGGGCCGAGTTGCGGGGAATACCCGGGACGTTTATGGGGGATCCGCGTGGATGGAAGATGACCAGAGAGGGCGGTGTCCCGGAGCAGGGAGGGACGGACCACCCAAAACTGCTCTGGGTCATGGGGGATGAGGACAGAGGGCCGGCCCTTGGCATGACGTCCCTCTGTGGGCGACAGCAAGAGCCACTTCACCGGCAAGAGGAAGGTGGGGGGCCGGTGGGGAGCTGGCTCAAGAGAGCCGGGGAGCTGTAGGCAGACGGGACACCCAAACCGCCCTGCTGTCTCCCGGGACTCAGCCTTGACCGTGGATGGTTCTGGTACTTTTACTGCGGTAGGGGGACAAGAGCCAGACCTCAGTCGGCCCTGAGCCTTATGGGGCAGCATCCTGGCCTGGCGGGTTCAGCGCAAATCCAGCTTGTACCGCTTACGAGCCGTACGGCATTTGGCAAGTTCCTTGACCTCTACGGAGTTCAACTTCCTCAATTCAGAAATGGGGTGATGATGCTGGTACACGCTGTAGGGTCATAACAGGCTCGAACCGAGATCACGCTTGTTAAACACCGTCCCCGGCCTCCTTTAGGGTAAAGATGCCATTTGTTTCCTTAGCCCTTTCTCATTCCTGTGACACATGACCCTGTGACTTCCCAGCGTCCCCCCTCCCCGCCCCCGACACTGGCCCAGCCTGTCCACGGGTCTTTGCGGCCCTGCGATGTTTACGTGGAAACGAAATGCCCCCTCCACGGTCTTTTTCCCAGAAAATGAAAACATGGACGATGGGTCACCTGAGGGAGTCACGACATCCACGGCTGTTCCTCCACGTACAACCCGGAGCCCCTCCTCCCATCACGATGCACCCGAGCCTGGGCCTCAGCACATCCAGAACCACATCGGCCACGGCAGTTTCTCTCCAGATCCACACTGATGTCTGAAGCCCAACGAGCCCAGACCAGCCTGGACATCCCCGCACGCCCCTCCCCCTCCTACCACGGCCCATAAGCAGACCGGTCACCCTCCTGATTGGTACTGGGATGTGTCTGCGTGTCCCCTCTGCAACTGCTGCCCCAGTCCCGGACACCAGGCTTCATGGCCGCGGCTGACGGGCCTCCCTGCCTGTCCACACACCAATCCCCAGCGCGATGCTCGAAGAGGGTGCATCAGACCCGCTAACCCCTGCCTCAACCCTCTGCCTCGGAATGAGGTCAAGCTCCTGCAGAGCACCTGGGGCTCGGCGGCACCTGCCAGGGATGCGCCCCCTGCCTGCCGGGCATGACCTGTGTCCTCCTGGGGCCTCCTTCCCCGGGCACAGGGGACCCGAGCCCTCATACGACCCATGCCTCCCACTGACCTAAGCTTCACGCTGGTGGGGCCCTGCCCGGAGGCCCTGCCCTCAAGACCTTGCTCTTCAAATGCTCTAACGCTCAGAGTGGTAGGAACTTACAGAATCCGTACTGTGCTTTGCACGAGTTTCTCCTCCTCTGCTCCCACCACTGGTGAGGCATCAGTGGGTCCAAAATAGAGACTGAGATGAATGCAGGGGAAGGAGACAGGAATGTGGACGACGTGCCGGGGAAGAGGAATAACAGGACCGGCTCTGGTGCACGTTCCCTGGCATCAGATGCTTCGTAAATAAAACTCCAGGCTCCCGGAGAATGCGCTGCTGAGAAAAAGCGACCTGCCGCCCTCCTGGCAGGATGTCTGTGTTTCCGCAGGCTCACTGTGTATGCAGGAGGCACCGGGCCGGGGCTGCGGCTTCCAGGGCCCCGGGGAGCAGGTGCCAGCAGGGCAGCTGGGTCCAGGCACCCGAAGTCCCTTCCGTGCGGAGAGCCAAGGAAAGAGCAATGTCGCTGCCCGGACGCCCGCGAGCAATACCTTTCCGGACGGCGTGTGACGCAACGTCGCTTCTCGGTGCGCCAGCCAACTTATCACGGCAGGCGGTACGGCCGACCGTCCCCATCAGCACCGGCTTCGTGACGTCTATCCTCGACACGCGGTCCCAATAAACGAGTGGAGAAGCGGCCTCGGGCGTTCCCCACCTGGTGCGAAACATGCTCCCAGGCTCCTCGGGGAGAGGCCGTGCCGGCAGATTCCTTCCCATCGCCGGCCGGGTGGGACACGGGGCCTCGGGAAGGAAACGAGACCCAGCCCTCGGACCCCAAGCCCCACGTGGAGAGAGACACGAGGACCATCTCCAGCGACGAAGATGAGGCGGGGACGCCCCCCGATCTGCTCAGTCCTCCCCTCTGTTTTTTCTTCTTCCTCCTCGTTTCTTAACCTCTCCTTCTCTTCCATCTTTGTGCTCTCTCCCTCTCTCTTCCTCTGCTAATGAGACCATGCTGTAAATATTGCCCTGAGACTTGGTTTGCTCAGTTAACGACAGACACATCACAAAACTGTCCCCAACGCAGCGGATGTAAACCTGAATTTCTCCTTTCAAGATGACGCCGTCCTGGTCCGCGGTCCGGGTGTACCACAGTGCAAACCCCCGCCCTCGGAGGGGGGTTCCCCACCCCCAGCCCACACAGAGCAGTGCGGAAAAAACAAACGGACTTGAACAGGGCATTCTGCCTGAATGGAAGGTCGCAGGGTCAAGATCACCGCCGCTGGCAGGCTGCTCGTGCCCAAGGCTGAAACCACGCACACCCGCAGCCGCCACTGCTGCGTGTGGGGAGCGTGCTTTTCCCCACAAGCCCGCCAGCGTCGCGTGTCCGCGGGCAAGCACGGGAACCTGGGTCGCTCAGGGGAGTACAGATGTCCGAAACGTCCCCGCAGCGGGAAGGAGGGGAGCCGCCCTCTGCCGGCCTGGGAGGGAGACTCGGGTGGGCAGCCCCCCGCCCCGTGCCCCCCGCGCCCCCCGCCCCGGGCGTGCCCTCCGCTCACCTTCTGCAGCAGGTCGATCTCCTGCTGTTTGGCGTGGAGAACGGCCAGGGCCTGCTCATGCTCCAGCTCCAGCTGCTGCCGGCGTTCCGCGGCCTCGCGCATGTGCTGCAGGGGGACAGGGTGAGGTCGGGGCGGGGGCTGGGAGTCCCGCTCTGGCTGTCCCGGCCCCCTCCCCTTCCTGGGATGCCAGCAAGCCCTCCCCCCTGCCCTCCCTTCTCTTTCAAATGCCACGGGCGCGTGAGCCGAGGTGAATTCCTCCCCCGTCTCCTGTGAGTGACAGCCAGAGGTTAGAGATCTCTGCCGCCACGGTGGGTCTGGTTCTGAGCCTTTTAGGGTGACATGGGCCCTGTGATCCTCCTAATCTTCTAGGAGACGGGCACTATCACCGGCCCCATTCTACACGGGGGAAACTGAGGCACGGGGAGGTTGTCCTCGCTCATCACTCAGCTGGCAAGCGGCCGTCCGGGGTTCAAGTCAGGCTCGAGGGAGCCTGGGAATCTCGGGTTTGGGCACTGTCTGCTGGTGAAGCCACACTGGCCTCTTCCTAGCTGCTGGAACTTTCCAAGCATCTCCGGCAGGTGCCTGTGGGGACAGCACAGATACCGCGGTGGCAGCGCAGACCCGCCTCTGCATTTCGGGGCAGTGAAGGGGCAGCACGCGGCACCGAACAGCCACACTGCCAGGGTTCAAATCCCAGCTCTGAGCTTGGGCTGGTGACTTAACCACTTCGTGCATTTCCTTCTCCCGGATTAATCACTCACGAGCATCAGCCATTTGTCAGCGGCCAATTACCAACAAGTGACGTGACTGGTGCTGATGAGTCAGTTACGAGCAGCCCCCGCCCCTCAGAGCTATTGCGCACGTCTCACGAGTGGGGAGCAGCGCCTGACAGCGTCCCGGGTCACCTGCCGCCCGGAGCATCACTGAGCCCCATCCGGCCCCACCAGCCTCGTGCACGTGGCGCGGCCCTAAGCCCCGCGCCGCCGCCCTGGCAGCTCCAGATACACGGGGAACCGTGGAGCCTGTAGGGAGCAGGGCCTCTTCCCACGGGACAAGCGGCTGGGACCACGGCACCGCTAAGACGGCGGCCGAGAAGCAGCTTCGCCGCCGTCTACGGAGCACTCGCTGTGCTCACACCGCCCCTGATGCTGGCGGCAGCCAACGGGCCCAGAGAAGCCCAACAACTTGCCCAGGGCCACACAGCACGGCCACGGCAGCGCCTGAAGCCCTTCCCGGGGGTGTCAGGCCTCAAAGTCACGGCCCCGCCTACTCACGGACCTTTCCTGGCTTGGGGCCGCTACCAAGAGCCGTCTGCACTGTGAAACTCCACCCGGGGGCTCGGGAGCGTTTTCAGGCTCCCAGAGCCAACCTGCTTTGCATGAACAATTAAGCGGCTGTTTAATGACACCATTGTTCCAGCTAATTTCTGTGCTTCTGTTTATTTTGGATTCGGCACGGCCACGTGCGGCCTGTGTAATCTTTATTTAGCGCCGGGAAGGAAGCGATTAGTGGAAGGAGGAAACCACTTTGCTTACGAGGGTTCAAGGCTTCGTGAGAAACACGCAGCGAACACGGAGGTGGTCTGAGCGTGCGGCCGCGGGGTGCGGGGTGCGGGGTCCGGGGTCACGGGGTGCGGCGGGGCCGCGGCCCCTCCGTGGGCTTCTTGCCCGGACGCCCAGGGCACGAAAACCACGGGGACAGAAAGGGCTTCCACGCGTGTCAGGCTGATGAACCGGTCAGCTGAAGGAGCTGTCCGGAATGCACACGTGCAGACAAACACGTGTCCCTCGCGGGTACGGCGTCTGGGGTCACCGTGATGCCACGGCAGGAGAACACAGTGGCGGGAACTCGGATCGCACGTGTCCCTTCAACCCCACCCCCACCCCCCCGGCTGCCTCCCTTCTCAGCGACGCGGCTCCAGAGGCATCCACCCCCTTGCTCCCTGCTCCTTACCCCTCTGCTGACACCCCCCCTCCGACATCCCCCAGGACGGTCCCGCTCCACTCCTGCCCGGAGCCCCACGCCTGCCCGCCTCCCTCCCTCCTGCGTGGTCCCTCAACACAGGGGGGCCGCCAGACTCCTTCCCGTGTGGCCGTCCCGCATCACAGCTGGACTTGCCATTTATAAGCTCACGCTTCCGAAGGAAACGCTTATGTCTTTGCTGGTAGCCAACTGCCCACTCACCCTCTCCACGTGCACGGACAGGAGGAATCTCAAATTTAGCCTGTGCAAAACCGAGTTCTGGGTTTTCTCTCCCAAACCACCCTCCTCCCTCCCCCCCCAAGCTGCGCATCTCGGCAATGGCACCACCATCCACCTGTCTCTCCAAACAGCTGGCTGTCGTCCCTGGTCCCCTGTCCCTTCCCACTCAACATCCAGAGCTTTGCGAGATCCTTCCGTTTGCATGATCTTCCATATCCGCCACCGCCAGGCCAGCCGCCGTCACCTCTGACCTGGGTCGTAACCACACACACAGCTAGCTGGTCTTCCTGCCCCCGACAGGCCGCCCCCCCCCCCCCCCAGTGAGACCAGGGTGTGCCCTCCAGGACAGAAGTCACCCCACGGCTCTATGTGTCCACCCGACTGCGTAGGGGTGCCCAGAGAGCTGGGGAAGCGTTCCGTCTGGGCGCTTCTGGGAGGGGTTTCCAGAAGACACTGGCATTATGAACGGGTGGGAGAGGAAAGGAGCCCATCCCGCCATCCACCCCTCTGGGGACCCTGAAGGACAAAAAGGTGGCAAAGGGCCAATTCGCTCTCTCTGCCTGTGTGGAGACACATCCGTCCTCCTGCCCTCGGACACCTGTGCTCCTGGATCTCCTCCTTCCAGACTCGGGTCGGGACTTCCGGTCGGACCTCCAGACTCAGACTCGTGGACCGCAGATCAAGGAGCTTTTCATCCTCCATGACCGCGTGAGCCAATTCTTACGCTAAATCTCCTCTCACATCCGCGGATCTATAAATACCCGGTCGCTTCTTTCTCCGAGGGACCCTGACGCACCTGCTCCTGTTTGAAGCACTCAGTGGGGGCCAGAGGCTTCTAGAACAAAACCCAAACTCTTTCCCGCAGCCGACGGGCTCCTCTGTGACAGGACCACTTCTCTGCCGCACGTCTTACTTCCCCCTCTTCACTGCGTCGGCCACACTGGCCTCCCCCCAGCTCGCCGTCACACATCACAGAGCGTACCAGTCCCAGCGCCTGAGATGCTGGCCCGTGTCCCCCCGTGGCTGCCCGCCCCCCCACAGCACTTATCCCGGCCAGAGATGACTGCGTTTGTACGTTTCCCCTCTGTCCTCCCTCCTCCCGCCTTGTACTGAGGTCCCGAGGCCGCCGGACACACCTCGGTCGACTGATACCCGCAGGGCCTAGGGCGTCCCTGGCCCGCGGCGTCCGGAATCCAAGGTTGTGTGGGAGCCCCGCCCCTGCGGCCCCGCCCCCGCCGCTGGCGGTCTCCGTCACCACTCGGCACGTGACGTGACGCGGCACCACCCTCACTCCCCGCGCATCATCCGCACCACCTCGAATGGACAGACGCGGTATCCTTGCCCCACACGCGCCACCTGCAACGTTCTGCGTGGCGGCTCTCTTCTGCTCCGTGCCCTTCTACTTCTGGGCCAGTCTTTCTCGAAGGCTACAAACGAACGGGACAGCCACAAACACATTCCCGTTTTACTTCGGACGTCACCCCTCGACTCAATACTTGACGTTCCAGACACGAGGTAGAAGGGAAGCACACACGTCTTCGGGTCTATCGTTCGCCTCTGTCTTCCCGGTTTCTGCGGAGACCTCAGCGGGCGGGTGACGGACGAGCGGCTTTGACATCGTAGCCTTCCCCGCTTCCCTTACCGTTCAGGCTTCTCGATCAGCCCCTAGGCAGGCCACCGAGTGCCCCCACGGCGGCCGGCTTTGGTGTCCCAGGAACAACTTCGAGGTCATTTCTGCCTCCCTGACTCCGATTAGGGTGGTCCCTGTGCCCAGGGGTTTGCTTCCCTCCTAACTATTCACACACCCACCTGTGCCCCAGGCCCAATCAAAGTTCACCTTCTCTGGACCGACACGGAAGCAAGCAGCAACAAAACACAAAGACAGACTCTTCTCGGTGACCTCATCAGAGCTCCGTGATTCAGCCATGCCTGAAGCTTCACCTCTCTCTCCTATTTCCTACTTTACAAACTAATGCTTTTCCTCTCTTGTTTCTTCGAAGTATTTGACAAAAGTTTCGGTGAACTTTACCCCAAATTGTCCAAACTAAAATATTTTTCAACAGCATTTACGGCTGCCACAAAATTTAATTCCATAATGTCTCACATTATGCACTGACGCTTCATGATTTTTTAGTCTTGCTTCTCAAAATAAAGAGACAGCTGGTGGATCATGACAGCTTTGGGGCTGTTTCAATTCCCTGTTTTGGGGTACGAAACAGCCAGAGAGCCAAAGGAGCTTTCCAGAAGCAACTGACACCATCTCCGCAGCAGAAAGAGTATAAACTGGAGGTCAGGGACCCAGGGGGACAGCACCCAAGCCCTCCTTGTCCTGTACGTTGTGCAGATACGCCCTTCTCGTCCCTGCAAGCAGACTGCCGGCCTGGTCTTCCCAGCCCCAGACATCGGCATCCTCGCCGTAGCCAAGCACGAGTTCTGGAAGGACTGCTGTGCTAAGCGGTTCACACACACGACCCACTGCCTCTTCACAACCACCCCTGAAGCAGGCAGTATTTTCACTCCCATTCACAGAGAGGGAAACCGAGGCCCAGGGAGGTGAAGCGACCCGCCCGACGTTGCCCGGCGAGGAAATGATCGAGCCAGGACCTGAACCCAGACAGCCCAGCTCCCCGCTCCCCAGGAGGCTTCCCAAGGGACCCTCCCGTGTTCGTGGGAGGCTCCCTGCGAGAGGAGCCGAGGGAGCCCTCTGCACGCACCGCCTGCGAAGCGCTCAGGCCGCTGGACCCACGTGCACGGCTCCCGGGAGACGGTTCACACTGTCACCCCTCCCGTTTCCTGAGCCGAGATGATTCCGGCCGTCCCCGGGAGTGCTAGGGGCCACGAGTTCTCACGGAGTCTGAAAACCCCAGCCCTCCCCCGAAGACAAAGCTCCGCCAAATTCCCAACATTTGCCCTCACTTCCTTTTACCAACAGCCTCCCAACGGCAAGGCCACGTGCTGCGTTCCACCGGAACGTCTCGCATCTAAAAAGTACCAAGGGTTATCCGCCACGGCAGGAAACGCCTGTCGAGAGCGCTCTGTCTGTGGCGCGATGTATTTCTCAGGTGGCGACGCCACAGCTGGATGTCGACATCAGCGCCAGCACGTAAGTGGCCCGCCTTCCCGGCGGGAGCCTGGGCGCCAGACAGCGCGATCATGCGTGGAGCAAACCGCGCTATCCCTCCGGCGTCAGGGCAGAGGCGGATGCGTCTTCTGCTCCGGGTCCTCCCTGCCTGCGCAAAGAAGTTACGGAAAAAACCGATTTCCCTCCACGAGAGTCACCGGCGACGCGCTGACCACCACATTCGGGCGGCCGGACGCGCAGCGGCAACAAGGTGCCGTTTCTGCACACGCTCTCTTTCCACACGACACCTGGCGGCGACAAGAGCAGCATCTCCCGAGCTCACGCCTTCAGACGTGAGGAAGGGGAAGCGCTTGAAGCTGTCTGTCCCCCGGGTCCTGTGACGTCCTGTCCCATCTCTGCAACTCAGACTCGTTCATGACGAGAACCGGCACGGACACAGAGCCGCGTACGTTCTGGGAGCTGAGACGGGTCTTAGCCGGAGGACCGGAGTCTCGTGCTGCAAAACACTGGGAGGTGGGGAAGCCCCTCTGACAAAACCCTGGTTCTCTCCCCACTCCCCACGTGTCCTTAGTCCCGCGGACTGGCCCCCGCTCCCCATGGGACCCCAGAGGAGGCAGAGACACAGGGACAGGGGCACTCGACCCGAGCAGAGTAGTTCGGGCCCCTCCTGCCGGTGCCCAGCGGCCCCAACTGCGGCAGGCGGAGGGTATGGTCAGCCAGACCGGACCGGAGGGTACGGTCAGCACTCCCGAGAGTGCACGCGGGGGGCTCTCGGGAAGGGGCCTCCCTGGGCCCCGACACGCCTGTTTATCAAATGGAGGCAAAAGCCCACCTTCCCAAGGCTGTGGCGAGGACCGGATGAAGTATTTACTAACTCGAGGGACCTACCCAGAGTTATGTTTAATGTAACGACTAGTGTGTTTTCAGTGTGCCATTTTATCACCTGTTCCCATTTTTTCTGTCCTTTTCGTTATTCTGCTTCCCCTTCCCTGCCTTCTTGTGGGTTGTCTGGACGGTTTCCAGCATTTTACTTCAACGTATCTATTGAGCGTCTGGCTATAAATTTTCATGTAACTTTTAGTGGTGGCTCCAGGCATCTCAATACACACGTTTACGTTTAAGAAACCTACTCAGCGGCGCCTGGGTGGCTCAGTCGGCTAAGCGTCCGACTTCGGCTCAGATCATGATCTCACAGTTCGTGGGTTCCAGCCCCACATCGGGTCTCAGAGCTCAGTCGGGAGCCTGTTTCGGATTCTGTGTCTCCCTCATTCTCTGCCCCTCCCCTGCTCGTGTTGTGTCTGTCTCTCAAAAATAAACAAACGTCAAAGAAAAAAAAAGTCTACTCAGAACGATAACGCACCTCCCAGGTGGAGTGTGGAAACGGGAACACAGCTTACTTTCCCGTTTTACGTACTGGTTGTCTCAGGTATGACTAAATCCAAATACACGAAAACCCGTGGAGAGGTGCTCAATGTTGAGAGTCTAAACGCACAGGTACATGAGCCCTGGGGAGGTGACCCATGAGTGGAGGTTTGGGGAACGGGGAGGAACAAGGCATTCCATACACAGGGAATGGTGTGTGCAAAGGTCCCGTGGTAGAAAGAATCGAAGCGAGCGTGAGGATAAAGGAAGGCTGGTGTGACCGCGGCCTGGTCAGGATGAAGGAGAAGGGCTGCGTGCTTCTGGACACAGCAGCTGGGTGGGCGGGAAAACGGAGAATCAGTGAGGCTGGACTTCTCATTTTAGTGGCTGTGGGCTCCTGCTGAGACGCGCTTTACCTCCTGGATACGTCCTTTCACTTAGCCAAAAATAATTACAGGACACTTATTCCGTTAACGAACAAGTCAAAGATGAGTTTTGTTCTCGTGAAGCATACGTTCCACCAGTGGAGGAGAGGTGCAGGAAATAAAGAGGCAACCTAGCAAATAAGTCAGAGTTTCAGGGACCGATAAAAGCTGGGGGGCCCCCCCAGGCCGGGGGGGGGGTGTGCAGAGGGAGAAGGAGGGAGCAGAGACTCTACTCAAGCTGGAGCGGGAGGTGACGTGTGGCCGAGACCCACAGGACGACAAGGCGCCAGTCAAGCACAGTTTCAGGGAAAGCTCACTGAGGCAGCAGCCGGCCTGGTGTGCATCTCTGTGGTGCAGGGGTACACGGGCCGGGTGGTTAGAGGTGAGGGAAGCGGGCAGATCTGGAGCAAATGAGGCAATCCCCCTGGCACGGTCCAGTGTGCACGCAAACCGGCACGGCACAGCCCTCACTTGAATACACATTTTGGCCGCTAGTGTGGACCTGACTCAGTTTTCACGGACGGCACGCTGATCCGAAGTATCCCTTTCGCTGGTGCAGAACAGGGCAGGACACGCGTGCGTCCACACCACCAGCCAGCGAGCACGCGGCCGCTTGCAGAGCCTCTCCCCACGGAGATGGAGGTGGACAGGGAAGCTTCCAGAGCAGCAAATTTCCTGTTTGCGGCTAGTGTCTGAACATCTAGACGATACTATCGCTGTCTGGATCAGGCCCATCCAGGGTTTTGCTGGAGACGGAGCCCTAAACATTATTCTCATGTTGCAGAAAAACCCCGGAGGGTGTTATTGGTGTTTGAGAATCAGAACTTAGAAAAGGAGCCAGAAAACGTTAAATACAGCTGATAACGGCAGCAGGTCCAGGGACGCATGTCCACGGGCAGGTGCAAGGACACGGGAGGGGCACGGGGAACGAGCCACGGATGAGGAAGATTACTTGTTACTCTGAGAATCACTTATTAATCCCAGATAATCAGTTGCTCGTTAACAAAATAAGCCTTAGATTACGTACGTTTAAATGGACTAACCTGTTGATTACGAGAACAAAATCTGGTCCCCAATGCTTTTTCCCTTTTCCTTTGAATCATAAACCATAACACGCTGAGTTTAATTAATCAAAAACATTTTTGCGTGCTCAGGTCAAACTTGCAGACTTGGCACTGGGTGCCGTGAATTCCGGCCGGTCACTGAAGGGAGACTGAGCAAGTCACGGGGAACCTGCCGCGGGCGTCCCGCGTGTCGGACCAAGAGCGTGCAGGACGGCCTCGACCAAGCCATGATTTTAAAAGAAGGACAGGGGGCGCCTGGGTGGCCCAGTCAGTGGGGCGTCCGACTTTGGCTCAGGTCATGATTTAACGGTCCATGAGTTCCAGCCCCGCGTCAGGCTCTGTGCTGACAGCTCGGAGCCTGGAGCCCGCCTCCGATTCTGTGTCTCCTTCTCTCTCTCTGCCCCTCCCCTGCTTGTGCTCGATCTCTGTCTCAAAAATAAACAAACATTACGGGGTGCCTGGGTGGCTCGGTCGGTTGAGAGTCCGACTTCGGCTCAGGTCACGATCTCACAGTCCGTGAGTTCGAGCCCCGCGTCGGGCTCTGGGCTGACGGCTCAGAGCCTGGAGCCTGCTTCCGATTCTGTGTCTCCCTCTCTCTCTGCCCCTCCCCTGTTCATGCTCTGTCTCTCTCTGTCTCAAAAATAAATAAACGTTTAAAAAAATAAATAAATAAATAAACATTAAAAAAAATTAAAAAAAAAAAAAGAAGCATAAAACCCAGCCTCGCTCCGCAGTCTTTCTGAAGGGGCCTGCAATCAGGTGTGGGCAGGGCCAGGCTCCCCCAGGGGCTCAGGGCAGGGCCCCTCTGCCGATGGCCACCAGCCCTTGGCGAGCCTCGGCCCCATAACTCCCGTCTGTGCCCCGTCCTCCCGCAGTGTGCCTCCCACGCCTGTGTCTCCAAACCCCCTTTTCTACACGGCAGGCTCGGGTAAGCTGCGTCCTCCTCCCGTGTGGTCTCATCTTGCTGGGTTCCACCTGCCGAGCCCTCTTCCCGGACAGGGTCCCCCAGCCAGGCTCTGTCTGAGCAGACGTGACCGTGGGGGACACCGCTCACCCCACTGTGCCGCCCTGCAGTTTCCACGGCTGCGGCCCCGCCCCCAGGAACTGCCCCCAGGTTGGGAGGGGACGGTGGCCGTGCCCTCTCAGGGGGGGCAGTGGTCCCTCCCTGCTTTGTGGCTCCTCAGCGGTGTCTGTGTTGAGCTCTCCTTGGGACAGGACGCTGTCCCCTGCCAGGGCTCTCGTCCTCTCCTGACTACAGAGGGACATCTCTGTTCTGTCTGACAAACAGAACCACCTCCCGGGCCCTGAACCAGAAGCCAGAGAAGACGGAGGCGGCTGTGCCTGGCTGGACGCACGGCTGTGATGCCACAAGCGGCTCTCCCTTTCCACGGGAGCTGGTGGCACGCTAGGATCTAGAAGGCCGTGACTGCCGGGCAACGGGAAGTCCGCGTGGAACACACCGAGGCTTTCTTGCGGGATATCCTAGAGCCCGAGAAGCTGGAGGAAGAAAACGTGGGTTTGCTCCCTTTTGCCACCAGGTCGGACACTTGCCAGGACCGCTGGGCATGCGGGCGCAGAGCTCGGCACGGGCGTCCATGTCAGACCGCCCCCCGGCCAGGCTCGCGCAGGCCAGGAGCCGTGAGCGCTGCAGCGTCTTGTCCTCTTGCAGACGCTCTGTCTGTGCCAGGAGGAGACAGGGCTTGATTTGCGGCTGCGTGTGTCGGCAGAGCACTGGCAAACCCCAGAGAAGCAATCCGCCCCGACAAGCTCCCCTGGCTGCCGGCCTTCAAGTCCACGGCTATCCCCCGTGGCACAGAGAGCGCTGGCAACGGGGACGCTCACACTGCGTTCACTCGTTCGCCGATCTACTCAATCGACTGGTACTTACTGTGTGCCCACCATATGCCGGATTTTGTCCTAGGCGCTGAAACAGGCTCTCTCAAGTGTGTTACTTTTGGGAGGGAAAACCAACAGCACGCAAGTAAACAAAACAAAGAAGACGGGGTGTCTTGAAGAAAACGTATTCAGGCAACGTGGTGGTGACGGGCAGGACAGTAGCTCCTGTGGAGAAGAGGGTCGGGAGAAGAATCGCCAAGGAAGGGACACGAGACCAAGACAGAAACAAAGTGCTGAGGGAAACAGCATTCCAAACAGCAAGTGCAAAGGTCCTGAGGTGGAAACAGGTGTCGTATGTTCCAGAAAAACAGAGACGACCAGCATAGGTAGGCACAGGGTGAAGGGGTCTGGATAGGAGCAGGGGTAAAGGACTAGGTCGGGGGGCAGCGGCTGGGGTCTGTAGTAAGAGTCCAGATTTTAATCTCTGGGCAAGAAGAAGCACTTGCTAGGTGTAAACAGCGGTCTTGTGTTCTTTTGCCAACATGGCTGTGCTGCCGTGTGGAGGATGGGCTCTGGGGGATAACGCAGGGAGGGCACACCTGAAGGCCTCTGAAAGCTGAGGGCCTCGCACTGTTGGCCATTGTGAGCAGGTCGCTTGGAAGTGACCGGTTCCCCCGGGCAGACTTAAGAATATCCCATGCCTGTGTGTGACTCAGCCCACGCTTATTACGTGGCTTCTCTATGCCTGCGTGGGCACCGGGCATTCGCTGATAAGCAGAAAAGATAGGGAAGCTGCCCACCCGGCACCTATCGTCCCCTTGTGGGTGATCGGGACAAAAGCCATCGCACAGCAGGCACCACAAGTGCAAATGCCCTGGGGTGGATGGAGCATGCCCAGAGAAGCACTAGGAGGCCAGTGTGGCTCAGTCTTCAAGACCTGAGCTTTCCTGGCTCTTCCCTGCCTCCCTGGCCTCATCTGCTTCCTATTTCTGCAACTCAGGCCCCTCGTCGTTCCTCACACATGTCAGGCACCCACCCGACTCAGCCTCGGTACCTGCTCTGCACACTCCCTCCCTCCCTCCCTCCCCCCAGGTCGCTGCCCACATGTCACAGCATCACGCAGCTTCCCCAAGCACTGCAGACAAACGGGCATTTGCGTCTTTACCCCCCGTTCTTCTCCCCACCCGACATAAACATTAGTTTCTTGATAAACTTGGCCTGAATCGAGGGTGTGGACTTAGGTCCCTTTTCTCCAGCACCCGGAGCGTTTGGCACATATTAGGTGCCCGTTAAATACCGCTGAACGAACGCGTGTGTCCTTGGGTGTGGGTCCCGCTGGGTTTTTCAGCGGGGCGATTGCAGGAGCTCTTGAAGTGTCTGAGGCACCCCGAAACCCGTTTCCCCTTCCAACTGGCACACGGGGTCGTACTGTTCTGGCCGTTTGAGGCCTGTGCTACCAGGCAGCCCCTGGCATGGCAGACGGGTCTCTGGAAGGGCCGTGTGTCAGTGGACCCGTGATGTACACAGCCAATTACAGCCCATCAGAGAAGAGTCACGGGCACCTTTAGCTAGACGGAATCACCAGCGCCCAGGCCGGCGGAAGATCGGCGATCTTTGGAAACAAAAAGAGGCAACTTAGGAACGTGACCGACGGGCCGATTATCAGTTGAGACACCCCGGGCACGGAGCCAGGGCCCGTAACTACACCGCGCTAACATCCAGGGAGTGGGCCTCGTTTACCGAGCGGCACGTCCCCTCTGCCGCCCGACACTTCGAGGGCTTTCACCATGGCGTCAGGCACGAGCCGGCTGGGACCAGCAGGTGGTCAGGTGACAAGGTGCCAGCAGTGCCGTCCGAGCATCACACTCGAACCCAGCGCACCGCTTCTGCCACACGCGTCATCTGTAACTGAACGGAGCCGCCTTCCGGACCATCAGCAGGATGGTCTCTGGAGTGAGGCCACGGGGTTCTTCCGCACAAAGGATCCCACGGCCACCGGGCACCCCATCTCCAACACACGGTGACCGTGACCCCCGGCCCCCATCGCCGGTGTGCTGCATCACAGCGAAAACTCACAGCCCAGCCCTTGCCGTTGTCCTTGCCACCCCGTCTGTCCCGCCCCACGTCCAGGCCCTCGCGAGGTCTGACTTTACCTCGGAAACCCACCTCTGGCTCTGCCCTGCGCCCCCTGGGGGAGGCCGCCCTTCCGGCGGGCTGGAGGGCGGCTCCCCATCCGTCTCCCGCTCCTCACGCCAGGCTCCGCATGGCCACAGGAGCGACCCCTTCACAAACGGGACAGCAGATGCACTCTGTCACCCGCCAACACGCCGGTGGCCTCTGCGGCGAGCTGCCCACGCAGCGTGCCCAACGCTGTCCTGCCCTGAGCCCACGAGCTTGGCGCGGGACCGCACAGCCCCACGAGCCTGGCTGTTACTCCGCCCCTTGCAACGTGCACGATTACGCGGCGATCGGGAGCCGGAGGGAGCCCACCGGAGGACGGAGCAACCAGGCACGGAGCCGGTCGCCCGCCCGGAGCCAGCAGATACCAGCCGAGAGCCGGCCGGCCGCGGGGAAGCGTTCAGCCACTGCGGCCAAGAGGACACGCACCGCGTAGCCAACCCACAGACTCGTGAGCAACGCGGGGGGCTGTTCCCGGCCACAGGCCTTGGGGTGCTTTGCGGCCCGGCAGTACTGCGACAATACGTGACCGATACAGTGTCCGACGACCCTCAGGACACGCTGCGTTATCTTGGAATTCTGCTTTGGCCTGGAGGCCTCTGCCCCAGCTGACCCCAGTCGGGTCATTTCCGCCGCCTGCCCCTCCCCCACCGTCTGCGCGCCGTGCCGCCGATCCCGGTGCGTGTCCAGCAGGCCCTGTGTGCTCCCGCCCTGTGTGCTCCCCAACGCCCGCAGCGCTCCCCCCCTGAGGACTGACAAGGCCCTCCGCGCAGCGGGACGTCCGGGAGAGGCCACCCCGCAGGGCCACCACATCCCTTCCCGCTCCTGCACCCTGACCCGTTTCCCTTCAGAGCACTCACCGCCGCCTGACGGCCTATCACCTACGCCGCTCTCGACGCTCTCTGTTGGCGCCACCCTGCCGGCCGCCGTGTCCCCGCGGCCCGAAAGGTGGGACGAGGTCAGTGCTCCATCGACACTTGGGGGTGAACGGGGGACGCAGTTGTCACGTAACTCGGGGCTTGGGATCCGCCGTGCGTCTCGTCCACACAGACGCCGCTGAGATGCGCGAATCCATCCCTCTCCCCTGATGGGCACACGGCAATTCGCAACGCACAGGGCGGCCACGCCCACACGCAGGGCCGACACGCCATCACGCAGGGTGGACACACCCGCACGCAGGGCCAACACGCCGTCACGCAGGGTGGACACGCCGGCACGCAGGGCGTACACGCCCACATGCAGGGCCGACCCGCCGTCACGCAGGGTGGTCACGCAGGCACGCAGGGCCGACACGCCCACACGCAAGGCGGCCACGCCCACACGCAGGGCCTACCCGCCGTCACGCAGGGTGGACACGCACGCACGCAGGGCGACCACGCCCACACCCAGGGCCAACATGCCGTCACGCAGGGTGGACACGCCGGCACGCAGGGCCGACACGCCCACACACAGGGACGACACGCCGTCACGCAGGGCGTACACGCCCACATGCAGGGGCCGACCCGCCGTCACGCAGGGTGGACACGCCGTCACGCAGGGCGTACACGCCGTCACGCAGGGCCAACACGCCGTCACGCAGCGTGGACACGCCGGCACGCAGGGCCGACACGCCCACACGCAGGGCGGTCACGCCCACACGCAGGGACGACACGCCGTCACGCACGGCGTACACGTCCACACGCAGGGCCAACACGCCGTCACGCAGGGTGGGCGTACACACGAGCGTACAGGGTGGACACGCCGGCAGGCAGGGCCGCCAAACTGAGGGCTGTTTGTAGGGACGGGACGAGGGATACAACCGGGACATGTACATGTGTGCAAGGCCCTTGTGCCGAGGTTCAAGCCCGGGCTCAGGCGGGAAGGGCGGCGGGCTCCACGCCGCTGGTCGAGACCCAGGACCGTCCACCTGCTGCAGAGGCAGGCGGGGACACACGGAGGTTTGGACATGTGGGAATTTCACACACCTGAAGCCATAAATGAGGCCTCCTCTGCCCACAGAGAGGACCGGCCTTATTGTTCACTTTCCTAATCGTCTAGGGTGGGGTCGGCCGACAACGACGCGTCCCTCCCAGTCCCTGGGGCCCGGGAGTGTGTCGCGTCCCACGGCACAAGGACCCTGAAGGTGTAACAAAGCGTGTTGAGGGGAAACCGTGACCACACGATGGGCCCGGCGTGACCACAGGGTCCGTGCACGCGGGAGGCAGGTGTCAGAGAGCAAAGAAGACGCCCCATCGCTGGTTTGCAGGTGGAGGTAGGGGCCGTGTGCAGCCAGAAGAAGGTGGAAAAGTCATGGAAGAGTCCCCACAAAGCCTTCGGAAAGGAGTGCCCTGCCCACGCCCGGATTTGGGACGCTGGGCCCCCTGGACCGTAGGACACTTGTGTTTGAGCCGCAGCCTCTGTTACCCCAGCAGTGGGAAGCTTACCCACGGGGTTTATCCGCCTCAGCACCACTTGATCGCCTGCCCTGTGCTCGTGGGGGGTCTGTGCCTGCTAGACACCCAGAGCCCCCTCCCCAGTCGTGCCGATCACAAACGCCTCCAGACCGCCAGACGTCCCCTGGGCGGCAAAGTCACCCCTGCTGAGAACCACTGCTCTGCACTACCCTTCACGACGACGCCAATCCAGCAGGCTGTCGGCAGAGCCCCAGGGCATGGCCGGGGATTCCCAGCCCAGCCGCCACGGGGTTCACCCAACACCGACTTTGTCCGGGCACCGAAGGCAGAGTGGCACAGACCACGCCTCGTGGCTTCACAGACCTCAGGCGGTAGTCTGCGCTGTGGAGATGAACGACTGCCCGGCAGGGCCTCATCTGTCTAGGGTGACACGTGGTGGGAGGCAGGAGGTCCGAGCCAGCCCGGCCGGTCCTTCAGGGAAGGCGAGGTGGGCACAGGCTGACAGCCACATATGCAGCTGGGTTACCCCTCATGACCACCGGCGAGCAGGCCATCTTTTTATTTTGTTTTTTTTTTTTTTTTGAGAGAGTGTGTGAGCACGGGAGGGGCAGAGAGAGAATCCCAAGCAAGCTCCGAGCTGTCAGCACAGAGCCTGGTGTGGGGCTCGAACTCACAAACCGCGAGGTCATGACCTGAGCGGAAACCCAGAGCTTAACCCACTGAGCCCCCAGCCATCTCTACCTTTAGTTGAGACAGCGCTCCCACACCATCAAGCTCACCCTCGGACGCGTACAGAGCAGCGGTTTCGGTAAATTCGCGAGGGTGGGTAACCGTCACACAAATTCCAGAAC
The DNA here is from genome assembly GCF_018350215.1 of Panthera leo. Classification (NCBI taxonomy): domain Eukaryota; kingdom Metazoa; phylum Chordata; class Mammalia; order Carnivora; family Felidae; genus Panthera; species Panthera leo. The sequence continues at coordinate 1,911,532 of NC_056690.1, read as the reverse complement.
ATTCTGTCACCCCGAAAGAAAAGCAGCCGCTCCCCATTTCCCACCTCACCCCAGTCCCTCCCAGCCACCAATCTGCTTCCCTTGGAGATCCAACTGCTTCCCCAGATGGGGCCCTAGACAGAATCACAATCCCTTCTTGATTGGGGGCGGGGGGCAGTGGGTGCTGGGCGTGGCGTGGGAACCACAAAGGACCCAGGCCACGGAGGTGCCACATTGCAGGACCGCAGGTGAGGACTAACTTATTCTTTTACGTTTTACAACACTTTTCTTCAATGAGAATTCATTCAGCTTCACTCCGCACCATCGGTAGCAACCCCCCCCCCAACTCCCGTTAAACACTGACGGGGTGCCCAGTGCGTCAGAAATGCACGAGGACTGTCCAGTTCCCTGCACCCCGATGAAGCCATTTTCCGACTTAGCTGTTCTCTTTATAACAAAGGTCATTCAACCTCTGAGGAGCAGCTTAAAATTCACGAAGTTTGGGACCGGCGTAGACGCCCCTGGTCCTCACCGCGAGGAAGCTCCATTTCTGCTCAGAGCCCTGCCTGGTGTCTCTCGCTCAGCTGTGTTTAGCATCCTAAGAAATGGGAATGCGTCATTGGTTTCACGGGACCGCTTCCAGAAACATTTGAATTTTGTTATTTATCGCTCTTGATGCCACGGAAAGGGTAAAAACAGCCCCGAGAGCCCTGAATTTGGATGACGGCTTCAAACAGGGTTTCATCCGCCTTCCGCTCCTCAGCCTCGTCCCTCGCGCTGACCCTAAGGGAGGCAGAGGGTCCCCTCCTACCTTTAGGACCTGTTCTAGGTTCTCCAGCTTGGCTTGGAGCTGGCGTTTCTCCTTCACGGCCAAATCGCGTTCTCTGGTCACTATGGCGAGCACGTGCTGGAGCCAGGCATGCTCTGTTTTCACCTACAAGTAGCGGGGGGAGAGAGGGGGGCCGTTTGTAACACGCACCCCATCTGTGGGGTTTGTCGTCAGCTGGCGTCTGCCACTTTCTCCTCCGTGACTTTTCAGGGAGCCTTCCCCTCCCTCACCCTGGATCACGGACTTCGTGGCGGGTCAGGGTGAACGCATGTGCCCCAGGCTGGACAATTAGCACACAACATCCCTCTTCCTCCTGCCTCCCCACCACAGTGACAGTGACCGGCTCAGGAGTAATGGGAATGTGACCCGGGCCTGGCCAATCAGTGCTATCCCACCCCCTGATACAGCGACTGGTTGGAAGGGCCACGAGACCCCGTTGCATCCGTGGAGAATGAATGAGACACCAGACTGGTATGGAAGCCTGGGAAGACACTTCCTCTTTTGCCCCCCGGACTAGGAAAGTTGAAGACAAAAGGATGGGTCTGGAGCCCCAGTTGCCATCAGGAAGGGAGAGTCCATCTGAGAACAGAGCCAACAAGACAGCCAAGAGAAGCAGAGAGAGAAGCAGGGTCCTGACGCCGTAATTTGAGCACCTAGATCAAGCTGTGCCTGAAGCTGATATTTTCGTTTCCAGTCACGCAGCCCAATTCCTTTTGTCTGCTTACACCAAGCTGAATCGTTTTCTGTTCCTTTGAACGGACACCCCTAACAGATACAAAGCGTTACCCAAATTGTTCAGGATACGAGTTCTTTTGTCTGAAAATTCCACTTTTGTTTTACAAGTGGACAAAAATGGCCACAAGGCTCTGTGTGCTTTATGATGATGGATGCTCTAGGAACCTCAGACACCAGGTCCAGTCTCAGACCACAGACCCCCTGAGAACCAAGTGTTGAATTTACTTGGGGCGGGGGCGGGGGGGGGGGGAGGGCACCACTTACCCTCAATCTCTCCTGTGGCTTTTTGGAAACCAGGAAGGACATGCAGTGATGAGGGAAGATACCTAGGTTTATTCCCCATTAATTTTCACTGTGCGGCATACTTGAACCGAAACGCGGCCTTTTCGTTTCTTTCCCTCCTCCCCAGATGTTACAGCATGAATTAGGGCTTCGATGACAGGCTGTCACAAGGTCGTATTTGTCAGCTTTAAAAGAGGTCCTTTCCGTTTCACACGCCCTCTGTGCAGCGTGTGCGTTTAACCTGACAATCTCCGTGACACCAGGAGAAAGAAAGGCACCCACTTGGAGCTCCTGAACGGCACAGGGTCACGGGGAGGCTGTCATTAAGAGGTCGTACAGAGGTCTGATTCACAGGAGTGTTTTCGTGCCGTTTTGCGACAGCATGAAGCGTCAGGCCGCGAGCTTGGGGAAAAAATTCAGACGCACCAGGTGAACAAGTCGTGACCTAATGGAACTACACAGAACTCACACCTGAACCCCAGCAAGAAATTGTGACCCGTGAGTTACGTCCAGTGCTCTAAGGCCGGTCTCCCACGGCAGCCAGCACAGGCCCAGATGTAAGTCAAGGCTTGCCTCTCTCCGACTGAGACGTCCCATAGCTGCCATGGAAATGAGATCCAGACTCCTGGCTGGTCGGCACGCTTCTGCAGCCTCTGACCCGCCAGCTCTCCGTTCTCACCTGAGGCCCCGTTACCACCACTCTCATGCTCCGACTGTCCTGTAAACAAGCCAAACCCAGTCCCACCCACCCCAGGGCCTTTGCACGTGCTGCCTGCACCACAGCAAGCCCCTACCCACCCCTTCCTCCACCCCCCGATCGTGGTGGCTCTGGCTCCTGCTCATCATTTATGCCACTTCCTCATCAGGCCCTCCCACCATGCTTGAGATAACAAAACGCTCCTCCCCTCACCTGCCCCCAGCGCCCTCAGTGCTTTGCCGTGCTTTGTCTCACTATCTGGAATGATCCTGCGTAGCTGTTTACATTTCCCTGCGGTGGCTCCTTGTTAGAGTCTAAGTCCCAGTTGGACAGGACTTGTCCCTGTGACCCAGTTCTCTGTCCCCAGTGCCTGGAAGGCTGCCTGGCACGGCCAGGGTTCCAGGAACGGAAAGGCATCAGGGGAAGACGGTCAAATGCAAGGTGGCTGTGTTCCCGGGGAAATCAGTTCTGCTGGTCCATCCAGGTCTGCTGGCCACCCACACGCCCATCGCCGCTCTCCCAGCTTGTCCGTTTCCTAGTGAAGTTTGGCCGCGGGAGATGCCAGCAGGAAGTCGGGGGCTGGAGAAGACACAGGCTGGGGTTAACGCCCTCGCCACCACGGCTGGGGCTGTTCAGACAGAGTTCTGTCTGCAGGCCTGACGCTGCTGTCCCTGGAAGGGGCCTGCTGGCCAGGCTGGCCGGTGGCTGGTGGCTGGCGGCTGGGAATGTGGATTGCAGGAGGACCCCCCCCCCCCCCCGCCGCCGTTTCTCACCGATGGGAGGCCTCCCCGTGTCCAGACTCTGCGCAAACCACGTGGTTACTGCTGACCCCCCCCCCCCCCCCCCGCTCTCCTTCGAGGGGGCGGGGCTCTGGGACGCGCCAGAGAGACCATGACCCTGGACGCCGAGTCCCTGCCGGGCTTCCCGCGGCGACCCTTCGCACGCGCCGTGACGACGTGCCGCTAGAACGGAGCGCGTCCTGCGTGGCTCCTGGAGGCTGGGGCCCGCCCGCCCCCGGGTGTTGCTCCCGTGCTTTCCCTGCGCCGACGGCACTTCGGATCCTTCCGCCGTGATGAACCGTGGCCACGAGCGCGACTGCACACGGAGTCCCACGAGTCGCCCTCGCGAGTCACGCACCTTGGGCGGTCCCGGGGGCCCGACGCAGTGTCCCCCTACCTACGGCCGGCGCTCTTGCCCTGGCCCCCTGGGCTGCCCACCCAGCGGCCTGGCTGCCGCTGCCTTCTGCCCCCACCACCCCGCCTGGTTCCCGGAGCCGCACCCACAGCTTTGTGAGCAGTATCTCCTCCTTGAAGGGGCCAACTGTTCCTACTGGGACTCCGGTGGATTAATTCTCGAAAGAAAACAACGTTCCCACAGTAGAGACACAGAACGAAGGGTTCAAAGTCCCCATGAGTGAGGCGTTTCCGAGAAGCACGTTTGCTCTGTCGGGAAGCCGGGGTGGGTTTCGGGCTCCCTGTGCGGAAGGCGACGTGAACTGTCCCCACAAGAGCGTGGGGCAGTCGGGAATCACGCCCCAAGGGGCGCTGAGCGGGGGCCGTGGTTGACAATGGACGGTCCCCAACCTGGGGACAGTCACAGTCCAGCTGTGCGTCTGGAACCTACTGGCAGGCGCCAGACCCCCGCCCTCCCGCCGGGATGCTGCAGATGAGGTTGGGGCAGATGTGCGAGGCCCGTGTGTGCCGTAACCCCCCCTCCCCCACGTGGAGCCGCGATGCTGTACTTTGGTTCCTGGAAATAGTGCAGATGACTACAGCAACATGAGAGAAAGCGATGACGTTGGGGGGAGGGAGGGAACAAGTTTTATCGGTCTGGAAGTCAGTGCTTTGAAGGAAAGTTGAAATGGACGAGGAAGAAAATGCAGGGGACGTCTGGACAACTAGAAGGTTCTAGAAGTGGTTGGCATTGATTCTGTCACAGACCTCCTCTCGCACCAGGATCGGTATTTCTCGCACCTAAAACTTACCAGAGTCTCCCCCGTACGTTTACCAGAATGATTAAGGGCATCGCTCTGGTCTTTCCAAGGAGGGCGAGAGGGTCTGTTGGTAGGGAGGGGAGGTAAGCAAAGGCGTGACTGAAGATTGCAGCAGGCTGTCCGCACCCAAGTCCCCGGAACCTTACACAGCAGAAGGGACTTTGCAGAGGTGACTGAGTGTCCAGGCCTCGTCCCCAACAGTCCAGGTGGACCGGTGGGATCACAGGGGTCCTTACAGGAGGGAAGCAGGAGCATCAGCGTCTAAAAGGGAGATTTTGAAGACGCTGTTCTGGCTTTGGTGGAGGAAGGGCCCACAAGCCAAGGGACGGGGGCGCCTCCAGAAGCCGGAAACGGTGAGGAGACGTCTTCTCCCTTAGAGCCTCCAGGAAGAGTGCGGCCTGCCCACACCTTCGCTTTAGGACTTCTGACCCCAGGCAGCCTGGCTCCAGAGTCCCCACAACCAGAGAAGGAGGACAAAGGCGACGGTAAGCTAAAAAGCGTCTCAGAAACCGCGAACACCAAGCTGTCCCCTGGAAGATGCCTTTGCCTGACAATCTCCTGTCTGTCCCCAGCACCGAGGCCTCGGCTGGGGCCGGCTGCCGGCTCCCCTACTGGCCACACCTGTGTGAACAGCCTTGGGGGTGCAGTCTCTTCCCCGCCGGGCCCCCCAGTGGAGATGCCACATGACCCTGAGCAGAAATCTCTGGGGGACGGTGACCCTTCCTGAACACACTTCCTGAGAGAGGCTCGGTCTGCTCCTCCTCTTCCAGCTCCAGCGAGGAAGTGATGCTGGGGGACGGAGTAGCCACCGTGTCGTGGAGATGACACATCACGGCCCCAGCACGATGGCACTGGGGAGGAGCAGAGCCCGGGCCCTCTTGCGTCTCCGCAGCCGCCTCTGCCCCGGGCTCCTCACATCTTCCTGCACGAGAGCGATAATGCCCCCTGGGTGTTTATGCCACCAAGCTTGGGTCCCTGCTACAGGCAGCTGGAAAGAATCCCAGCTGACAAACCCAGGGAGGGCGTCGTTCTTTCGGGTTCGGTAGCAGCTGATCCCGCCTGGAAACAGAGGCCTCCAAACAAAAAACACAGTAAATGTCAGCTGGCTGGGGGGGTGCGTGGGGCTGGAGCCTGAGGCCTCACCACGCTGCCCAGTGGGCCTTCCCAGCCCTTGATGGTGCCAGAAGCCTCCGTAGAGAAGCCCCCTGGCCTACCACTTCCCTGGTCCCCGCTGCCTGCCGTCTAGCTCAAAGCCGGGCACTCCCACAGGCAGAGAGCTCTCCCGGGGCCGACCCACATCCCCCCCACGTCCCTGCGCCTGGACAAGAACGTGCTCCTGGGAACAGAGCCAGGCGCGGAGAAAGAGTTCTCAGAATAGCAGAAAGGACATAAAGGGCTTTTCACTAAGACACAGAAACTACGACCCCACAAAAAAACAAAGAAACGCATTGGGAAAGGTTCTGAGATGTTCAAAGTCGGGAGCCCGGACGGTTCTTCTTTTGTTCTGGTCAAATGGAAATGTAACAATGTGCTCACTCCTAGCGGATTTTGTTCTGAGGAAAAACGGATGATATTCCGGTGTGACCCCCGCCCGGGCCAGGGCCCTCTCTTTCCAGCCAGGGCTCTTAGCCTCACAAACCGCGGATGTCTACAGGTGTTGTCCTTATCAACACCCATAATTTTCTCTTACTAGACGAAGAGTGAGAACAGCTAGTAAGTAGGATGACTGTTGTTCGTACCAGTGATTCATAACCGGACCCAGGATTCCTGCCACCCTCAGATTTCTGGCCAGCAGGTAAGCGGAGTTCACGGGTGATGGGTTCATAGGTCATGGACTTCACCTCCTGCCCCGAACTTGGCTGCAGGACGCAGCCGATGCCAGGTTTCCACGCTGCCCTGGGACCGTCCCACTGCACACAGACGCAGCCCCTTAACACCTGGGGCACCAGATCCAGCCAGTTGACTCATTTCCATTTCAGAACACAGGCCTGGGGGCAGACCAGTGGCACCAGGGGAAGTGCAGCCTGAGGCATCTGGTGATGCCCTGGGAATGCGCCCGAACCTCCCACTGGCCCCAGGAACAGCTACCCAGTTTGGGGGGGGGGGGGAGTTTCATAGGCCCCCTTGGACTGAGGCAAATGGGAAATCTGAATTATTTTTCTTTAATCAGGGAAAAGTCGGGTTTGCCAGCATAAAGGACCTTGAACACATTCTGTGCCCCGTGCCCTGGATTCCCAGCTCATTCGTTTCCTTGCACAGGGCTGCCTGCCCCAATCCGATATTCAACCCGGTTTTCCCAAGAAGCCCACGTCAGATTTTGCACCCGAGAGGCAATCATTTCTGGGCAGGCTCCTGGGACGACAGTGACGATGCATCTTTCTGCCTCCAGAATTAAGAGCTCGGGTCATTACTACTGCTTTCTTAATCGGGGATCCTGAGAAGCACATTGCAAACCCAGGCCAGAATCAGATGGGGGAATTGGGAATTTCCAGGCATCGTCCCGAGAACCAGGAGGGTTCCTTGTGTTTCTGCAGGGTCACAGGGACGGCTCCCCCATCCATGAGTCTGGTGCTGGGCTTGAATACTTATTTTGGCATCATTTAACCAACCCGGTCCCTTCCACCTCCCTGCTTACGCTGGACATGCACCCAGGCTCCAAGGACGGTCTTGTGAGAACTGCTGTTTCCCAGGCCTTCTCCCTCCCTCGGTCCCTCTCCATCCCATATCAACCTCCAACCCATCCCCCTCACCCCTCCCATCCCCCTCTCCACCACCACCCCCACCCCCATCTCAGACAGCCAGCCCAGGCACTCTGAACTAACACTGAGCCTGCAAAGCTGGCAGAGGGGCAGGACAGAGCTGCGTGGCCCCGCCAGTCTCCCTGCCTTCTCTCTCAAAGCTCTGCTATTCCTGTCTGTGCTGGTGAGTCACTGGGCGCCCTCACACACCTCTGCAAAGCTGGAAGGAACGTAAGCCCTCGTCTGTGCCCAGCAGCCTTGTGTAAAAAGTCAAGGCGGGGATGCAGCCCAGGAAGACGTTTCCAACCTTCCGTGAAAAAGTTTTGGACTCTGTGAGGATCCCCTAGGATGACCAGGGTGGCCCATCAGCACAGCCATCCAGCCAGGTCCCGGACAGGAGCCCTTGCCTGGACGGTGACGCCAAGAACCAGGACTCTAACCCATTACTGACCAGCACTGGCTTGGCCGGATGCCTCCGGGAAGTACCATCGTCCCCGCTCCCGCCCTGTCTCTCTGAGCCCCTCCAAAGCTGGAATCACCTCTCCAGGCACAGGAGCCCCGCTTAGGAGGAGACACAAGTGCACGAGAAAGCCACCCCAAGTTCAGTCCTCCCTACAGCCAGCTCCCACCGCCCTGCTCTCAGCCTGCCTCTGCTGCCTGAAACACCACCATTACGTTACACGGCCGTTCCTGTTGAAATAGACATACTCCTGGGCAGAGGGGGCCGCTAAGCCTCATTCAGCATTCACGCCTCAGGGAGAATGAGTTTGTCAGAGTCTTTCCTGAGAGGTTTGGAAAGGAAGAGGGCAGAGAGAGTGGGGGCTGGTGGGAATATGAGGGGAAGGGCACTACTTGGAAAGCTGGGATGCACCGAGCACACGTCTTTTTAGAGAATAGTGGTAAAACGCACATCCCGTAGGACTGAACCATCAACCATTCCTAAGTACAGCTCAGTGGCACGAGATACATTCACACTGCTATGCAGTCATCCCTCCATCCGTCTCCAGAATTCTTTTCATCTTCCCCAAACCGAGACTCTGTCCCCATCAAACACTAACCCTCCCGCCATTTTACTCTCTGACTCTGGGGATCTGGGTTCCTGAATTTCTGGGGACCTAAGTGGGATCATACAGTATCGTCCTCTATGACTGGCTTATCTCATTAAGCATCGTGTCCTCCAGGCTCATCCGGGTCGTGGCAGGTGTCAGAATTTCCTTCTTTTAAGGTGGAATGGTATTCCGTTGTAATAGAGACCGCGTTTTGTTGATGCGTGTGTCTGGTGACGGACCCGTGGGTTGCTTCCACATTTTCGCTAGGGCAAATGGTGCCGCTGTGAACACCGCTACACAAATATCTCTTCAAGACCCCGCTTTCGGTTCTTTTGGATATATGCCCAGAAACAGAAGTATTGGATCATCTGGTCGTTCTATTTTTCATTGTTTAAGAAATCACCGTCCTGTTTTCCACAACACCTGTACCGTTTTCCATTCCCATCAATGGCGCACGAGGGTTCCAACTTCTCCACATCCTTGCTAACGCTTATTTTCTGAAAAGCACATCTTTAAAAAAAAAAATTGGCCAACTGGAAGGCAGAAGAGTGTCAAATCAAGAAAGCTCTAATTTTTTTGTGAACTGTTAGAACTCCGTTCTCTGAAATACATGTTAGTACACCTGTGAAATTAGCAGCTGCAAACTGCCAATCGTCAGCAAATACTCTTTGAGCACCTACTGTGTGCGCTGTTGCTGGTGCTGGGGAAACACTGCTGGATGTGACAGCAACGGCCTGTGCTCCCTTGGAGCTGGCGTTCTCGTCGCAGGAAGACAGGCGGACACAGAAATGAAGACGCGCGATCGACCATGTGGTAAGAGATACGAGAAAACAAAACCCAGTGAGGTCGCCAAGACCAGAGGAGGGGGGAGAGAGGGCCACCTGTGTGCAGCAATAGAGGTGTTGCCGAGAAGGTACCTCTTAGGAATGGATGCCCAGAAACTGCCAGGTATTTGGAGACGAGGAAGTAGAATTCTTCGCAGGGAAAATTATCCAGCGCTGAGACAAGCTTGGTCTGACGAACAGAAGGTTCGGAGTGGCCAGAACGTCACGAGCCAAAGGTGGGGTGGCTGGTAAGGTTGACCAAGATGGCACCACGGAAGGACTGCCACTGCCGTTTATGGGAGGCATCGGAAGTTTGCTCAGAGGAGCCACGTCACCTGGTCCTGTCACTAGACCAGTCTAGCTGCTGCCAGAAAATGACCTAGGATGATCAGAAGGGCGATGGGCCCCTTAGGGGACGATAGCAGCAGGAGAAAGTGGTGGCCTGGAGGCTGTGACGGGGAGGAAGTTCTGACGTGGCTTGTTGGCGCGCGGGATGTAGGCATGAGGTGAGGGAAGGGTCCGGGTGGCGCCTAGCACCTTGCCCTGGGCAGTCGTGCGGACGGTACCTTCCATCTGCTGGGCTGAGAGAAGCCGGCAGGGGGCTGGGGGGGGGGACCTGGTGTGGGCAGGTTTGAGGGACCCCAACTGGTTTGCTCTGGGCTCTTTGTTAAGGGTATGATCCCAACAGACTTCCACGTGGAGAGAACTAGTGGACGGTGAACGAGATGCCACTAAGTGCTGGGTACGGGCATCGCACGGAGGAATAAAAGGGATGTGACCCAGGAACCGGCCACCCACGCACTGGGTGGAGTTGGGTGATTCCCTCTCCCCCGCCCCTCCTTCCCCGAGACCCCTCCCTGCCACCCCGCTTCCAGTTACCTTGTGAGGCTGCCAGCCCCGTGCGGGAAGGCCTGCATAGTGGGGTCTCAGGTGGTGCTTCCCCTGGATGGCATCCTTCAGTTCCTTTTCCTAGGACAGAAGGAAAGGGCGTCATGAGATGACTCCCCAACTTCAGGGACACGGCAGAGCACGGTAGCTGAGGTTTCTGATTAGGAAGTTAGCCCCTGGATAAGAGGTGATTCTGCAAACACCGTGCGATGTGGGACCGGCTTCCTTCTTCTTTCCGGGCCATGAGTGTCCTACTCTATAAAACGGGAGTAACAGTCCTCCACATGGCGTTATAAGATTATAATAAAATAATATATATTAAGGCTGTAGTGAGATTCCCAGCGGATAAACCACCCACAGTATGTGGCACGTTGACCTGTATTGCGCGTTTGCATCCTAACCAGGCAATCTTGGTAAGTAAAGCTTTGAACTGACCCTTTCCTCACAAACGCCAGTCCAAACACATTGCCAAAATAACATTAGAGAAGATCTGAAAGGCTTTGTCCTGCTCAAAAATGGGGTAAAAAAAAATCTATGAGGACTACAAATGACTGGAACACCCATGGTGAGTGGGACACTCAGGCCAGATTCTCAGGCACAGAATTGGGAGTCTAGGTTTTGTTTGTTTGTTTGTTTGTTTTCAGTGTATGTGGGACTTGAATTTCATGCATGAGGCAAGATATCTGAGCAAAGCTTACCACCCGCCCTGAGGCCGGTCCAGCCCCAGACCCCAAAGAAAGCTGAATATAACTGACGTCTGCCCAGAGTTCCAGCTTATGTAAGGTAACACACCCAGGGACAGAGAGGGAGCAGGCCCGCTGGCTCAGTGTGTGCGCTGTGTTACGCCCTCGTATCACCTACTAAGAGAACAGTGAGCTACCAGTCACCAAACCTAATTCGAGACTGGGGGCATTCAGGGTGTAGCATAGTAACAGCAGAGAGGTAAGATAGAGTGGGGCTGAGCACAGAAAGAGAGAGAAATTGGGGGTAATTCTCCCCATTAAAGAAAAGCCTGAAAATGGTAATGCCAAAACACGTTTAAAAGAAAAACTCACAGTACTCTACAGATGTGACAAAATCAGTAATCAGGATGCATTGACACCAGAGGAAATAAAAATAATAAAGCAATCTGAAAATGACTTCAATATGTATGTTGAGGGTTCTCACAAAGAGGGAGAAGGAATGACATCCATCCAAAAGAACAAGAAAGAGGCAATAGAGACAACTAATGGCCACAGTGGAAGGTGCCTGGCGATTCATCAGCCTCCACCAGTCAAGTCTGCAATTTTGTTTGCCTGGTCCTTCAGGTTTGTCCTCCGTTCACTCCTCAGTGAGTCAATATCCGCAGGCCACCCACGTCTAGAACTGATCTGGTGACTCTCCTCTACACTCCATTCACCCTCCCAACAGGAAAAGGGCAGAGTCCTGTGGTTTCAGACACTTCCCACAGGAAGGAGGCTCCTCCTGGCTATTTTCAGGTCCCATGTTTCAGTCAACGTCCCTTCCTCTCCATCATCAGGAGCTTCTCTGCTCTTTGGCACCTACCTTGTTTCCATGGTGATAAAACACAAGGAAGCAACCCTACACGCCTTCCCAACACACCATATCAATGGTGCTTTGTTCTGGGAACAATGATTCCCCAACCTATGGGAATGAGCTTGACAATATAGCAGTCACATTGCCTCCTCGGGGATATTCCCCATAACACCGGTGATCTGAAGGGTATGGGTGTACTCATCGAAACACCAGGGTCCTGACCTTGGAGACCTTATGTGCCCCATGGTAGACGAAGGCAGCAATATCTCAGAGGACCATAGGAGAAACATTGGGGCTACAGGGAGAGGAGTATGGGTTCTGAGGTCAAACTGCCCAAATACAACCTCTAGCCCTTCCCCCTCGTAAGCCGTCTGGCCTCGCGCAGGCTGTCCGACAGCCGCACAGCTCTCTGAGGTCTGAGGATGTAAAGATGCCTACACGATCAGGCGGTGTGGAGATTTAACTGCAGTAATTCTCCCGGAACACTAGCACACTCCCCCGCACACAATGACGGCTCAAAAAGGTGGTCCCTTCCCTATTGGAAGCATGACCACCTTTGCCTACGTCTTCCCATCTTCTACTTTCTACCACCAAATGACCCCTTCGCTCATGACATCACCTCTCTGCACCTCACTTGGAAGAGTTGACTGCAGAAAAGGAACCTCAGGGGAAGGAAACAGCACTGGCTCGTTCACCCAATTTTTTGGAGGCTACATAAAAGTTCCATTCACTTATTTTACATTCCTTCTCAGTGATTCCAGGTCAGCCGCTTAACCTGACGAAATCCGTCTTCCCAAGAAAAACAGCTCAAGATCGAAATCCTGTCCAAGCAGCACTGATTCACGACGTCGCCAGGCAAAAGAAAAGAATTACCACCGTCTCTTCCCAATGCCATTTCTCCAGCTCGGTTGAAGCATGAGTTGGCACTTCGGGCACCACTTACTATCCTGGTGACCCGCCCCCGCCCCCAGCAAGAAGGCCAACCACAGAAGGAGCTGCTGAAAACAAAACCACTCCCAAACAAACAATCCTCTGCCCTACACTTAGATAATCACAAAATACCTGCGCAGCGTGTCAAAGCCCTCCACACAATGATGCCGACAGAAGCCGATTCATTGGCAAAGACACCCAGCAAAGGCCCAAAGAAAAAAGAAGATACCACTCTGAACCTGCAAACCTATGTGATTTATCCTCCAAATTACGGGTATCTCACTTTATCCACGCTTGCTGTTTACCCCCGGAGAAAGTGCAGAGGTGGCTGGGGGCGGGGAGCGATGGGGCCGGTTGCAGGAGCGGGGGTGGGAGGGCGGGTCCGGGGGTCTTGTCCCAAGTGCTACAGTTCCCGCAGACTTCACCCCTTGTCGCCCCAGGGCACGGTGCTGCTCTGACATGCATGTATTTGCAGTACGTAAGGGAAGATTCCAAAAATGGCTGCTGTCCGTGCTTCGGGTCCTATTCGGATGCCGCAAAGTAAGAAGACTTACCCTGGAAGCTCTCATCATTGACACTGTGCAGGACCAGAGCCGCCCACCCAGGGATGCTGTCCCCGCTCCAACTAGAGGACTCCTTTCTGAGTTAATCAGCACCACCGAAGAAATGCCACCAAGCAAAATACAGATCACCTTGTGTATTGGTCGCATGCTTGAGACCAGCAGGCCCCCAAAAGATGTGGGCTTGTGGTCGCAACACGACAAAATGAGAGTCTCCCAACAGGCGCGCGGGTGGCTCCAGCTATGACAGTTCTCGGGAGGGGGAGGAGGAGGAGGACGGAGTGGATTTAACATAACCTGACAGGCCTGCCTGAGTCGCGAGGCTCTCCGCAGCCTGGGGTAAGCGGCCAGCCACAGCGGTGCCTGGGGTGCCTGGGGTGCCAGGTGCACACACCCGCTCCACGCGATGGTGAAGCAGGGCCCCCGCTCGCGGCCCCTGTTGTGCAGGTTGGACACTGTGCACCGTGGACCACATCTGAAAGCCGGGAACTGAGTTTGACGACACACACCCACGGCCCGAAGACAGGGATCTGGTGACTCACGCATCACCAGGACTGAGATAATGAAGAACTTTCCGAGCACTGCTGGATGAAATCACCCTCTGGCTCAGCACTCCTGACCTGAAATAACGGCGTGAAGGGAGAACAACCCGCGTCTGTGTATCTGCTCGCTCCTGCACAAACTTCACAGCTGTCCTTTCCACGGGAGGGCTTGAGTATTGCAAGGGGAACAGTTTGAGTCTTAGACCCTTTAAGCGTAAAGCCACACAAAGGAAGAGGGTTTCGGATTTGCCAGACGGTGGATGCCTAGTGACAGAGGGCCTCCCCTGCAAGAGTCAGAGTGCCACCTGCCTGCGAGCACAGAAAGGAAGGGGCACAGTCCTATTTCTGCGTCGTAGAGGGACATACAGAAGTTGGGACCAGCTCCCGGCGGGCCGACCAGAGTTCTGGGATCCGATCTGAGGAACTGCTGGCGCCCTGTAACCCCTGAAGCCTCCCTCAAAGGGCAACTACAGACAGTGCCAGTCAAGGAGTTTTTTTAATGCATTAATATCCACTAATGCACGAAACTGAAATAGCTGTATTTGATTTTTTTATCTCTTGTTTAGCAAAAATATGGGGAGGGGGAATGAATCCTGATAAGGATAAAGCCGAAAGAGAAGGGTCCCTGCAACAGTTACAAATTCTAACACCCCAGGGAGTGAGCAGGCAATATAAAGGGGTAGATTGGGCCAGAAAGAAGAACATTCTAGAGTGATAAGAAATGCAGAGATTGGCAAGGCTCATGCCCCCATCTAAAGAAGTCAGCAGCAAACTGTCTCCAACCTGTTGATGCGAAGCAGGAGAGAGAACCCAGCTGTTCCAGGTTTTTAGGAACTGGAGGTCCGGGTTCCGATCTGAAACATCCCTGTTTTTAAATGTTGGCTCTTAACTGAGACAAAAACATACACTGTGTGCTCCTTCCCATAACAGATATGTCTTAAAAATGTTGGCTTAGGGGCGCCTGGGTGGCTCAGTCGGTTAAGCGTCCGACTTCAGCTCAGGTCACGATCTCGCGGTCCCCGAGTTCGAGCCCCGCGTCGGGCTCTGGGCTGACGGCTCAGAGCCTGGAGCCTGCTTCCGATTCTGTGTCTTCCTCTCTCTCTGCCCCTCCCCCGTTCATGCTGTGTCTCTCTCTGTCTCAAAAATAAATAAACGTTAAAAAATTTTAAAAAAAATGTTGGCTTAAAAATGGGGCACTTTGTGAAAGAAGTCAGACCTCATTAGAATGAAGGGTGGGTGGGTTGAGGTGGAGGTGGGATGGGGGTGAAGTGCATTCCCTGGGTGCAAGAAGCGAAAGGAGAAGCATAGGTTCACCAAAGATAAATTTGCCCACTTACACCTACCCGCTGTGTTGCCTTACCTACCTGCCATGCACTGAAACGTGTCCCCCCAGATTCACATATTGAAGCCCTAATCGCCCATTTGGCGATGGAGCCTTTAGGGAAGTAATTAAATGAGGTCACGGGGTGGGGCTTTCATCCGGTGGGACTGGTGTCTTTATAAGAACAGTCAGCAGAGAGCTCTCTCTCCACACACGTGCCAAGGAAAGGCCGCGTGAGGTCACGGCTAGAAGGGGGCCACCTACAGACCAGGAGCAGAGCCCTCTCCAGACACTGGCCGTGCCAGCACCTTGAACTCCAGCCTCCAGGACCACGAGAAAATAAAGCTGGTGCTGCCTAGTCTGTGGTACCTTGTCACGGCTTCCCAAGCTGAGACACAGCCCCTGCCTGAAACACTGAGATACAGCCCGAGTTTCCACAAAGCTCCCAAGAGCAGCTCCAGGGCTGAGCGAGGGGGTACCTGGGTCTTCAGAACCCCCACCTCATCCACACCAGGAACTGTAATTAAATCCACATTTCAATGGTTCAAGACAGCCACTTTCTCCCTTGAAAGATTCAGTGAATCACCATTCAGCCAACTGTCAAATGGTGCTATCTTCACTACAAAGGAAAATTTAAGTAAAATAATATCTGACATACTAAATTACAAGTTTGAGTTTGGATTTTATTGGCCTCACACATTTGTTTCCCTCAAATATGTTCATTCACTTTGGCTTTACAGTTTAAGAAAGCTGTAAAAATTTTATAAACCAGTTTTATCACTGGGCACATGTAATTATGTTATGAATTATAAATATATAATATTATGTTCAAATATATAGACTGTGTAGTTATAATATTCAAGTCTAGTAAAATGAGGGTATAATTATTAACTATAAGAAAATATAATAAAAATAATTTAAGTCAACACTGGGATGTGCTTGATAGTGCTTTTCTTTCTGAAAAGTCTTCATGAGTGGTTCTCACCTAGAGGAGTGACCAGGAGGACGGAGGAAAGGAAGGAAAAGGGAGTGTGAGTGTGTGTGTGTGGGTGTGTGTGCATGTGTATATGCAGGGGAGGGGGGTTCCTTGGGGTGACAGCATTTGAAGCAAAGGAAGAAGGTGAAAAATACAGAATGGAAGGAGTGATTTGCCCCCTGGGTGCTGTCCAAGGTGCTGAGCAAGGTGCTGTCCAAGGTGCTGCCTGGGGGTGCTGTCTGGCGTGCTGTCCAGGGTCTGAGCCCCATTCCTGCCCTTGCACTCAAGGCCAGGACAATTGGTTAAGTCATCATGTTACACGGAGAAATCATTGGGGCCTGGAGGACTTGGGTTTGAGGCCTAATCCTAACACTTACCAAGTGTCCATTTGTTTGTTTTTTTCAAAATTTAATTTAAAGTCTAGTTAGTTAACATAGTGTAATATAGTGTAATATAAGTGCTGAATCACTAAATCACCAAGAGTGATTTAAATGAGGGAATGTGTATACATGCACTTTGCAAACTGGAAAGGGCCATTTGAGTGTGAAAGATTGTTATGCCAATAAAGAGACTGTTACTGAAATAACTGTATCTGGTTTCCTGTCATCCTCAGGTCTGAGGAGGGGAGACTCAAACTCTAAGTTCCTTTCTATATTCAGAAAAATCTATAAATGTGCACTTGCTTTAACTGTGACAGACACATGCTCTTCCAGACCTGTTTGACATTCAGGCATAATACATACGCCAATAATGCAATTACAGAGAAGCACACTGTGCTATTTAAAAGGTATTTTTCTAACACAGGTTAGAGACAAGCTTAAGCAGAAAAATATAACACACAAAGCAGGTTCTAATGCCAGCTCATGAACCAGACACATCTGAATTTTAAATAAAGCTGCTCTCCATAAAAGTATTTCATCAACTTACATGTACCTGCAACATATGCTCTGTCCTAATGATGGAAAATAAACACAGTTAAAAATTTGTTCGCCTCCCATTGTTCACTCTCATCAGAACACAGGCTGCCCCAAAGACAGCTCAGCTCTTCTCTACCAAAAACAATGGGGTCAAACCCATAAGAATTCTTCTTCTTTTTAACGTTCATTTTTGAAAGGGGGGAGGGGCAGCTCTGAGCTGTCAGCACAGAACCCGACGTGGGGCTCGAACTCATGAACCATGAGATCATGACCTGAACAGAAGTCGGCCACTTAAATAACTGAGCCACCCAGGTGCCCCCAGAATTCTTCTACCTAAGATTCACAAGGTTGGGGAGCAAGCAGAGAGGAAGAGAACAGTTATCATGCCACCTGTCCAGGGGTGCAGAAAAGCTGGAACTCTTGTGCACTGCTGGGGAAGGGGGGGTATATAAAATGCTGCACCTGTTGTGGAAAACAGTTTGACCATTCTTGAGAAAAGTGAAACAGAATTGCCATATGACCCAATAATCCCACTCCTGGTATTTACCCCAAAGAACTGAAAACCAGTGTTCAAACAAATACTCATACATCAGTGTTGAGAGCAGTGCTACTGTCAGCAGCCAAAAGGTGGAAACCCAGACGTCCATCGTCTGATGAACAGATGAACGAAAAGTGGTCTATCCATTCAACAGAATACTAGTCAGCCATAAAAAGGCGTGAAGGACTGATGTCTGCTACAACACAGACGAAGCTTGAAGACATGCTGAGTGAAAGGAGCCCCTTTTCACAACATAAAATGTTGTGTGTCCATTGTATGTATTTGATAGGAAAGGTCAGAAACAGCAAATGAGACAGAAAGCATACTGATGGTGGCCAGGGGCTGAGGGAGGAGAGGATAAACAGTGGCTGTTGGTGGGTATGGGGTCTCCTCTGGGGTAGGGTGAGTGTTCTGGAACGGGACAGAAGTGGTGGCTGTAAAACACTGAATGTGCTAACCACCACTGGATTGTTCACTGTAAAATGGCTAGTTTTATGACACAAAAGGTGTCACACATGTCTCCTGCAACAGAGCCTGAACGGAGGCAAACATGTCCCCTCCACGTATCCAAGAGCTTCTTCTTCCGAGTGCCACGTGGGACAACTGGTCCCCAGAGGCAAACTACCAGCACATCTGGTCCTCAACCGAGAAACAGCAGTCTCTCCAAGGCTAGCAGGCAAGGCCAGCACTCGTGAGGTCTATCTCCAGTACAGCTCTTACCGAAGGCGACTTTCAGGGTCAGTTTTCCCATATGTGATTTCAAGATAACCTGCTGACTTCAGAACCGAATCCCGCATAAAATCTGTCTCCACCATACGCTCGTTCAGTGTGTGCAATGCATAATAACTTATAAACTGCATTCACCTACTCTAAAAAAAAAAAGGGGGTTTGAGAATGCCTGTAATAAAAATACTTACGCAATAAGGCAGTTAAGAATAATGATTTTAAAAAAAGAAAAAGAGAACAATGCGTGGAAAACTACATGCCAAGGAAATCACATAAAGAAGATTGTTACCCATTGATTGAATATCACATTTGAGTACTGAGCTCGCCAGCTGCTAATGCGAGAAAGAAAATGTATCAATTATAACTTTGTTAATGTAAAGGATGAGCCTCATAGGATCCTTCCACGAATCACCCAGCAATGTAAAATATTTAAGTGCCTTTTTAAAAAGGCGTCTTGCTTTTTCAAGAGATGATTTATCGGTATTGTTACAACACGCACTATTGCCTTGAGAATGTCAGTGCTTCGCTCTCTCCCTCCAACCAGAGACCTTCCTCCACCAAGTCTCAAATTCTTGATCACAGGAACCTTGAGTTATATGAGCAAATGAAAATGGTGCTTCTAGGGCCGCCTGGGTGGCTCAGTCGGTTAAGCATCCGACTTCAGCTCAGGTCATGATCTCGTGGTTCGTGAGTTCAAGCCTTGCGTTGGGCTCTGTGCTGACAACTCAGAGCCTGGAGCCTGCTTCAGATGCTGTTGCTTGCGTGCTCTCTCTCTCTTTCTCTCTCTCTCTCTCTCTGCCCCTCCCCCTCTCATTCTCTGTCTCTCTGTCTCTCTCAAAATATAAATACACATAAAAATTTTTTCTTGGAAAACGGTTCTTCTGAAACATGGCCCAACGAGGCAGAGTCAGGCTATAAATTTGGACGAATTAAGGAGCTCTCTGTGTTACCCAAACATTGACTCAGTAAGACTAACTTTCTTTCCCCAAAGACAGATCACTTCCATTAACACTGACAGAATTCGCCTCATGACTCAGGGCCCTCCAGGTGTTAGAAAACATGTCCTTAGTTTTAGATCCACATCTGTCTTCTGTTCACAACGCGGTACATCTGACACCATGGAAAACAGACCAAATTCCTTTCCCACGTGGATGTTTTCAGGTATTTTTAAGTTAATTGTTTAGATGAAAACAAAGCATACATACACAGGAGAGCACATGCCATAGGTGTACAAGTCTGTTAATTTCTACAAAGGGCACACGTCAGCATAGCATAACCCAGACCAAGAAAGAGACCATTTCCAGGAGCACCAGATTTCTCTCCTGCCTTCCTCCCAGTCAATCCCTCCCCAAAGTGACCACTGTTGTGACTTCTAGGTCCGCAAATCTGTTACGCCTCTTTGTTCATTCTGTGTAAATGGAACAGAGACATCTTTTTGGCGTCTGGGTATTTCTCTCAATACTTTGTCCACGATTCACCCATGGCTGTGAAACACTGCTTCAGCACTTCATCTCTTGCATAAATATTCCAAAGCTTATTTCTTCATATTCGGCTCCTGTTGAACACCAAGGTTGACCCCAATCTGGAGCCTTTAAAAATAACGCTGCAAAGAACATTCTGGAACATGTCTCTTGGCGGATGTGTGTATCTCCTGACGAATATTTGCCTGGGGATGTTGCTGCTGGATCGTGGCACATGCGGGCGTTCAGGTTTTATAGAAACCGCCAGACAGTTCTGGACAGCGAGGAGCGTCGGGAGTCCTCACCAACACGTGGCACCCATGGTTCTCCTCCGGGCTGGCCACGCCAGTGGGGCATGGTGGTGCCCTTCAGATGGATGACGACAGCAAAGCTCACCGAAGCCAGAGCTCTTCTTCTAGAAGTCAGCAGACAGTGGATTCAGAGGTCCTGGTAGAGATGACCTTCAAGGCAGACTTCACACCGGATGGCCCAAAAGCCTAGGAGTTACACCAGCACGTGAAGCAGCCCGGGGCTGAAGATCACTGGTGGTTCAGACTGGGGCAAAGAGAAGGGTGTGTGGCCTCTCAGGGAGGGTGCCATGTCGCAGCCCCAAGCGACCACCGCCAACAGCCGACGTGGGCTGGCATTGCCACGTCTCCTATTAGAAACGGACAGCGTGGGGCGCCTGGGTGGCTCAGTCGGTTAAGCGTCCGACTTCAGCTCAGGTCACGATCTCGCGGTCCGTGAGTTCGAGCCCCGCGTCGGGCTCTGGGCTGACAGCTCAGAGCCTGGAACCCGCTTTGGATTCTGGCTCTCCCTCTCTCTGCCCCTCCCCCATTCATGCTCTGTCTCTCTCTGTCTCAAAAATAAATGAACGTTAAAAAAAAAAAAAAAAGAAACGGACAGCGTTTTGTAAAATCTCCCCAAATCTGAAGTTTTGAATGTGAAGGCAGCTGAAGAGAACCTGCCTTAGACCTGTTTGGCGGCCACGGACCACGCGCCACCAGCTCCGCTCAAAAGTTTGCACGCCAACTCACGCTCCCCTCGCCGTCGACAGGACCTCAGACAGGCTCCCTTCCGTGAGGGGCTCTGGGTTTTTCCAGCCCCCTCCGTCATGAACGGCCGCCGCCCAGCTCTTCAGTGGGACCGTCTCATTTGCAGGCAGAGCGGTTGGTCTCTCAGTCAGAGATCAGATGCCGCTCGTTTTGACTCTCCAAACTTCGCATCTCCAAGTTCCTTTAACTCGAAGGTTATTTTTTAAAGACTAAGGTGAAGCCCCGCTTCTTGCCTTACGTGAACCATATCCCGCCCCTGCAAGGATCTGCCTGAATCCTCTTGCTCAAGCGAGCACACCCTCTGCGGACGTGGAAAGACAGATACGACTCAACACGACGTAGGGTCCTGGGAAGCGTGGAAGCAGAGGTCGGAGTCCAGGCCGCACAGTCTGATGCCTTTGCTTCCTCCACGTACAAGCCTGGCCGTGTCTGCGGGGCCCATGCCTCCCGTGGTCTCGGACTCAGGTAAAGGCTGGGGTGAGTTGGCAAAACCACCCTCAGGGTCACTTAGCAAAGCTTTGCCCAGACTGAGCGCGTCTCTCCGATCGTTTTACGTGGTGCGTGGACCCGGCACCTTAAACGACTGACTCACGTCCCGAGAAAGCTCCCCCTTGTCCTCAACCCTTTGAAGTCCTTCCGCAGAGTGTCTCAGCAGGTGCTAGGCTCCCGGCTCGGCGCATCTACAAATAGAAAGTGGGCCGCAGGCTCTGAGCCGTGGGCAGGCCACCGCTTACAGAACTTCAAAGGTTGCCTTCTGTCTCCTTTTCATTTCTCCAGTTAGACTGAATATACAAAAAGCAATACGGGTTTTCATTTTATAATAACGATACGAAGGTCCTTTTAAAATGACATTTAGTTTACGGGTGAAACGACTTGAACACGTTCATTAACAATGTGTCCTGGGGAGGCTGATGGTGATGGTCGTATTGAAGCCGCACAAACAGTGAAGCTGGGACGATAGGAATAGTGACTAAGGTGGCACCGGACGTGAGTCCAGCCAATGATTCATTGGTGCCTCGCGGCAAGCCCTTAAATGGGTCACTATTTCTGCCGGGGCGCCTGGGTGGCGCAGTCGGTTGAGCGGCCGACTTCAGCCAGGTCACGATCTCACGGTCCGTGAGTTCGAGCCCCGCGTCGGGCTCTGGGCTGATGGCTCAGAGCCTGGAGCCTGTTTCCGATTCTGTGTCTCCCTCTTTCTCTGTCCCTCCCCCGTTCATGCTCTGTCTCTCTCTGTCCCAAAAATAAATAAAAAAATTTAAAAAAAAAAAAAAAAAAGAATGAGACAGACAGACAGACAAAGAGACAGACTGGCTTATGGAGCTGGGAGAACATCGCCACCCACTTTCATGTTATTTTGGGTCAAAAAAACAATCATCCTGTGGCTGTTGCCTTCCGAAACACAGATGGGTCCGGAATAGGTTGACACTTTTGATCCCTATCTGTCAGAGCGATTGGCTCTATCTAACCCAAAATAGAAGCTCAGGAAGGAAGAGCCAGCTCTTGCTTGATTTTATGAATCCTCTGGGAGCAGTTTCCAGAAGGGCTTGGGAGTCCTAGTTTAGCATCGAAAAAAAATTCTCCATCACACCCCAATTATACGACAGTATCTGGACTTTCATTTCTTCGGGGCACTTGTGGACTGACTGACTGTGCAATAATTATCCCCTGGCCAGCCCCGATACCGGAGCCCTAACTCAGAAGTTGCTCTAGGCCTGCTCCGTATAATACAGTAGCCACCATACTGGCTGTTTCATTTTAAAATTTAAGTTGGTTTTGGGGCGCCTGGGTGGCTCGGTCGCTTAAGCGTCCGACTTCGGCTCAGGTCATGATCTCACGGTCCATGAGTTCGAGCCCCACGTCGGGTTCTGTGCTGACAGCTCGGAGCCTGGAGCCTGTTTCGGATTCTGTGTCTCCCTCTCTCTCTGCCCCTCCTCTGTTCATGCTCTGCCTCTTTGTCTCAAAAATAAATAAACATTAAAAAAAAAAATTAAAAAATAAATAAATAAATAAATAAATAAAATTTAAGTTGGTTTAAACCAAACAAGATTCTAGCACAGAGGGCTTAGTCCCCTCCTCCTGCGTGTGGGCTGGACTCCGGGACCTGCTTCCAAACACTAGAATATGGGAAGAGAAGAAAAGTAACAGTTGAGGAGAAACGTGGCAGGCACCACCTTGACCAAGTGAACAAGGTCAACGTCGCCAATGAGACATGGGGTTTTTTTTTCTGTGTTTCTTTCCCCCCAGAATCTATAACCCCAGTGGAATCATGAGAAGACATCAGACAACCCCAACTGGGAGACAGACCATCTGAGATTTGGACAACACTATTCAGAAGCGTCAAGGTTACAGCAGACAAGGAGGAAGTGAGAAACTCTGGCAAATCCAGGTGGGCGGATGCCTGCGGTGTGGCGTCCTGGACGGGATCCTGGGACACAACTACGGTGCCTTTTCTATTCTATTCCCAGCTCTAACTAGCGAGCTGGGGCCGTACGTCTGCAAATGCGGAGATCGGTCCCGTGGAATCTCTCTGGGCTGATACGAGGCCGTGATTTACCTTGTGGGCTTTGCCCCAGAAGTTCTACTCTCCGCCTCCGTAGCTGACATTCTGAACAGAACTTAGGATCCGTGAATCCCGTTTTGCCACCGGCGTGTGTGAGACACCAGGCGCAGGGCCGGGAAGAAGGCAGTGTTTCGTGTCCAAAGTACAAGGTCGGCAAAGCTCCAGAAAAGGCAGGCTGAGACTCGGCTTTGGAAGCCCCCAGCTCTCCCGCTGGCTGGCAAATTATTTAATCTCACCTGCGGAAATGAGCACCACGACCCACACCCTTGCAAGGTAGTTGGGAAGATTGAAGTCAGCAGCCCGTGTGAAAGATCCTGGCCCATATTGGAAAGAAAGTACACATAAGCTTCTGATCTCCCCCCGCAGAATCCTCTCCCCAGGCGTCTCTATCTGCACAAGAAAACCTTTCCCTCGCACAAACTCGTCAGCCCCGGGGACCAGCACAAGCATCCTGATTTCTTCTGATGGGAGGAAACGAGACTGCCTCTCTGCCCAGCGCGCGGAAGTCACTAGAAGGTCTGCAGCGAGTGCTCAGAACCAAGCCCGGGTCCTTTTTAAAAACTGGTCCTTTCGCGCCGGCTGAACTCAGGGTGAAATCCGCTTAAAAGCACGCTCGCTCTCGCTCCGTCTCTCCGGACGGAGCTGTCAACAAATGTGCTGCTTCCGTTTTCATTCATGCAGGATCTCTGAGCCCCGAAAGCTGACAAATGCAAAGCAGTGCGTGTCTGTAGAATCCCTCGATGTGAATAAAACCTGACACTTTCTACGCTTCTCCCCGTGTCGTATGAGGGAGATTACTCAGAACGGTGGCATGTGAGTGGCTTTGCCCCCCACACTATGTTTTATGTGGCCCCAAGATATCTAAGTAGTTATCAACATTAAAAACAGGACATTTTAGGGGCGCCTGGGTGGCTCAGTCGGTTAAACATCCGACTTCGGCTCCGGTCATGATCTCACGGTTCACGAGTTTGAGCCCCATGTTGGGCTCTGTGCCGACAGCTCGGAGCCTGGAGCCTGCTTCGGATCCTGTGTCTTCCTCTCTCTCTGCCCCTCCCCTGGTCGTTTTCTCTCTCTCTCTCTCTCAAAAATAAACATTAAAAAAAATAAAAATAGGAAATTTTATGTAAAAATGAGGATTTACACTTCCTGGTTAAAAACAAAAATCAGAAAACTTGGCAGCCCCATGCGCCAATGGTCACAGCTAGCCATAAACCTGCACGCTTCTGTCTCCGGTCCTGACTGTCCCTCCTCATTTCCGGGTGGGTGGACGCACACAGGCGACCCCTTCCAGGGCCCAGACCTTCACCCGCTCATTGGCCGCCCTTCCTCCCGCACCCCCCCCCCGCCTCGACCCCAGGTGTGAGGCTGGCCCTACACCGCGTCAGCACGCGGTTGTGCACAGCCTCTGTGCCGCCCTGCACGCCACAGTCTACACGCCGTAGCTCTTCAACATCTGAGCTATAATAAGCAAGCATGGTTTCTCGAGTGGCAAAATAGACTTTGCAGGATTCGCATTGATGCAGTGAGTCACGAGCAGTGCAGACCTGCTGGGCCGGGCGGCCGAGAACCCAGAGAGGCTGTTTCCCACTGGCTCCCCGTGCCGCACGGGCCAGGCTCTCAGACCGAGGGCAGCGGCAGGCGGGACTTCTCCCTCCCGTTCTTATATGTGCTGCGGGGGGGGGGGCGCCACCGCTGTGCACACACAGCACCGAGTGAGGGGAGAGGAAGCAGGTGGCAGGGAGCTGGGCAGGCGGAGACGGAGGGGGATCGACCCAGGACGTGCCCGGGGGCGGGTTAATGGTCTTTGGTGGCTTTCTATGGCAGGAGTCAGCAAACCACAGCCGCCATGCCAAATCCAGCCTGCCCCCTGTTTTTGGGAATAAAGTTTTATTGGAACACAGCCATGCTAATTCACTTCTAAAAATCCCGATCTTACGGAGCTTTGGGGAGAATTTGTGTATTCTACTATATTCTGGATATATATAATTTGTATCGTATTTATTTGTCTACATAGCCTTGTGTATGCAGAAAAGTAAAGCGGGAAACAGATATAGAGATTTCTAGAAAAAGAGGTCGGAGAAGGTATCAGATGATACGTAAGCAGAGACCTAATGAAGAGTGGGAACAAGCCATGTGGATATGCCCCGGAAGGTCCCGGAAGGTCCCGGAAGGCATGCCAGGCAGACAGCGCAGCGCGGCAAAGGGTGAAGATGGAGACACCGGAACAGAAAGAGTGAAAAACGCAGGATTGGGGGAGGGCGAGGGACGAAGCACCTGGGACCCGGAGCAGGGCAGAGGCCCCCGCGTGTGTGCACGCTCCCAGAAGCAGGTCTCCAGCCTAAGGCACCCGCTAGACTCCCAACCGACTCCCTCGATTCTCTGACGCTCTGGGAGCCCAACGTGAATTTTTATCAGAGTATCTGCTTGATCCCTTGCCTTAGAAAACACCCATACTCTTGTTGCAGGAAAAGAAACTGGCAAATTGAAGCTGAGAAAAGAGGGTGGTGGATGAAAGGGAGTTCCCGGACTACACCGTCTGAAAGAAGTATGACAGGGATGATGCCATTCTTATCCAAAAGGATGTCCTCTGCAGGACAACGATATCCTAACTCCCACAGCCAGAAGTGAGCGCCACGAGGCCACCGCCAGCTCGCCCGCGGCCCCAGGACATGATCTGACTTGAACGCTCCTTAACGTCAGGGACAATGAATTTCATCCGATGAGACCCCAGGTTTCCAAGGGGATTTTTTAAATTGCAAAAGGGAAAAACAGCCTTTCTGTTTTAAGCAGGAACAAAACTGACTTGTAAGGATGCTTCGCAAAAAAAAAAAAAAAAAGGAGAAAGAAAGAAAGAAAGAAAGAAAGAAAGAAAGAAAGAAAGAAAGAAAGAGAAAGAAAGAGAAAGAAAAAAGGAAAACCGTGGTCTGCGTTGCCACTTGTTCTCCGTGAACCCACTGAAGCGGCATTCCCGCGAATCCAGCGACCTGGTTTTCGGAGCGTGATCCACGACAAAGCTGCGGGAGTGCTCAGCGGACAGGTGTATGGTCCCTCCACACACAAAGGCCAACGCGTCCGCCTCTCCAAGCCTCGGGGTTTTGCTGACATAACGAGAATATACGTGCGGGTTGACTGCCTGCGGTCTCTGCTCAGGGCTCCGGCTGGAAGCCTGAGAACTGCACCTCCCAGTAGCCCGGCCGCAGGGGGTGCTGGCCCGAGGGGGCAGCTGGAGCCTCTACTGTCGGGGTTCCTTCCTGCACCGGCCGGAACTCAAGCAGCCCTGAGCCTCCCCGGCTGTGCGACATTCCCCGGAAAATCTGTGCGCTGGCTCCGCGCCACCGGCAAGCAGCACCCCCATTTTGCAGGGGACCAGATGCGGAGACAGCCCCTCCTCCACACTCCTCGGTTCCAGTGACGCCCCCCTTTTCTTTGTCCTCTGGTCCCAGGGGTGGCGGCCGCTTCTGGCGGTCACTGATGTATGGGGCACCTCGACTCTCCCCTTTGGGTCCTCTAGCCTTGCAACACCGCATCGTCAGAACCCCGTGGCCCAGCAGCACCGGCAGAGGGAACCGGGCACAGCCCTCCGCCCAGCCCGGGAGGGACCGCTTCCCTGGTCATCAGCACGACGGCTGGAACCAAGCACCGCCAACGGGGCGGCTTCAAACGGAGGTGTGAACCATCAGTCCTGGAGGCCCGAAACCCAGGCCCGGGTGTGACAGGGTCCTGCTCCCGCCGAAGGTTCCGGGGAAGCATTCGTCCTCGCCTCTTCCCGGTGGCTCCCCGCAAGCCTTGGCTGGCAGCTGGCTCGCTCAGGCCTGTGTCTCCATCCCTACTCGGCGTCCTCCCCCGTGCGTCTCTGTGTCTCTTCCTACAAGGACACCAGCAACTCAGGCGTCCGGTGGATTCGGGGGCCGCCCTGCTCCAGCATGACTTCATCTCAACTAACTGCATCTGCAAAGACCCTATTTCCTTTTTTAATTTTTCTAATGTTTATTATTGAGAGACAGAGCACGAGCAGGGGAGGGTCAGAGAGAGAGGGAGACGCAGAATCCGAAGCAGCTCCAGCCTCCCAGCCGTCAGCACAGAGCCCGACGCGGGGCTCGAACTCACGGACCGTGAGACCGTGACCTGAGCCGAAGTCGGACGCTCAACCGACTGAGCCCCCAGGCGCCCCAAAGACCCTATTTCCAAATGAGGTCACTTTCACAGGCTCTGGTGGACACGAATTTTGACGGAACACCATTCACCCCAGTACACCTGGCCAAGAGACACCAGGCAGCCCGGCCAGGGAAGGTCCTTCCACTTCCACCCAGTAGGTGTACCAACGGCACTGCCCAAGGGACGTCAGGCAAAGCACACAGACCAAAACAGCGCGGTGAGTGTTCTGAGAAACCAAACTGTCCTTGCAACCGGCCCACAGAAGCAGCCCAGGACCTACGTGCTAAACCTAACAGAGTGGCCGCGTGCCGAATGCATCGCCTGTGTTTGAAACCCTTCATGGTCCTGGGCCCTGGGTCATAGGAGGCACACGAAGCCACTCTGAAGATTATAAGATGTGACATACACACTACGGGATGCCGCTGTTTGACTCGGAGAGTTCCGTATGTTTGTCAATGAAGAAATTACTTCTTTCTTTTCTCGGAAGACCTGTCGAAAGTAAGCCGGGGAGCAAACGCACTGAAGTATATATAACGAATTTTCTTTTGAAAATGACACATTTCGGGGCGCCTGGGTGGCGCAGTCGGTTAAGCGTCCGACTTCAGCCAGGTCACGATCTCGCGGTCCGTGAGTTCGAGCCCCGCGTCAGGCTCTGGGCTGATGGCTCGGAGCCTGGAGCCTGTTTCCGATTCTGTGTCTCCCTCTCTCTCTGCCCCTCCCCTGTTCATGCTCTGTCTCTCTCTGTCCCAAAAATAAATTAAAAAAAACGTTGAAAAAAAAAAAATTAAAAAAAAAAATAAAAAAAAAAAAAAGAAAATGACACATTTCATCATAAGCAAAATTGAAATCCAGAAAAATGTAGAAAAGTCGGCTGCATTCCCGCCACTTGGCGATACCATTCTTAACATTAAATTGTACTTCCCGTCGGTGCTTTTTCTCTCCAGACACCTAAATATTAATACTCTTTTTTACAAAATTAAGGTCATACTGTTTAAGCTGTTTTAAAGTACTAGGGGGCGCCTGGGTGGCTCAGTCGGTTAAGCGTCCAACACTCGATCTCAGCTCAGGTCATGATCTCACGGTTCATGAGCTCGAGCCCCGAATCAGACTCTGGGCTGACAGTGCAAAGCCTGCTTGGGATTCTCTCTCCCTCTCTCTGCCCCTCCTGTTCTCTCTCTCTCTCTCTCTCTCTCTCTCTCTCTCTCTCAAAATGGATAAGTAAACTTAAAAAAAGACATTTGAATCCCAGAAGCATTCCCCTAGGTTGTAAACTATCCTCCTAAAATAAAAGACTCTTAAATACAGAGAACAAACTGAGAGTGGATGGGCAGATGGGAGATGGGCACCGAGGAGGGCACGCGTGGGGAGGAGCACTGGGTGTCGCATGTAAGCGATGAACCACGGGAATCTACCCCCAAAACCAAGATCACGCTGTATACGCTGTATGTTAGCCAGTTTGACAATAAATTATATATAAAATAAAATAAAATAAAATAAAATAAAATAAAATAAAATAAAATAGTACAATCTGCAGCCTGTGGCAGGTTTGAGGTGCCCGCTGTGTCCTCAGCATACACAGTGGCTGCAGAGAGGGGGCAACACTCTGGAACCAAAGGGTCCTGGGCCGCGGAGTCAAGACTCGGGGCAGTGACCACGCTGGGCTAGGGCACCCCATCTGCCCCCCGCATGTCCGTTTGTGTCAGGAACAACTGGGAGAAGCAGGTGTGGCAGGAAGGGGTTCCTGGGACTGAGCTGTATGTGTTTAGCATGGTCTCCAACTGTTTCACTTGTAATTAAAAAAAAAAAAAAAAGAACCCACAAGACTACAAGGTTCATAACAGCAAAATCTCCTCCCACAGACTCCCTAGGACCCCGCACAATGTGGATCGCGAGAGATTCAGCCTGTCTCCGAATCCCATGCGAATCTCTGCGGTCCAGGGCGGTGGCCGCTAAGGACCTCTGCCTGTTGAGCACTTGTCCCGTGGCCAGTCCCAACTGAGATGTGCTCTAGGTGTAAAGGACACACCAGATTTTCACGACTTAAGCAAAAAAGAAAAAAAAAAGAGATAAAATAAAGTATTAACCATTTTATACCAATTACATATCGAAGTGATAATACTTCAGTACGTTCGGTTAAGTACAAATATATTATTCAAATTCATTTCACCTGTTTCTCCTTACGTTCTGTAATGCGGCTACTAGAAAATTTAAAATTATATTTGTGGCTCACATTCGGGGCTTCTGCTGTATTTTTATCAGACAGTGCTCCCCTAGACCCTGGCTGGGAGGATGTCACAGGGGGGCAAACCCGATTCAGAACGACCATAAAATATCGCATCAGTGGGAGGAAAGGAAAGTATCGTTTTGCAGCCCCTATGAAAAAGCCCCCCATCTCTATCGGCAATTCATGCCATGTCATCACCAGTGTAGGCGGGCTAGGACGTGGACGTCTTAATTTTATTTTTACACAGATGTTAAAAATACACTGTGCCCTTATCCTTTTTCTCTAGTTTATGACATTGTGGAGGGGAAAAAAAAAAGCTGCAGGATTCAGGGTTCATCAAAAAGGACTTAGTTCCATTCTTTAGCACACTGTCTTGGTAGGCAAAAACAAAATTGAACACAGCTTGTGTAAAGAAATAAATAAAACGCCCCTAAGCAACAAGGCTTTGACATGACACATTCTCCTGCCGGAACAGAGTCGTGTTGCCTTCCAGGAAGGCGCTGAGCCCTTAGACCCATCACTCCTGGTTTCTCCCTGTCAAGGTTTTCTTTGGCTCAGGATTAAGAAAACGCGATCATTTTTTCTTGTTCTGTCCTGAGGCAACCAACCTCCTTTTTGGGCAAAGCTAAGTTGGCTCTGTCCACAGTAAGAATGGAAGGCTGGCATCCCCACCAGCGGGAGGCAGCCTGTGGATGTGTTCATCCACACACTGTTGTTTTTTTATTGGTTGTTCATTTTTTAACTGGAGCTATCTACCAATATTTCAAAATCCAAACAATTCATGTAAAAAAAAAAAACACATCTACCTGAGTTAATGACTTCTAATTTTTTTTAATGTTTATTTATTTTTGAGAGAGAGAGAGAGAGAGAGAGAATGCAAGCAGGGGAGGGGCAGGGAGAGAGGGAGACACAGAATACGAAGCATCTCCAGGCTCCGAGCTGTCAGCACGGAGCCCGACGCAGGGCTCGAACCCACAAACCGTGAGATCATGACCTGAGCCGGAGTCGGACGCTCAACCGACTGAGCCCCCCAGGCGCCCCGAGTTTCTGACTTCTTTTAATTTTTTTTTTTTCAACGTTTTTTTTTATTTATTTTTGGGACAGAGAGAGACAGAGCATGAAGGGGGGAGGGGCAGAGAGAGAGGGAGACACAGAATCGGAAACAGGCTCCAGGCTCCGAGCCATCAGCCCAGAGCCTGACGCGGGGCTCGAACTCACGGACCGCGAGATCGTGACCTGGCTGAAGTCGGACGCTTAACCGACTGCGCCACCCAGGCGCCCCTCGAGTTTCTGACTTCTAAAAATACCGGAAGTGCTAGCAGGTGTGGTCAGATCCACCCCCACCCCCACCCCACCCCCTGCATAATGGCACCTGCTGGGCTGGGTCTGCAGCGGGGAACCCCCTATGTTTCTCACATTATGAGCACATTTCTCATCAAGCATCCTTCCTCGGAGCTTGTGAATAGGAAGCGTGCAGACCAGGAAATCTGTTTCTTGCGTCTGTGTGCTCTCTTATAGTCTTTGAATGAAGATACTTCTGTCTGTTTTCCTCTCATACAGCAAAATCCGAGATGGTTAGGCTTTTTCCACTGAAGATAACAAAACGTATTTTTAAGCCTGTGTCTATTCATATGCAAAGGATCCGCTAAGCCTTGGGCTTCTCTAACATGACTTCGCATAGCTGATTTTCAGGCCAAAAATCGGGGGAAAGTCTCCTGACTCCAGTTCCGTGCGTTGCGTAGAAACACCCACTCTTGAGCTATTGGTATAAATTCCAGTTGTAACACAGAGACCAGAGGCAGACTGTTTCCTCACTACCCCAGTTTATGACTTTGTTAGTGGACTTAGTATAATGTTAATTGAAGGTCTACACTTCATGCTAACACTGGCTGCGGAAATTGCTTTCCAGCAGTTTCCATTTGGAGGCCTTGGGACGTAATAAAACCCAACAGAAGCAATCCTGAGCCGGCAACAAGATGCGGGAGATCACATGGCTCCCCGCTGCACCAGGGAAATGAATGCCTGGGTTACTCTCTCACGTCAACCCCGGAACGGGGAGGATTCAAGACATGGCTGCCTCATGAGCTGTTGCCAACTTGGCTCTCAGCAACTCTCTTCCTGATGCCAGGGGGGGAATCGCTGAGAAAAACACGATCTCGGAAAACTGCGCAAGCTGCTTCCCGGTCTGAAACCTTTTTCTTGTCCTTCTTCTTCTCAGTGAACAGACAAGAGAAACTCACTTTTTTTAAGAGATAACCATTTGAGTCGCTAAGCAGGAGGTTTCTACCAAGAAAGACCTAATCTCTCCCTTCTATCTCCCTCGTCCTACTGAGTAACTTTATTGTGTTGTCGGTGCCTCCGGTCTTCCTGTGACAAGGCCAGAGACACTCATGTCTTATGTGGCAGCCACCGTGGACAGAATCACTGGCTGGTCGCCCCCCCCCCAGTGGTTGGCCACCACCCAAGAACCACCAGACTAAAGAGCACACTCATCTTGGACACCAGAGAAGACGAGAAGTCTGACTCATTTCGCTGCGCTGTGACATTAAGAATTTGGATGTGAGTCACAGATACAGTCTGGAATATGAAGGGTGGGGTAGAATGTAAACTGAGGTAGCGTGCTGGAATACCTTCCTGATCTCAGTGATTTCTGGTCTGCCACCCGTGCCACTACTTTGTGGCATGATCTCCACATCCTGTCTTTGTGGGCAAAATACGGTGGCCGGTTTAAAATTATGTATCTTAATTTTTTTTTTTTTACATTTATTTTTGAGAGTCCGAGAGAGTCAGAGCACAAGTGGGGGAGGGGCAGAGAGAGAGAGGGAGACACAGAATCCGAAACAGGCTCCAGGCTCCGAGCCGTCAGCACAGAGCCCGACGTGGGCCTCGAACTCACGGACCGTGAGATCATGACCTGAGAAGAAGTCGGACGCTCAACCGACTGAGCCACCCAGGCGCCCCTAAAATTATGTATCTTATTTCAATGCCTTTTACTTATTATGTCTCTTATTTCAATGCCTTTTACTTATTATGTATCTTACTCCAATGCCTTATTTTATTTTCAATGCCACAGTGGAAGCTAAGAGTTTGATCTCCTGCCTATCAGACCTCAGGATGTTTTCGAACAAGCTTTCTATCACTTCCACGACACTGCCCTGAGGATGCCATCTCTGACCCTCCTTGGGATCCACGCTGCTCTGGCCCATGCGACCTCTTGGACTTGGCTCTAATCAGGTGAGACCCCTCTTGGGATGGCGGCTCTCGGTTGGCAGGGTGTGGTGGGCTATTTCTCAAAGGACCTTGGCAAAATTGAGCGGGTCCCGATGGTTCTGCTAAAGTATCTCTAAGAAAACGCACATCTGGGCCAGTAGTTTCATTCCCCCCCCCCTCATCAAACAGTCCAGCAAACTTGTAAGAAATGCTAGTAGAATACATTTTATTCAGTGCCCATCGCCATCTGGGGGAGGACAGGCCAATCCAAACAAAATCCAAAATGTCCTCTAATATACAGACTGAGCTGGCACCGGTGCCCCTCCTGGGGGCTGATGTGACAATAGTTCCTAAATTAGCATGAGCACTTGGGACTTATCATTGGTCTGCAGCTACAATGATGAGCGAGCACAGCATGCTATGACAGCAAAGCCATTCAAGTGCCCCTTGAAACAACGTGCAGCTATAATTTACGTTTGGACAAGGGTAAGAGAGAGGATAAGTAAGCATGTTTATCCCAAGTGGGGTGGAACGTCTGTGTCTCGACTGCCACTTCTGCACGATGCCCGTGAACGCGCTGCACCTCTGAGTCCGACTCCTAGAGACCTCCAACTTGCCCCCGTCGAAAGTTTCAGCGTAAAAGGCACTCAGAGAGCAAAGCAAGGGTGTTCAGAGGCTTCTCAAAACGAAAACAAAGACCCAGGAACATTTGTATCTGGATAATGGTAAAAATGATCTCATAGAAAAGATGAAGATAGGCTGAAAATTTTAAACTCAGATTAAAGTAATTCTGAAAAATATCTGTGCCATAGTTAATTGTATTGTGTCAATGTCAACTTTTGGTAAGTGGGCCACAGTTATGAAGGATGTATGTAGTCCCTGGGATAAGCTGGGTAAAGGGTACACAGGAGCTCACCACTATTTTTGTGATGCCTATGCGAGCCTAAGCTTATTCCAAAACGAGTCTTTAAAAATTAAACTACAAAACACCAGGCAGGACATGGGCTGTTCTCTGCCAGTTAGTCCCTGATTTAACAAATACACACGGTTCTCCTACTGTTCCGAAGGTAAGATACTAAGTTCTGTGGGAGATACTGAAAGACGTGAGAGGTGGCCTGTGTCCTCAAGGAGCTTATGGTCTACTTGGAAAAACAGAGTCCGCAAACACAGGTAACATTTTAAGCGATATGTATGGAACGTAAGTGACATTACAAGGCTGCATATGAGTCATTGGTGGGATGGAAAGTGGATGTAGCCTGTTCAATGGAAAGAAAGCATGTGTGCACACACTAAAAGTGACAGCTTGCTGTGCTGTGACCATCCAGAGGTTGTGTTTATGTGCTGTTCGTTTCCGACCTTTACCTTGCCTGACCCACAAAAATCACTGAGCCCATCTTTATTAAGTGAGTGACTGGATATGAATCAGGAATGACAAAAAAGGGGTGACCTGAGGGGCAACTCCAGGTGTGGAAACTCAAGCCACACCTGGGAAACCGAGTCTCTGCCAGTGTGCCTGCCGCATCACATTTGCAGAGGTGAGTGGGAATATGCAGGCAGCAGAGGAGAGAGGGGCTGGAATACCGGGAAGAAAATTTATATAATTGTGCCATCTCCCCAGAGCCTCACAATATGTTTCCCATGGCTTAATTCATATGAAATATTTCTCACTTCATCTCTCCTGTGTTCACGTGTACATGTTCACAGGCATTCAAATGTGGCATGAAGAAATGTTAGTTTAAAACATAAACAACTTTGGCTTAGCTTATTATTTTAAAAAGTAATAGAATACAAATAATGATAATTCTGTCCTTTCTTACCAATTCTTATAATTCGTAATTGTTTTTCTTCTTTTATTGCTTTGGCAAGGGTTGCTCGGGCAACAGTGAGTTGTAAGCCTGATGAGTTATCACCGTCCGATTAATAGAAGTATGCATTCTTGGGGTGCCTCAGTGACTCAGTCAGTTAAGCAACCAGCTTTGGCTCAGGTCATGATCTCACAGGGTGAGTTTGACCCCCACATCAGGCTCTGCACTGAGTGTGCCGAGCCTGCTTGGAATTCCTTCCTTCCTTCCTTCCTTCCTTCCTTCCTTCCTTCCTTCCTTCCTTCCTTCCTCCCTCCCTCCCTTCCTCCATTCCCTCTCTCTCTGCCTCTCCCCTACTTGCTCTCTCTCTCTCAAAATAAATAAACTTAAAAAAATAAGTATGTATTCTTGACAAAATTCATACATATAGTAAGGGGAGATGGGAACCGGAGAAAACAGAGCAGGAACTCAATATGTAAGCATCCCAATGGGTCTCTCCAGTGTCGCAAAGATGCAGAGCACATTCCAGGGAAATTTCCGGGTGAAGTCAATTCTTTTCCACAAAGGGATATTCCGGTTATCCTAAGCATTGTATTCAAACATTAGCCTCCCAACATAACAAACAGTCTAGCAATTCCATTTAACATTAGAATTAAGTATGAATTACAAGCTTAAAAGAAAAGGTGCCAACTGACAGAAGGGCATTCAGGAATTTCAGATCCCAC
Source organism: Panthera leo (assembly GCF_018350215.1). Lineage (NCBI taxonomy): Eukaryota > Metazoa > Chordata > Mammalia > Carnivora > Felidae > Panthera > Panthera leo. Next base: position 1,876,281 of record NC_056690.1, on the reverse strand, counting down.
ATTAACTCCATGAATCATTAAACTGCTGTTATAGTAGGTTCCAAGGCATGGCTTAACCTGAGTAATGGGTTGCTTGTGCTATTAATTGCTTCAATGCCTATAAATGTGTTCACTGACGTGAGGCTAAGGCATAATGGTAAAGCCAAAATCAATAAGAGAGCTTCTGATAAATGAAAGAGTAACACTCGTCTGTGTCCTTTAGTGGAGAACCCATGAAGTCCAGATTCTCTGGAATAATTTTGGTTAGTTGGAGATGGGGTGGGGGGTGGGAAGTCTACACAGGCTCAGTTTAAAAAAACACACACATTTTTTTTTCTTTGATGCAGTAATTACCTAAACAGAGCTACCTCTGACACAAATTATCTCTTCTTTCCAAAAGTAACTTGATAAGTAAAAAAATTCAGGAATTAAAATTAGCGTATACATATATTTTTCAAGACAACCACACAATCGCAGTAAGTTAGGACAAGATCTGTGTCCAAAATGTAAGGGGTAATAATAATGTCAATGAAAATAATGACTACAACAGTAATGAGCGTGTTCTTTTCCAAAATAATACTCTGCTAAAATATGACATCTTGAAAGTTGTTGGTGAGCTGATAAGGAAGTGGGCATCATTAGTCCTGACACTAGGAATTAATACAGCAACGTCATATTTTCATAACAGAACAACTTGTTGGCTCTACCAGTATAAAATCAGTAGGCAAATCAGTGATTACAAAGGATCACGTTCGTTTTGTCTGAGTGTGAGATTGTGCTCCCCAACCACAGCGGAGCCTCGTGTGCTGTCCAAGGTGCTGATTAGACAACCAAGGCCATCCCGTTCCATGACACAAGTTACCTCAGAGTAAGTGGTACAGGTCATCTCGGATTCATACAAACATTCCACAAAATAGTGGACGACATATATTTGGCCAGCTCCACACCAAAGAGGCTTTTAACAAGATATAACTCACATTAGTATAATAATGAACACTTACTGAATGCCTCTGTGTACCAGCTGCTGTGTCCAACAGGTGTCCCACATTTTTTCTTTAACATTTACAATAATCTTATAAGACAGCTAATATCATTATCCCAATTTCCACACACAGAACTTGAGTACTAGGGGGGCCAAATAACTTGGCCAAAGTCATGGAGCTACCAAGTGGTAATTTCTTTTTAGCATTTATTTATTTTTGAGAGACAGACCGTGAGCGGGAGAGGAGCGGAGAGAGAGAGGGAGTCACAGAATCTGAAGGAAGCTCCAGGCTCCGAGCCATCAGCACAGAGCCCGACGCGGGGCTCGAACTCATGAACTGCGAGATCATGACCTGAACCGAAGTCGGACGCTTAACTGACTGAGCCACCCAGGCGCCCCACCACGTGGTAATTCTAAGACCTTGACTAAAAATCTCTCCCCCCCCCCACCAAACTCTACGGCAAGATGGAGAAGCTGAGAGGAAACATACATAAATTCCCTTGGTTGGTGGTGGATCTAAGAAAATTGACAATATATGGGATTTCAGGACTTCAGATTTATGAGGTCACGGTAAAACTTTCAAGAAGGAAAGGGATCAATAATCATTCATATATCCAGCACTTATTGTGGGCCAGCTGTGTTCCAAGTATAAACAGGTGACAGTCAGTTAACGCATTGATTTGGAGCAGCAGAGAGTTGAGCCCAAACAGGGAAATATATGTAACAATAAAGAACAGGGACTCTGGGAGAAGACACAGTAATCCCGATTTCACATCCCTGATCTACCACCTACTAGCTCGGTGATCCTGGGTCAGTGAGCTTCAGTCCCCTCAATTCTTAACCACCTCGTAGGCTTTTTCTGGAGCCCCAATGACCTAATTCAGATCAAACACTTGCTACAGTGCCCAGCCACATACCAAGTACTCAGAGAAATGCTACAAGTTATTACCATTCTGTCCCATCATTCAGGTATCATTGGTGACTCTCCTGAGGTTAAAAAAAAAAAGTAGAGAATACAAACTAGGTGTGAAATCTCATATTTGTGGATGAGATTTGTGGGAAATGCATACAATATCATGTCCTCCTAACATGCCCATATTAACATCACTGTCATGATTCAGTGACAGTTATCTAAGCTCAGGAATAAAACTGGGTGCACCTGGGTGGCTCAGATGGTTAAATGTCTGACTCTTGGTTTCGGCTCAGGTCACGATCTCATGGTTCATGAGTTCAAGCCCCATGCTGGTCTCTGCTCTGACAGTGCAGAACCTGCTTGGGATTCTCTTTCCCTCTCTCTGTCTGTCTCTCTGTCTCTGTCTCTCTTTCTGTCTCTCTCTCACACACACACAAAATTAATAAACATTTTTTAAAAAGAATAAAACTAGGGGCGACTGGGTGGCTCAGTCGGTTAAGCGTCCGACATCAGCTCAGGTCACGATCTCACGGTCCGTGAGTTCGAGCCCCGCGTCGGGCTCTGGGCTGATGGCTCAGAGCCTGGAGCCTGCTTCCGATTCTGTGTCTCCCTCTCTCTCTGTCCTTCCCCCATTCATGCTCTGTCTCTCTCTGTCTCAAAAATAAATAAACATTAAAAAAAATTAAAAAAAAAAAATAAAACTAAAAATGGGAGAAGTTGTTAGTGAAGGCACCATTGAACAGAATTCTTATTTATTTTCTTCCTTTAACAAGTATTTAAATGCACTTGTCCTGTGCTGTTCTGAACATTTTATAAACATTGGTCTGTTCCAGGATCATATGAAGTAGCTGCCATGTTACGTCCATTTTATGGAGCGGAAAACGAGGCAGGATTGGCTAAACGGCTTGCCTGCGTCCCCCACTGGGACTCGAACACGGGCATATCCCAGCTCCAGGGTCTGGGCGCTCACCCACTACCCTGTTTTCAGCTGCCCTCTGCTAACGCCTGCCCCTGAGGAGATAACTCAGGAAGCAGCTTCTGCCAAACACAGATTCGGCACGAAGGGTTAGCAGGAAAAAAATGCTTCCAAAAGCTGACGCCAGCTTCTGGTTCCGGGGCTGTTCGCTGAAATAAGGGATGGAATGGAGTTCACATCAGGCACCACTCACCGCCTTGGACACAAATGACCTTCAACATTTCTATTTGTGCCTCTAAAGTTGATTCCGTTTAATGAACCCCAGCATCATAAATGCAGCTCTGAACACCGCATTTCATCTGAGGGCAGACGGATGATTATATTACCGAAAGCACGTGAAGTGGCAATTAATGAAACTGTAAAGACGTCTATTGCCCAGAAAAAAAAAAATCTAAACCTCTTAACATTTAACAAGGAAGCCATCTAAGAGGGCGGGGAGTGAGCTCGTCAACCAGCAGGCCCACCTCTGACTCACGAGAGGAATTCTTACGATGTATTCATGACTTTGACCTTGGAAGGATTTCTACACAAAACAGCAAAGGCGTGAAGTGGCTCATGCAAAAAGCCGGTCACATAACCTGGAGGAGCGGGGGGTGGGGGGGGGTCGTTTGAGACCTTGAAAGCCATGCTCCCTGTCTGGCAAAACTTAATAATCATCTGGTTCCGTTCTGAGCAATAATCATAAAAGGTAACTGTGCGGGCAGCTCACAGAAGTACATTTCCAGGAGCCAGGCTCATTGCGACGCACAAAGAACGGGAGCACAGTGGTTGTCATGGCAACCGCATGGCACGGCAGGTGAGTCTCTGCCCCCTCGTACTTCGGGAAAGAGGGAGGGGGGGGCGCGAACAGAATCAACAGCGTTGTGTTTGATTCTGACAAGGGTTCAAAGCCTGCTGTACTTTGGTTCCTGGCCTCGAGAGATTCTATTTTTAAAAAGGTGTGTGTGGCGGGGGGGGGGTGGGGGGGACCACACCTTAGCAGGACTGCCCTGGTGGTGTGGCTACGCACGCTGTCCGGCCAAATCTGCGCGCACCGGCTAAGGAATAGGGAGCAGTGGAATGGAGACCTCCCCTCACTCCGCTTGTGCAGGATCCATTTGTTGCCAATGAATCAAGGTGGCTTCCAAGAGGCCCCCGGAGACCTGTAATCCATCCCAGCTCTCCGCACGGTTCCTCTCACCCTTTGTCTAAGACAAACGACTGGAACTCCGGGAGCAGCATCAATCAGGGTGCTGTCTGGGAACAGATGGCTCCTGCAGGTTGGAGTGTGGAGAGTTAGGGAGGGAAGCGTTTGGAGGAGGGTGGGCAGGGTGCAGCCCAGGACCATTGGGGGGGGGGCTGCCTGGTGGGAAGGGGCGAGGTGGAGCTCAGGAACACCACACTCAGGAAGGACAGGGAGGGGACGAGCCCGGCCCCTCCCAGCAGCAGAGCCCAGCGGGAAGGTACCCGGGTGGGGAGGGCAGGTGCATGGGGCCAGCGGGCAGGAGGGAGAAGGACACAGAGTAGTCGGGGGGGGGGGGGGGGTGGTGGGGAGGTGGCTGGGGCACTGTGCATAGAGTGTGAGCCAGCACTCCCTCGAGGACTCGAGAGACGGGCTCAGAAGCCGTCCCTCCTCCGTGAGTCTCTGTGACCTGATCCAGATGAAGTAGCCAAATCCTGTTGTGGGTTGAATTGTATCCTCAAAATCCTTATGCAGAAGCCCTAATCCCCAGAAACCCAGAATGTGCTGCTTTTTTTTTTTCCTCAAAGTAGGCTTCATGCCCAGCGTGGAGCCCAACACGGGGCTTGAACTCACAACCTGCAATCAAGACCTGAGCTGGGATCAAGAGTCGGACGCTCAACCCGCGGAGCCACCAGGCGCCCCTGTGATGCTCTTTTTCCAACGGGGCCCCTGCAGATATAACCAGTTCAGACGAGGCCGTGCGGGAGGAGGGGAGAACGTGAGTGAGCCCCCACCTTGTGCACCAACACACGTGCCAGCAGCCTGTCCACAGGAGCCTCGGGTCTGTGGCTCAGGGTAGGAGGCACCCACGGGAAAGCACAGGCAACATGAGCTGTATTCGTGGGCTCTGCGGGCTAAGCCGCGTCGACTGGAAGGTCTGAAGAGGGGGCGGGACACGGAATGCACTCAGACTTCCACGACGTACCTCCCGCCCCTCCCCCCAAACGACACGGGATGTTTCCAGAGGCCCCTTTCTCTCCGATGGCAGGAGAGATGGCAGGTCCCCTTGAGCCCTCTGCTGCCGCCCTCGTCCCCCTGGAGACGCGGGACAGAGCCTGACAGGTGCTGGGCCCCTACGTGGGTCCTGTTCTGAGCTTTTATTCTTATCTGTCAAAATTTGCAGGACACAACAAGGAGGGCACTATCCTTATCCAAAGTTCATCAACAGAGAAAGCCAGACGCAGAGAGAAACCCTGCCCAATGCACACACTAGCAGGTGGGGGGAAGACCTAAACCCCACAGCCTGAGCTCCTGAGGGGCCACCAGGCAGTGGCCTCCCCAGCAAAGACTCGTGATTTCTAGGAGTGCCCGCAGCCAGATGGGGGACTGGGGGGGACCTCCTGACCCGACCACAGCCAGGTGAGGGACTGGGGCGACCTCCTGACCCGACCGCAGCCAGGTGAGGGACTGGGGGGGACCTCCTGACCCGACCGCAGCCAGGTGAGGGACTGGGGGGGACCTCCTGACCTGACCGCAGCCAGGTGAGGGACTGGCGGGGACCTCCTGACCCGCCCACAGCCAGGTGAGGGACTGGGGGGGACCTCCTGACCCGCTCACAGCCAGGTGAGGGACTGGGGGGGACCTCCTGACCCGACCACAGCCAGGTGAGGGACTGGGGGGGACCTCCTGACCCGACCACAGCCAGGTGAGGGACTGGGGGGGGACCTCCTGACCCGACCACAGCCAGGTGAGGGACTGGGGGGGGACCTCCTGACCCGACCACAGCCAGGTGAGGGACTGGCGGGGACCTCCTGACCCGCCCACAGCCAGGTGAGGGACTGGTGGGGACCTCCTGACCCGCTCACAACCAGGTGAGGGACTGGGGGGGACCTCCTGACCCGACCACAGCCAGGTGAGGGACTGGTGGGGACCTCCTGACCTGCTCACAACCAGGTGAGGGACTGGGGGGGACCTCCTGACCCGACCACAGCCAGGTGAAGGACTGGGGGGGACCTCCTGACCCGCCCACAGCCAGGTGAGGGACTGGGGGGGACCTCCTGACCCGCCCGCAGCCAGGTGAGTGGGCTGGAAGGCAGACGGTCCCCTATAGATGCTCCAGCCCCAGTGGGCACCTTGACTACAAACTCACAGTGGACCCTGAGTCCGAGGACCCAGCTACATTGTGCCCGGATGCTGGACCGTCAGAAAGTATGAAACAGTAAACAGTAAATGTGTGCTGTTTTATGCCATTGATTTTAGGCACTGGGTGACTAATAAAGCTACCTTGAGAGATTGATGAAAAATAATTTCAATCATGTTTTGACCCCGGAGCTGCGGGTACACAGCACTGTGACCTTGCTCAACACCCACCTTCATTTGGGAACAGATCGTGGACGCGAGTCAGGCGTGTCCCCCGTTTCTGCCTCCGCCCACCTAGTGGCTGGTCTGAGCAAGACTTTCACCCCATGATTCAGTTTCCTCACCTGAAAAGTGAGGGCGAGGACAGCATCTATCTCATCGGGTTGCTGGGAGAAGTAAGCGAACAGGTGTAGCGTGTGCAGGGGGCGGTGCCCAGACCAGGGCCCACGAGCAGCTCAGGAGGCCACCCCGGGCTCACTCACCTGCTCCCGGATTACTCCTGTCACCACTGCCACTGTTAGGGGTATTTGATTCTGCCCACCAACCGAACTTCACAAGGACAGGGTGCTCCCGGTGGCTCCCGGCCACGCCCACCCGGTCGCTCTCGTGCTGTCTTGGGAGAACAGCTCCCTAATGACACGGGAGCCATTAGCACCACAGATAAATCTGAAAATAAACGTCTCCGCAGTTATGATCAGCTTGGACATATGGGCTCATAATATTTTGCGATCGCCAACAGACACACCTCTCCGTGCAAACAAACACAGCTGCCAGGGTGGGGCTGTGCCTTCGTACTCCTGAGACTCAGCACGGGCGTCTCCTCGCAGAGACGGTGGCAGAGACATCAGCCCCGGGCCCCTTCTCCCAAGGAGGGCCCCTCTCGGGAGCGTGTGGGCAGCGACGTGGCCCAGAGCCAGCCCGGGACTGAGGCAGGTGCCCCAACACCCCGGCCGAGCGGGTCCCCCGTCCAGGATTCAGCAGGCTCTTGAATCGCTTTGTGAAAACAAAGACTCTCCTCAAGCAGGTCTTGCAAGGAGAGCCTGTGATTCTGCTTTTCCAACACGCTCCCAGGTGAACATCTGTCCTTGCGGTCACGACGCGAGGTGGCGTTTTACTGGCAACGTGGTGTTTTTTCAAATAACGTATTTCCTTGGTCACAACATTGAAACTGTCAAGTAAGCCAGAACCTGGGTTTCCACCAACCACGGCTCCTGCTTGTGGAGGGAGGACCGTGTGCGGGGCACGGCGCCGAGGTCCCCGTTTAGCCGGCACCTCCCAGGCCTCGCGCCCGCGACTCACCGACTGACCAGAATCCTGGCTTGGAAGCCACAAATCCCACCTCGTGCCGCCTTCTTTTCCCCCCAGCTCTGCTGAGATACAGTTAACCACACGAAACACTGTGCAACTTTAAGGTGCACACCGTTAACCACACGAAACACTGTGTAACTTTAAGGTGCACACAGTTAACCACACGAGTTGTGATCTGATACATGTCAATCCCGCAATATGATTACCACAATGAGCTGAGCTAACCTCACTGAGCATAAGGTCAAGGGCCAGCCGTGTTGCTGCAAACGGCGGGCTCTCCTCTCTCTCGGCTGGACGCTATTGCATCACGTACAGACACCGATCCCTTGGTCGGCGGACAGACGCTCGGCGACTCCGCTGCTTTCTAACTCGATGGCCTCAAGCAGGCGACCTAACCGCTCCGTGCCTCAGACTTGCCAACTGTAAAGTGACGAGTGATAATACTCCTCTGAAGGGGTTGTTTACCGACCCCCCGTGTGTGCACGTCTATGCAGAGCTCTTACAATACTTTGCATAAGAGCAAAGGGCTGGCACACGGCAGACGTGGAATTCAAATACGACCCGATGCCAAAGCCTGGGGTCTTGTTTAATACAAGACGTGGGAATTACGACCCTCACAGACGGAGCCAGCGAGGTGCAGAGAGCTGCTGCAGGCAGAATTTCCACTTCCCCGCTATGCTCAGTCAATGTGCAGAAGGGCTCCTGGGGGCCAGACTCCAGGCTCCGTCACCCTTAGCAACCGCTCTCCTCAACTAAACTTTATTTCCCTTTCTAATTTCACGGCAGATTTTTAAAAAAATTTTTTTTAATGTTTATTTTTGAGAGAGAGAGAGAGAGACACAGGGCGAGCGAGGGAGGGGCAGAGAGAGAGGGAGACACAGAATCCAAAGCGGCTCCAGACTCTGAGCTGTCAGCACAGAGCCCGACACGGGGCTCGAACCCACGAACCGTGAGATCGTGACCTGAGCCGAAGCCGGATGCTCAACTGACCAAGCCACCCAGGCACCCCTCGTTGCAGATTTAATATTTTAGAGGGGAGCATCTAACTCTGGGTTTCTTGACCTCGGCATTGCTGGCACCTGGGCTGGGTGAGTCTCTGCTGGGAGCGACTGTGGGGTGCAGCCCAGGACCTTTCACACCATCCCTGGTCTTCCTCCACTCGGTGCCCCCACCAGCGGCGACAACCGAACTGTCTCTAGACAGCCAGCCTCCCCACCCCCACCTTGAGAACCCCGGGACTCATCTAGAGGCACTGTCCCCATTACCAGACTTGTCTTTTCTGTGATCCACTCTGACGAGTTAGGGGAGCAACGCATAAATCACGTTCGTCTAAACCAAGCGTAAACCTACTTCCGCAAGAAGTGCTCGACTGCGATACGTCAGTCTTTCAGACAGCCCGGAAATTCTCGTCGCTTTCCCACCCCTGAAGAAAACAGACTGGAATTTCTTTGGAATCTGGTGTTCCAGGTTGAGTGGTGTCCTCCCAAAAACCGCACGTTGAAATCCTCACTAGCCCTCAGAGCCTCAGAATGGGACCTTATTACCTGGAAACAGGGCCCCCGCAGGGGTAATGGTTACGATGAAGTCACACTGGCGTAGGGCAAACCCGAATCCAACGTGACTGGTGTCTCATAAAAGGGGAACAGTGTGGGGGCGCCTGGGTGGCTCAGTCGGTTCAGCGTCCGACTTCGGCTCAGGTCATGATCTCACGGTCCGTGAGTTCAAGCCCCGCGTCGGGCTCTGTGCTGACAGCTTGGAACCTGGAGCCCGCTTCAGATTCTGTGTCTCCCTCTCTCTCTCTGACCCTCCCCCGTTCATGCTCTCTCTGTCTCAAAAATAAATAAACGTTAAAATAAAAAAATAAAAAATAAAAAAAAGGGGGGAACAGTGGGTGCAGACACAAGGGCGGGGACACGAGGCAGATTTCGGGATGTGCTTCTACAAGCCCCGGAACATTAGGGGCGGCCAGCGGACCCTCAGACACGGGAGAGAAACAAGGGCAAATCCTCCACGACCCCAGAAGGAACCCAACCAGACCCAGCCTTCCAGCCTCGGGCACCGTGAGAGAAAACTGGGCCCGCGCAGCTCACAGGAGTTTGTGCTGCGGCAGCCCCAGGACGCCGGTGGACGGGGGCCCTGCTGGCCCGGAGCCCGGCATGCTGTGATCTTCACCGACGTCTCTCCTGCCGCCAACCAGGGCTCACCTGAACACAGGTAGGGACGCCCCGGGCCCGCATCAAGGCGGTCAGACAGCAGGGTGGGGTGAACTGGGAATCCGACCGAAGGGTACAAGCCATCCCGACCCTGATCAACACGTTCTCCTCCGGTGCGGACCCTTGAGCCCTTACTCTCTCGGGGCCCAGAGCTGGTCTCTCCCAGCTGTGATATTTCTAGTGAACTGAACGCAGACGGGAAAATGAGGAGCTCAGCTAACAAGCAGTGGGAGGTGCAGCGGCCTTCAGGGCCGGCCTGATCCAGGGCCCCACGCTCTGAAGGCCTGCGGCTCTGCTCTCCTGAGTCCCAAACCCGCCCTGATCTGAAATCAAGACGGGCTCCTTCCAGTCCACTTGCCCACACGGCGTCCAAGGGAAGCCAGAGGGAGGCGACCTCTCGAAGCTCGCTCGGGAGAAAGGAAAATCTCTTCCAGAAGCCACCTGTAGGCCTTTCCTGACCTCGGACACCCCACCCGCCGTCCGGGGCGCGCTGTCCCAGGGCGGAGGGCGTCTCCGAGTCCGGTGGAACTGTGCCCCGGCTGCGGGCCACCGGGAAAGCGGTGGCTACCTAAACCACACCGGGCCTGAGTTTGCCGGGAGCAAGATGGATGTTCCTAGACGGCCAACTGTCCCCCCTCGACTCTGCAGCAGTCGTCTGTGTCTGACAGCGTGTCGGAATTCCGCGGGGCACCTTGGAGAGTGACGGGGACCGAGCAGGAGTGACTCACGGTGCACTGAATAAAGTCTAAACAGAAATCTCCGACAGCATAACGCGGTGTGACTGATGGCTGGGGGAGACAGCTTTTGACTGGACTGATCTACTCTTTCTCTCCAGCCGAGGACCACGCCAGACGCCGAGAGCCCACGCTCGCCACGGAGAACGAGTGTATCTGGTGGGAAACGGTTACCCCGCTATCGCTTCTAAGTCTACGAGGCCTTCTCAAGAACCGTTTAAAAGTCTTGGGTGCAAGGGCCACCGAAGGGCCCGCCCCATCAACTTCCTGTTTCCCTCGTCCTTTCAGCCGGTCGACCTCTTCCTCCCGCAAATAGATGAGTTGCCAGACATTTGAAACACCTTCCCGTGTCCTGCTGAGCCCCTCTCCCCCACGAGATGCTCGGGTGGCCGGCGTCCCCACCTCGAAGTCCGGTAATCAGCTCGAACGTGAGGAAGGTAAATTGGTTCAAACACAAAGTGGAAGAGAAGGTCAGGGAGGCTGAATTTCCAGATCCAAAGTTAACGGGGAAAGTTCGGGTTTCGTCTCCAGTTAGTAATGAAGTTGCCGCGAGAGATGAGCGCGAGAACCCGAAAAGGGAGACTCCTGGTTGAGACTCCAATGGACTCACACTTTCATCCTTTGAAAGGATAAACATGGGGCGCCTGGGGGGCTCAGTCGGTTAAGCGTCTGACTTCAGCTCAGGTCACGATCTCATGGTCCGTGGGTTCGAGCCCCGCGTGGGGCTCTGGGCTGATGGCTCGGAGCCTGGAGCCTGTTTCCGATTCTGTGTCTCCCTCTCTCTCTGCCCCTCCCCCGTTCATGCTCTGTCTCTCTCTGTCTCAAAAATAAATAAACATTAAAAAAAAAAAAGGAGGGGCGCCTGTGGGGCTCAGTCGGTTAAGCATCCGACTTCGGCTCAGGTCACGATCTCGCGGTCCGTGGGTTCGAGCCCCGCGTCTGGCTCTGGGCTGATGCCTCGGAGCCTGGAGCCTGCTTCCGATTCTGTGTCTCCCTCTCTCTCTGCCCCTCCCCCGTTCATGCTCTGTCTCTCTCTGTCTCAAAAGTAAATAAACGTTAAAAAAAAAAATTTTTTTTTAAAAAGAAAGGATAAACAAATACACCCTACTGCGGCAAGGGCTTTATTGACATGCAATTATTTTTTTTCCGTGATGTTTTCTTTTTTTTTCTTTTTTAATGTTTATTTATTTTGAGAGAGATTGAGAGAAGCAGGGGAGGGGCAGAGAGAGAGGGAGAGACAGAATTCCAAGCAGGCTCCGCACTGTCAGCGAAGAGCCCGGCACGGGGCTTGAACCCACGAACCCTGAGATCACGACCTGAGCCAAAGTCAAGAGTTGGACGCTCAACCGACTGAGCCCCCCAGGAGCCTTTCTGTGATGTTTTCTTACACCAGCTCGCCGTTGCAAACTGCTGGCTAAGTGACCCTGCACACGAGCTGACGGGGTGCCCAGCTCACACACCACTGTCTCTCCCTCCACGGTTCAGTCTCCAGAGGGACCTTGTGAGACAGAAGTCAGCTTATGTCCCTGTTGCATTTATAACCCTGCAATGCTTTTCTGTTGCAATTATATAAAAAAAAGCCAAAGTCCTTCCTAGGCCTCCAAGGCGTTACGTGATCCATCCGACCCCTCATTTCCTGTTACTTCTCTCCCAGCTCACTGGCTGCAGCCGCACTCCTCTCACTGTTCTCAAAGTGAGCCTGTGGTCCCTACCTCAGGGCCTTTGCACTGGCTGTCCCCTCCCCCGGGAAGCTCTTCCCCCAGATACCTACTCAGTGCGCTCGCCCGCCCTTCAAGACTTTTGCTCAAATTTCATCCTTCACTGAGGCCACTCTGACCCCCTTTTACAAAATTTTAAACCTCCTCCCAGGCACACCCTCCTCCCTTCTTAACACTATATTTTTTCCCAAAGCATCTCACGTTGAAACATGCAACATCTTTTACTTTGTTAACACTTTTTAATCATTGAGATGAGGGGACGCCTGAGTAACTCAGTCCCTTAAGTGTCTGACTCAGTAGATCTTTTAGCGTATTGGAGCCACACTTGTCCACGCAGCAGCATAAAAGCTAAGGCGAAAATTAACAGTCAATGAATCGAAACCATTTATTTCCAAGTCGTAGCCATACAGCATTCCGACTTTGCTGGAAAAGTGGGAGTGGGGACATTCAATTGTCTTTTGGATAACATTGTTTTTACTCTGAAAAAGGAGAGATAAAAATCTGAAAACCCACATTGGAGATGATGCACTTTCTGCCCAGCAGTCTTTTTTTTTTTAATGTTTATTTCTTTTTGAGAGAGAGAAACAGAGAGAAAGAGAGACAAACTGCGAGCAGGGGAGAAGCAGAGAGAGAGGAAGACACAGAACCCGAAGCAGCTCCAGGCTCCGAGCCGTCAGCACAGAGCCCGACGTGGGGCCCGAACCCACGAACTGTGAGATCATGACCTGAGCCGAAGTCGGACGCTCCACCGACTGAGCCCCCCAGGCGCCCCATGTCCAGCAGTCTTATTAAAGCTCTCGGTGAGAACCACGCGATAGAAATTCGTCATCAACAGAAAGGGTTGCCTCTGTGAATGGCCTGAGCTGCGGCCACACCCACGAGGTGGGTGGTTGGGGTGGGTGAAGAGTATAGGACAGAAAAGAATAAAGTCTCTCTAAAGGCAGAGAGTGAGGGATGTGTAAAGACAGCACAAGCGAGAAAGTTGGTAAATACAGCAGAGGCCAGATTGAACCGGCTTATGTAAACAGTGGTTCCCTCTGGGGAAGCCCGAAACACAGAACATAGTCCAGGAAAACTAAAATTCTCTAGAGCAGAGGGCACTTTTGAAATATCTAAACTGCTGAAAATTTCAGAAGCATATATTCAGCTTGTTAAGCATCTGACTCTTGGTCTCGACTCAGGTCATGATCTTGCGGTTCGTGAGTTCAGGTCCCACATCGGGCTCCGTGCTGACAACGCGGAGGCTGCTTGGGATTCTCTCTCTCCCTCTCTCTCTGACCCTCCCCAGCTCACGCTCTCTCTCTAGCTCTCTCAAAATAAATAAACAAACTTAAAAAAAAAATGAATGTATTGGTATAATTATTCCCTGCAGATTCATACAAAACAGTAGTGATTTAAAAATACAAAAAAGCAGGCTTGAGACGTGAGGTTTTCAGGCGTGGGTTCTGAAATACAAGAGCATGAAAACGGTCACCGCCCCACAGCAGCTCTGTTTCTACCGATTAAATGGGCTAATGTTTATCGACTTGTTTCTTATAAATTGGGTTCTGTAACATCACTGTTTTGTGACTGCCCCTCGTTGGTCTTCCGATGTCCCCTGGTGGGGGGGGGGATATCACCTCTTACCCAAACCCCCCCAGTCTGTCCTCGGCCCCCTCTCTGACTCTGCCAGGGGGGACACTAGGGCACGGGAAGGATGGAGGGAGGGGCCACCCCTTGAGTTTCCTGTCACCCAGGTCCCTGCAGGGCACAACCGGGAAGGGGCAGAGAGCCCAGTGGCCGCAGCTGACTCCCACGTGCGTTTCCCCCCCATTCTTCCCGGGGCGGCCAGCTCCCACTCACGGGCCCACCCATCATGTGTGTGGGCTCTGACAACCCAGCACTGGGGGGGCTAACCATTGGGCACCCCCTGTGCCGTCTGAGTAGCAGTTCTGCATATACACGTGACGTTCTCTCTGCGGAAGGACTGGCGTGGTCTCGGTCTCCTGCCTCGGCCCCAGGGACGCACCTGTGTCTCTCAAACAAGCCTCAGTCTCTCCTACCGTCTCCGAGGGTGCCTCGGAGCTATCTTGTCAACACCGCCTGCCACACGTCAAGGAGGAAAGACGGGAGCGGCCGTCACAGAGCCATCATGTGTCATGTTTCCTCCCGAAGATTTCCCAGGGATCTGAAATCTAACATCGGGCTCTCCCTGCCTGGCGCGTCAGGTGAGGCTCTGAGGGTTGTAGGCAACAGAAATGGCCGTGGGCGATCCTATGCTGCAGGCAAGTTCCCTGCAGGCTGGCGGGGCCTCTCCTACCAGCCGAAGCAGAGTTCAGCAGCCAACCTGGCGACACGGGAAACCCGGGATATCTCAGGGGCTCACCGGACGAGTTTGAGAACTTTCCAGAAGGCTGCAATTCTTGCGCTTCAGCTCCTGAACACCTTCGGTTCTCAACAGTAAATTCCCAGGAGCCCGAATCGGGTGGCCAGGCTCGGCTCTGTGGCGTCTCTGCTCAAATCAGCCCCTACAAGTGGGCGGGGTCTCATGGTGACCACAGGACCCTGGAGCCAGCACCAGAGAATGGAAACCAGATACTCGGCCCTTTGATCCTGATTCCTAATACCAGGTGAAGACGTCACGCCCTCTGCGGGAAGCTGGGGAGCAGCGAGGAGACTCCTCAGCGGCCCCCCAGACTCCAGGGCCACTCAGAGTACCTGTCACACGCACAGACTCTCAGGCTCGGTGCACCTGCCCCTCCCCAGTGCTTACAGCTAAACGCTTTGCTTGGAAACAAACATTTCTGTTCTCCAACCCCAGAGTCAAATCCCATGCAAATGGTCTGCTCCAGGGGCACCTGGGGGGCTCATTCGGTTAAGCATCTGACGCTTGATTTCAGCTCAGGTCTTGATCTCACAGTTCATGAGACTGAGCCCCGCGCGGGGCTCTGTGCTGACAGTGTGGAGCCTGCTTGGGGTTCTCTCTCTCTCTCTCTCTCTCTCTCTCTCTCTCTGTCCCTCCCCCTCTCACACTGTGTCTCTCTCAAAGATAAATAAATACACTTAAATCAAGAAATGTAGGGACGCCTGGGTGGCTTAGTCAGTTAAATGTCCGACTTCAGCTCAGGTCATGATCTCGCAGTCCATGAGTTCGAGCCCTGCGTTGGGCTCTGTGCTGACAGCTCAGAGCCTGGAGCCTATTTCGGATTCTGTGTCTCCCACTCTCTCTGACCCTCCCCCTCTCACACTGTGTCTCTCTCAAAGATAAATAAATATACTTAAATCAAGAAATGTAATGGGGCGCCTGGGTGGCTCAGTCGGTTGGGCGTCTGACTTGGGCTCAGGTCATGATCTCACAGTCCGTGAGTTTGAGCCCCGCATCGGGCTCTGTGCTGATGGCTCGGAGCCTGGAGCCCGCCTCCGATTCTGCCTCTCCCTCTCTCTCTGCCCTCCCCTGCTCACTCTCTGTCTCAAAAGTAAATAAAACATTAAAAAAAAATGTTTAAAAAAAAAATATATATATATATATAACAATAGGGGCGCCTGGGTGGCTCAGTCAGTTGAGCGTCTGACTTTGGCTCAGGTCATGACCTCACGGTTCGTGGGTTCGAGCCCCACATGGGGCTCTGTGCTGACAGCTCGGAGTCTGGACCCTGCTTCAGATTCTGTGTCTCCTTCTCTCTGCCCCTCCCCCACTTGTGCTCTGTCTCTCTCTCAAAAAAAATAAATAAATAAAATGTGTAAAGAAATAATTTAAAATGTCCTTTATCGGGCCCCTGGGTGGCTCAATCCAGTAAAGTGTCTGACTCTTAATTCGGCTCAGGTCATGATCCCAAGGTCATGGGATCGAGCCCCGCGTGGGGCTCTGTGCTGAGTGTGGAACCTGCTTGGGATTCTCTCTCTCCCTCTTCCCCTCTCCCTGTTCACTCTCTCTCTCTCTCTCAAAGTTAATACTAAAAACCGTTTTTAATCACTGTTCTTTCTCTTTTTTTTTTTTTTTTTAATTTTTTTTTTTCAACGTTTATTTATTTTTGGGACAGAGAGAGACAGAGCATGAACGGGGGAGGGACAGAGAGAGAGGGAGACACAGAATCGGAAACAGGCTCCAGGCTCCGAGCCATCAGCCCAGAGCCTGACGCGGGGCTCGAACTCACGGACCGTGAGATCGTGACCTGGCTGAAGTCGGACGCTTAACCGACTGCGCCACCCAGGCGCCCCAATCACTGTTCTTTCTCATCAGTAGGATCACACAGAGGCCCGTGCGTGCCCATGTGTGATGTCCACAGGTGACACAGGTGAGCCCAGAGCACGAGCCACAGACCGGTGCCCGACCCTGAAGATCTGGGTCCCGACCCGTGTCCTCCCGGCTCCCTGGCCGAGGCGTGAGGGGGCCTCGCGGTACGGAGGGGGCTCAAGCAGCGAGAACGGGCAGGGAGGTCCAGGTGGTTCCTCGAGCCCACAGGCCTCTGAGACGTGAGCGGTGCTGACGCCTCCCGCGGCCGCTCCAGGCCTCAGGGCCAACTGTCCCGTACACAGACCCCCACGCACACGCGCACTCCCTCTCGGCTCTCCTTCCAGCCACGCCCACGCCCCTGCAGGCCCAGGACGGGATTCAGACGTCCCAGAGGAAGCGGGGCTGCTGTTCCTGAAGGGAATTAAAAGCCACAAGCAGGGAGCTAAGCCACTGGGGCTGCGGCCTCCTCGCGAATTTTCTTTCACGTGGATTTTCCTCCCACTAAGGTGGTGCTCGTGCAACACGGCCGGGCTTTCAGTTTTCTCCCTTCGAGAGGATTTCTAGTGAAACGTAACCGGCTAACAAGGAAATCGCCAAAATGAGGTCTAAAAATCTCCATCAGAAGGTTTAACATAAAATCCCGTCACACACAGCACGTGGTTTCAGGCCGTAGAAAGACAAGCTCAAGGCGCGGCCCCGGCGGGCGGCCGTCACACACGCCTCTGCCCCGCGCCACCCGAGGGAACGCGCCACGCGGGAGAGCCACCAACACCCAGAAACGCAGACGGGGAGGGGGACGCCCTCGGCCCCAGTCAGCGTCAGAGAATCCTGACGCGAGAGCGCCCGGGGCACATCTGTTCTGCTCCCAGAGAGGGAAGGGGCTTCCGCGGCAAAGTATTTCCTTTAACGGAATTTCTGCTCTTACTGTCACTGTATCTTTTGCACAGACACCATTCTGAGTGTGTGCGCGTGAGGACGTCTGTGCCACTCCGCCTGGGACGCTCCTCGCAGGTGCGCCCTCGGAGGCCAGACCGCGGGGGTCTAAGCTGCAGCCCACAGACAGCTGCACATTCCCAGAGTTCTGGAGACACAGAGGCTCGTGGGCTGGACCATCTGTGGCGCATGGGGAGGGACACGCCTGGGCACACGCAGGGTGTGGCCTGTGGCTTCCCGCCTGGAGGCTAGGAAGGACACCCGGGGGCCGCCCCACCCGACACGCAGGCCTCCCGCATCATTCTGATGCCACTTCCTGGGCACGGGCACGGCCCTCTCTCAGCCACGCCACGCACGGGGACTGGCTCTCCGCTCCTTCCGCTCACAGGGAAGACTGACACCCACACACGTACACACACACCCGCCCAGGTCCCTGCATCGGGTGGCAGCGTGTGACCAGCTCTGACCAATGAGCTGCGAGCAGAGGCACCTCTGGGCCCGAGGACTTCATGGCTGGTGGTCCACACTCACACGTCTCCGGCGAGGCAGCCGGCAAGCGTCGGCGGCTGGTTACCAGACCTGCCGGGCCCCGAGGTGCCGCAGGGAGCAGAGAGCGCTGCGAACCCAGGACGGCCGTGCAGCCTGAGCAGGAGATCAGCCACCGAGATGGGGAAACACCTGTTCCTGCAGTGTGATCTCAGCTTTCCAGCCTGAGATTTCTACTACCCCGAAGTCGCAACAACACGCGTGTGAAGTTTCGGTCAAGGTACAGCCACATCCTCTGTCAATAAAAACCCAAGATGCTTCCAGGTGCGGTTTTGTTTTCTCACTGTTACAAACAATGCTGCACTGTATGTATTTATGTGTAACAGTTACCTATTATCTTTCCAGGAACGCCTTCCACTGGAAGCCGGCAGTAGTCAGAGGGTAAACAAAGAAAAGAAAGGCAAGGCAGCAGGAGAAGATAACGTGGTTTCAGGTCCAGGGACACAGCATTTCCTGGGCTCCGCCCTGCCTGAGAGGCGAACCGGGCTCGTGTGTCTGGGGGCCCAGCAGGGTGGCCCACGACCCCCCCCCCCCCCCAGCCCCCAGCAGCCCGCCTCCAGTGCAGCCCAGCGGCCGGTGCCTCCGCCCTGAGCAGCGCCCCGGGGAGGCGTGTCCTCCAGAGGCAGCAGACGGTCCCCGCGTGCGCACGTGCCTGCACGCTTGCTCATATCCAGGACCGCAGCCATCGCCCAAAAAAGAGAATCGAACCAAACTGTTCCTGCGCCCTTGCCAAGTGGTGGGCAAGCCTTCGTCTCACTGGGCCTGGAAAACAGAGCGAGCTGGGGATTAAGAGAGAGCTGGCAGGGCGGGAGTGACGTCCCGGAGCCACACGTGGGAGCCCGGCCCGGGAGCCAAGAGGCATATGCGTGCGCCACCATATGCGGGGCTGTCTGGTGGCCCCGCGTCCTGAACGACTCACGCCAGGAGGGAGATGGCGGGATGGCCTGTTTCCATCCCAGTGAGGGGAGGCGCGGAGCCCGGGGG
Organism: Panthera leo; assembly: GCF_018350215.1. Taxonomy (NCBI): domain Eukaryota; kingdom Metazoa; phylum Chordata; class Mammalia; order Carnivora; family Felidae; genus Panthera; species Panthera leo. The sequence goes on along the minus strand of NC_056690.1, from coordinate 1,857,481 downwards.
CCAAGAGCCTCTTGTCGGAACAGCCTAAAAACCACGGCTGGGTGTGGACGGGCCACACAGCAGCCTGAGGACGACGACGAACACAGAGGGCAGCGAAGGGTGGCCCAGACCTCGAGGGAGGCTGAAGGGAGGCCCAGCCCTGCGTTCAGCCCACCTGGTCGGGACGGGGCAGGCGACCTGGGAGAATGACCCACCCCGTCGCTGTCACCGGAGCTGGGTCCACACCCTCAGGTTAAGGAGATGCAGCGACGCCAGGCCGGCCGAGTCCCGTGGCGGCCCCAGCGGGCCCCTCTCCCCCTGTCCCGCCAGCGCTGCCCGGGCCGCTCGTTACCACCCGGCCCCCGCAGGCCCGTGAGTCTGCAAGCCCTGACACCACAAAAAACATGTCAGTAAGAAAAGACTGAGAGGAGAGGGGGGAGGAGGGCACCTGCTGGGACGAGCACTGGGTGTTGCATGGAAACCAACTTGACAATAAATTTCATGTTAAAAAAAAAAAGAAGGGGCTCCTGGGTAGCTCGCTCAGTTAAGCGTCCGACTTCGGCTCAGGTCATGATCTCACGGTTCGTGAGTTCGAGCCCCACATCGGGCTCTGTGCTGACAGCCCAGAGCCTGGAGCCTGTTTCAGATTCTGTGTCTCCCTCTCTCTTTTCTGTGTCTCCTCTCTCTTTCGTTCATGCTCTGTCTCTGTCTCAAAAATAAATAAACGTTAAAAAAAAAAATTAAAAAAAAAAAGAAAAGACAAGACCGAGAGGAAACGGACCACGGTAAAGAGTGTGGGCGCGGCTAATTGTTTTTCTGCTATTGATTTCCTCACTCTTTGTGAGATGTGTTTCAGTCGCTTAAAAGTATTGGGAAAGTAGTTATTAAATGACCACGAGCACTTTCAGCCAGGGAATATGCAATTAGCCTGTCTCTTCCAAAATCGTTATTTTTCATAACCCCGTCTGGCCCTGCGGGGAATTCGTAAATTAAGACGGGGAAGGGTCGGGGGCACTGGTGCCCTACAGTGTCTCACACCCGGGGGGCTGGCGGCTGCCCACGTGGATCGCAGCGCGCCATGGGTGATCCCACGCGACCGGCCAGGGCCTCCCATCGGCGGTGCCCGCGGAACGCGCTGGCACGGCCCCGGGGTCTCAAGCCTCCGCACCCGCTCCGCCCCCATCCCGTCTGAAATGCCTCCCCCCCCATTCTCGCCTCTGCAAGCTTCAAAACCCAGCACGAGCCCCACCTCCTCCAGGAAGCCCTCCTGTCCCCGCTGAGCCTCCAGTCCCTCCTCGTGCCCTGAGCTCCGGTGAAGGTTTCCCTTCACCACCTGTGCCACAGACACATATCATCTACTCCGTTCATATGAACATGGTTTTCATCCAAATCGAGTCACTTGCTTTTAACACTTCTGCAAACAAACCCACCTCAAGGAGACGGGCTCTCACGGCACTGAAATGGAGAATCTTGGGCTCTAAACCGTGACCAGAAACACACACCAGCTACACCTCAGGTCGATCTCAGCTAACCTTATTCCGCCCCAGTCCCTGCACCCGGGACCTCCCCTCACACAAGAGCCACAGGGAGAGCGACCCTGTACAGACGCGTCAGCACCCACCCCAGACGCCCCCATTTTCAGAAACAGAAAGGTTGCGGGAGACTAGATGCCATGTGACCGAACGTCACCCAGAGTGTCTGGGGCCACATCCATATCCTCACCTGGTACACACCCTTTTATTCTGTCACCTGTTTAACACATGGGTGTCTTGTTTCGTTCCCAAATGAAACCGTTAGCTCCACGGACAACGGCGTCCCCCCCGCCCCCGCCGGCGTCCGCCAAGGCGACCGCACGGTTGAGCCCTCAGGAGATACTCAATACCGTGTACACTTTGATGACACGGGCGTCCCAAACACGATTAAAATTCGTCTCTGGTACCTGCAAGCCCCAGGGGGCATTTGCCACGAAGGGATCGGGGACTCGTCTGAAATGAATCCCCTCCGACTTTTGTGCAGAGCGACCTGGGCTCAACACTGTGGAGACTGGCCTTGAGTCCTACGCCCTCCCTGAGAAGGTCGGTGACCTACGGAGCTCAGACTTGCTCACCAGTGACGGAAAAGCAATGCTCTCGTCCCCAGCAACTGTACTGTGCTATTCAGCCACCGTCAACGACCAGAGCCGTGAAACACACGATCCCTCTCAGGAAGTCCCTGGCGGGGGTCACCAGCCCCATCAACCCCACACCTTCACAAGCCTACAAGCACACACTTCTTTGTTCCGTTTCGCATTGCTTTCTGCTAAAACGAGGAGGAACAGACTTGTGTTTTAAAAGGAAAGCTCCCGGTGAAAAGCCCTCATTTACGCTTCAAGGAATCAGGTTTCTTTCTGCAAACAAAGCTCCCCAGCTGCCCCAACGAGGGTCCTCTGAAATGTCAGCTGTTGGAAAGCGTCGGCCCCGAGACCAGGGCAAGCTGTGCGTTTCAGCCCCTTGTTCACAGGCAAGTCATTCCCGACGGCCCGGGACCCGACGGGGCACGCGTTAACCACCCAGCTCCCCGACCCCCACCATGCGCTCCAGCGGGCCCCTGCCCACCGCCCTGCTTCGCCTGGGACTGAGGGGGGCCCTCCCTGTTGGGAAACAACACGAACCTCCCCCCACCGGAGCTCCTGCCTCTGCGGGAGCTGCTTCCCCCCGAAACACCCTCTGTGCCCCCGCCCTGCATTTACTGGGCCTCACCGACCGCCCCCCCCCCCCGCCCCCCCCCCCAAACCAGCCCTCCTACCAGCGGGCGCTCCCTGCTCTGCCTTGGCCTACGGCCCCTTCTTTCACGGCTCTACAATCCGCCTCCCAGGGACTTCGGGAAGTCAGACCCGTGTGGTCCCCCGTCCTGCCTGCACGCGACAGAGGGCCCACGAATGGCACCGAGCGCCCCCCCGCCCCCCGGCAACTCTCCTCCTGTTACAAAACATGCAGACAGCACCCACTCTCCTCTCTGGAAAAAGTCCCTGCGAAGTCTTCCAGCATTTTTATAGGTTTAGAGATTTATTTTGTAGCATCAGACCTTTAGTCCATCTGGAACTTGTTTTGCTGTGAGGTCTGGAGAAGGAATGTGACAGCACGTGTTGTTCACATCGGTTACACAGGTGCCCACGCCCAGCTCCGTGCGGGGAACCGCGTTCGTCTCACCACCGATCTGAAATGACACAGTCCCAGGTACCAAATTTGTCCGTGAGCTGATACTAACAACAGGCAACCTTTACTGAACACGTGCTCTGTGCCAGGCTGTGGTGGGCATATACGTGGTTATGCATGGTTCACCCCATTTTATCAGCAGGGACACTGAAGTGGAGACAGTTCAAAGCAGCGGATCTCAACCCGGGGCCCCCAAAGGGGAGGGAAGGCCCGGCGGGGGGGGGGGGCGGGGAAGGTCTGGGGCAGAGCAGGCCGGGACAGGGGCGGACGGGCGCTCCAGAGGGAAGGTGAGTCTGGTCTGAGCCCACGAGGCTCTGTCATCTCTGCGAAGAAATGTCCTCCCTGTGGACACCCCAGACTCGCCCGCACGTCGGAATTACGGGGGGCCCCGGCCACACCCCAGCCCGGCTCATCGGGCTGCGGGCCTGCTCAGGAACACTGTTCTCAAGTCGCCTTCCGGGAAGGATTGGGGCTCTGACACCGTGACACAGCCCACTGGGCCTTCCTGCCTTTCCGGGAAACTCAGGGAAAGATGTTCCACGTAGAAGCACCTGCACCAGAATGGCAAACCCCACACCGAAAAACAAGGGAGGCTCACCGCTGACTCGCCCAGTAAGAAACCGTCTCAGTAACGAGAGCTCTCAGTGACACCGAGCACCCAGGAGACAGACGCCCACCCGACTGAAGAGCGTCGTCCTGACCTCGGCTGAAGCCTCGGTCATTCCCATTCGCCGACGGAGAAGACGCATAATTGTTCCTAATTAGCAGCCACCATCCCCCCCCCCCCAAGACCGGGTGATAGACTCCCCTGCGAGGACACACAGAGGCCAGACAGCCCAGAGCCACCGCCTGTCCCCTGTGCTTCAGCCCCTGCCGGGGAAATAATCCCCTCGAGGCACCACAGAGCTCCCTGCAGCCCTTGGCCGGCAGGGGAAAGCGTGCGTCTTTGGGCTAGAGACAGACGCGAAAGGTCTGCATCCACGCCAAGTTTCCACACGGAGGGGCTTGCGATGCTCCCGGACAGAGACCCGGTCGGCGCTCCTGGTGGAGACCGCCTCCTGCTGGGGGAACAGCCAGAAGATTCCACCTTGCAGTTTGTCTCTGATACTTTTCAAGCAATGCAGCTTGAAAACGTCATCCTGGAAAGGCCACGATCGCAAGGGCTCCAGCTTCCATTTTACCAGCAAGACGTCCCTCACCCCGTGAGCCGCAGCCCTGGGCACCAGGCGCACAACCCCCCTCGTGGGGGCAGGCTCCCACCCCGAGGAAACAAGGCTGAAGGTCTCCGCACGCGGCGTCCGCACGGAGTCGTGGCCGAAGCCTGATGCGCCAGGGCCCTGACTACAGACAGACACTCGCTCTAGGTTAACAGACAGCGCGCCGAAATCCTCAGCGACTCCTGCCGGCTCTCACACGGACAGAGCATACGTGAACCAGAGACAGCGCGTCCCCGTGTAGAGCAGGGTCGGCAAGCTTTCCCTGTAAACGGCGGGCGACGTACGTACTCCCAGATCTCGCACACTAGACTCAACGCCACCGTTGCCCGGCGAATGTCGCTGTGGATGATCCGTGGGCAGATAGGCGTGGCTGTGTTTCGATAAAACTTTATTGGCACAGGTGGCGGGCTGGATTTGGCCCGTGGTTTGCCCACTCTTCCGAAGTGTTGAAAAGTGGAGAATAGAGAACATCGGAGCTCCCACAACCAAAGTATTTGGGGGGACATCTGAGAATAAAAATCCTGTGCCTGGGTGGCTCAGTCGGTTGAGCGTCCGACTTCGGCTCGGGTCATGACCTCACGGTTCGTGGGTTCGAGCTCCACGTCGGGCTCTGTGCTGACAGCTCGGAGCCTGGAGCCTGCTTCGGATTCTGTTTCTCCCTCTCTCTCGGCCCTCCCCACCCCTCTGTCTCTCAAAAATAAACAAACATTTTAAAAAAATGGTTTTTAAATCCTGTCCTAACCCAAGATTAAGGTCACTTCTCTGTGAAGGTACAGGGCTGCCGTAGCAAATTACCACTAACGTAGTGGCTGAAAAAAGTCAGCAATGTATTCTCTCCCCATTCAGGAGGCCGGGCGCCTGAGATCCAGGCGGGGCAGGGCCACGCTCCCTCCAGAGGCCCCAGGGGAGAGTCATTCCTGCCTCGTCCCACTGCTGGGATCTGCCAGAACTCCAGCCTCTGCCTGTGTCCTTCTCTTCATGTCTTACAAGGACATCGTCACTGGATCGAGGGCCCACCCAGATGTTCCAGGGTGAGCTCATCTAGAGCCATGACTTAATTATATCTGCAAAGAGCCTCTTCCCAAACGAGGTAAACTCACAAGTTCTGGGGGTTCGGGCATGGACATATATTTGGGGACGCCATCATTCAACCCACTGCAGACATATGAAAATTATCTGTCGTTCTAAAAATTCAGATTCAGCTGGGCCCCTACGGAGGTGATGAGTCTCGGCATTTCCCGGGGGCCGAGCGGCGGAGAAGCAGGGAGAAGGCTGTGTTTGCCCGGCGGCCAGCACCACGCACAGGAACTCGCCACCGTGTCTGCAGGTGAACTCGGTCGGCACTGGGCCAGGGGCTGTGGGGCTGGCCGTCAGCTGTGTCTCCGCCAGCAGGACGTGAGGGGTGCCGTGCTGTCACTCGACTGCGTCCCAAGAGGGGGCAGATCTGGGTGTGTCGGTGACCTGCCGCACCTGCAAAGCTGAGCCAGCACAGGCTCCTCCCTTCCCACCTGCCACCGTCAGCCGCGGGGTTATCTGGAAAGTCCCCATCGTCCCTCAGTCTCGGTGAGCACAGGGAAGGAAGCAGAAGGGAACAGAATTCTCCCCGCTGTTCTCACCCCAGCCTCTCCGGCCCCCATTTGTTCCGCGGTGAGCGTGCCCTCCGGCCGCCACAGAGGCGGCACGGAGAACAGGGCCGTGGCCGACGTGCCGGCCCGTCGGGCACATCTGCGAGAAGGGCCCATCCGGGGAGCAGAGTCGCCGGGATGCCGCGTTGCCTGGAGCAAGGCCCACGGCTGCTACCCGGGTCCCCTCGTCTCTGCAGCCGGAGGGAACGTCACAAGCCAGCCCCGGCCACCTCACCCTCCGGCCTAGCCCTCCACACCCACTTCTGTCAGCACTGAGTGCAGGTGCCGTCGGGGCCCCGGCCCCTGGAGCACACCTGTCCTGTCAAGTGCCTCCGCCTGGACGATTCCCACCCGTGCCTGATGCGCGAGCCCAGGGGGTACCTCTTAAGGAGGGTTCGTTTATGGAATTAACAAGTAAACACCGTACATTCGGGGTGGACGGCGTGATGTTTTGACACGTGTGTACGTCGTGAAATGATCACCACATCAGGCTGACGGGCATCGCCACCACCTCACCGTTACCTTTTTGTGCAGGTGGTGAAATCACATAAGGTCTATCCTCCCCAAGGAGGGGGGTTTTCCCCTGTTAAAGTGATCTCTCGCGTCTCGCTCGCTCGGGGCGGCCTGAGATGCCCAGCATCACAGAGCCGACCACGTCCATATGACGGGGCTGCGCTGACACCGCTCAGCCACCAGAAACCCAGAAGAGCTGAGCGGACGATGGCTGTGTCTGCTCTGGCCCCCAGGGCATCCCACGGCGGCGGGCACAGCGGCGGGCACACTGCAGGTGCTGGATGAACACACCGGAATTCAGAGACCGAGCCCATTCTCCCGGATCGCCCAGAGCACGGACCACACGACGGCCACCTCGCCCGGCTGCAGCGGGGAGACTGGGACGCCATCCTCGGCAGGCAGCGGAGCCCGGTGGGTGGTGACGGGCGGGTGCACCGTGATGTGGACCCGTCTACGGCACGTGTCAGATCTTCTCACTTCTCGAGGAAATCCGGAAATGCTGACTTTTCTGTGAAGTCCAGCTGTGAAGTGCCAGCTCTTTGGTGGCCAGGCCTCGGCGAAGGGGCCCGACCCTCAGTCCCCGCTTCTCACCACACGACCGATACCACAGGGGGGCTCCTCTGAGTGAGGAAAACATGGCTCACGGCGCATCGGGGCGCTGTATCAGCTGAGGGGTCGTGAGCAGCGTTTTGCAGACAAACAAGGAGAGAACAGAACAGAGTGGAACAGAGGCTGCAGACGCGAATGCACTGAGCAGGGTAGACGGGGGACTTGCCTTCCAAGGTGTGCGTGCACGTGAAATGCCACTTCCCTGTACCCCTGTGTGCGTCTTCCATGACTCGGGGGCAAAAATGCCTGAAAAATCACTGCTGAAGTTACAAACCCCGAGAACTTTTGGATTCACCTCTTCCCTCTCATTTGGGTGGGAGATAATGTCCCGAGAAAGCTACTGTTCCCCAATAGTCACACGACTGGTACACGGCGACGCTCCCGAAAGCTACTGTTCCCCAATAGTCACACGACTGGTACACGGGGACGCTCCCCAGTAGTAACACAACTGATACATGACGTTCCCCAGTACTAATGCAACCAACTGATACACGACGTTCCCCAGTAGTAACACAGGCTGATCCACGGCCCCAGTGGTTACAATGAAGACAGCAGCCGCAGCTAGGAAAACTCCGGGCACCACAGGCGCTGCTGTGATGCTTCCGCGGAGTCAGCAGGGCCTTTGCACCTGTTACTACCCTATGAGGCACACGCAGGCATACCTGTGAGCCGCTGCAAACACAGCGAGGTTCAACAATGCACTGGGTGGCGCCTGGGGGGCTCAGGCGGTTAATTAAGCGTCTGAGTCCTGATCTCGGCTCAGGTCACGACCTCACGGTTTGTGGGATCGAGCCCCGCACTGGGCTCTGTGCTGACAGTGCAGAGCCTTTTTGGGATTCCCTCTCCTTCTCTGTACCTTCCCCTGCTTGCACGAGCTCCCTCTCTCTCTCTCAAAACTTATAATAAATAAACATTAAAAATAATAACAATGCGCCCAAAGGCTTGTGGCTAGTTGGGGTCAGGGCCTGGACTCGGCCCCAGGAAGCCCAGCTGCACAGCCCGACCTCACGACCAGCTCTCACAGCCTCTCGAGACAAACCCAGCCAGAGGCCCCATCTGTACCCTGCAGCCAAACTGAGCCTATTAAAATCACAGCCTTTAACAAACTTTTCGAGTTGCCTTGAAGAGTTAACAGCTGCAATCGCTTTAGAATTGGCAGAGAGGCTTGTGTTAGAGACAGGTGTACGTGCTCATACACCAGAGGAAGGAAATGAAAATACCACCTTCGAGACTGTGGCTCCGGGGCGTCCCGGGGGCTCAGTCGGTCAAGCATCCGACTCTTGGTTTGGGCTCAGGTCAGCATCTCACGGTTCGTGAGTTCAGGCCCTGCATCAGGCTCTGCGCTGACAGTGTGGAGCCTGCTTGGGATTCTCTCTCCCTCTCTGTCCTCCTGGCCCGCTCTCTCTCTCTCTCTCTGAAAATAAACTAAAAAAAAAAAAAAAAAAACAAAAACAAAAACACAAGACTGTGGCTCCAACCAGGCTCCCTGCTACCGAGGAGGGCAGACACCCTCGCAGCTAAGGCTCCAAGAGGCTGGAGTTCTAGAAAGAGCACAAGAGGCTTCAGAACAGATGGGCTGGCGTGCAGGTACGGAAAACTTGGTGGCATTTACCAACCCAGACAGACACCTGACACCTCCCCCGTGCCTCACGCCTCCCCTCTCGGAAAACCTGTCTCAGAGCGACCTTACCTCTCCGGAATACGCTGCTCTGGCCGAGAAGGCAGCCAGAAGTCCCTCTGCGTCACCAGAGCAGAAGTGGCAAAGCTGTGCCCCGACTGCATTCAGCGTGTGCTCCTGAGGACCCCCTCAGACCCTCCCTCGGGACCCGCTCACTCTTAACCTACACACAGTCCTACCTACTCCGCTGATTCCGTTTGAATTCACGGCCGACCGCAGGCAGCGGGGGCAGCAGCAAACAGACGCGCAGGAATCTGTTCGCAAAGAAGCCGAGGACGGTAACGCCAACGAGCACATTTATTGAGCACTTATTGTGTGTTGGTCAGCATGCCACGGGCACCGCCTACATTGCCTCGCGGAATACTCACAGGTCCAGGCAGCCCCCATGTCTCGGGCGAGGGAACCAGGCTCGGAGGACCACCCCCCCCCCCCCCCCCCCGCAATGCCACACAGTTGCAAGACTGGGATGGGAGCCCAAACTATGGGGCTCTAGACTCCCGTTCACAACCACGGCTCCGTAGCAGACCCTCGCCCTGCAGGAGACCCACCGAAAGGGACCCCACGGGGACAGGGGCTGGCACCTGTGTGGGGGTGAGGCTGGCCCTCGTGTCGAGGCCCACTCGCCGTGAGATTTGACCAACTCCAAGAACAACCAGCAGCAATATTAAGACCACTGACCAAACGGAGCCGGTCCAGGTGGCCAGGGCCCTTGACCTGTGTGAAACCAGACACACCCCATCAACGGCTGGGGGGGGGGGCCTGGAGCCTGGGGGGGGGGGCTCCAGGGGGCCCTGGGGGGAGGGGCTCCTGGGGGGGGTGCGGGCAAGGGGCAGGAAGCAAACTCACTGGCAAATGTGATTCTGTCTTTTTATTGCTCGTTGGGTTGGCCGCCCCTGGGTTGCAGCCCATCCATCAGGCTGAAAAGCAAGCTACGTCCATGGGTTAAAAATTCATTTACCATCCAGCCTGGCTTCCAGCTTTGATGCCTTAATTGAATTTTGTTGTGACAGCGGAGCTGAGCTCCGAGGCGTAGCTTTAGTCCGGCCTCCAGGCCCCGGCGTCTGGGGCGAGCTTGATGAGCTCTGTGACGCGATTATCCCCCGGCATGCACAGAAAGTTTCTCTCCAGGGTCACTCTGAACTCGCCCTGGGTCCTCAGGCGTCTGGAGCCGGAATACAGTTAACTGATCTTCAAAGATGTGCTCGGTCAACGTGTCTCCAAAGGGGAAGACGGGGAGCCCGGTCCTATCGTGGGACAGCCGGTCTCTGGAGAAACACGGTCACAAAGCGAAACGTTTAATTCAGCAGCTACTGCAGGCTCGGTTCGCAAACGAGCGCGGCATGTCCCCCGGAAAACGAGCAGTGGTCCGCCAAGCTGAGGGGCGCCAGTGAGCCGGGTTATTACTCCCGCGTAGCCTCTGGCCAAGGGAGGTCCTGCTTGCTTTTTTTAGGCCACATTTACACCGTGCTAACAGCCACGTCCTCACTGCTAACTCCCATCGTACTGGGTGTCATACTGGTCTCATCCTGCACCTGACAAGACAGGGACAGTCTTGCCCATCTCCCTCCACAACCGCATCTACCCTAGTCACCTACTGCTGTCAGGGTGCGTTCTGCGTCGTGAACCGGGCTCTTCACATCCCAGACACGGCGTTGGAGTCATGAGGGAGGTCCCTTAACGCCCTCTTTCCATTCTGGGGAGTAGACTCAGGCTCAGGACTCCCGCTAACTTTTCTTTGCTTTTGGCAAACATGATGCTTTGTGACCGCTGAGTCGGGCGTGGACACCTAACGGCCACGGGAGAAACAAACGAGGGAGACGGCCACGAGAGAAGAATTCCCAGACGGTCTCATGGTGATGGACAGTGTCAAGGACTTGTGTCCACTTTTAATAGGATTCGGTGTTCTCTGAGCACCGACGGGGAAGTGTTATCTGGCACATCAAAAATGGAATGATTGCAATTATGCGTTTTTATCTATGAGAATATGAGAATCCCCCCCCTCCCCAAGGGTGGTTGGTCGGGAGCAATTTACCTCCCGAGGAAGGGGAAGGACGTGGTTCTCACTTACACAGACGAGGTCTCCAGCCGTGGCATCGTTCAGCTGACACAACAGTCATTTGTCTCTCTTGTCATTACTTTAAAGCCAAAATTCCAAAATTGACACCGTGATTCGTATTCAGAGGCTATCAAAACATCTTCCACATAGAAACGGAAATCGATGGGCACAAGTCAACTTCAGATTACTAATAAATGCATGAAGACGTTCACCCCCACCCATGTACCTCAAGGATCTGCCAATGCACCTCCCATCGGATGTGCCAAGACACACAAATCCGACCGCGTCGGGCGCTGCGAGGTGGGGGGCTTGTCCGCTCACAGGGTGCTGGCGGGAGAGGAGACCGGTCCACTCACGAGAGGGCCGGGGGCAGAATCTGCTAGACAAGACGTGTGCATGCCCTGTGACGGTCCCCGGATGTTTCAGCCGGACTCACACACGCGTGTGCTCAAGGAGGCGGGTGTGAGAAGGCCCGTCACAGAGAAAGGGAGAAGCCCCAGGACGAAGCTGGATAAGGACAGCCCATCAGCCCAACTCCATCTCAAAGACACAGTGAGAGGGAGAACAGCTAGCTATGGGATCTTGGAGCCAGTACGTTACAGTTACGAAGAAACTTACGTGAAAACACCACGTGTTTTCTACCGAGGCAGGTGGACACAGGCTTGTAAGTACATAGATACAGGCAAACATATGTTTCGAAATATGGAAACAATATCCTAATAATACAATGGACACTTCTGGGCTCTGAGGCTGGTGTAGGGATAGACTCCATAAACTAAAGAGGAATTTAGCTCTTTTTATAATGCTGCATTACTTTTTTTTTTTTTAATTTTTTTTTTTCAACGTTTTTTATTTATTTTGGGACAGAGAGAGACAGAGCATGAACGGGGGAGGGGCAGAGAGAGAGGGAGACACAGAATCGGAAACAGGCTCCAGGCTCCGAGCCATCAGCCCAGAGCCTGACGCGGGGCTCGAACTCACGGACCGCGAGATCGTGACCTGGCTGAAGTCGGATGCTTAACCAACTGCGCCACCCAGGCGCCCCACTTTTTTTTTTTTTAAATGTTTGCTTATTTTTGAGAGAGAGAGAGAGAGAGAGAGAGAGAGAGAGAGAGAGAGAGAGAGCGCATAAGCAGAGGAGGGGCAGAGAGAAAGGGAGACACAGAATCCGAAGCAGGCTCCAGGCTCCGAGCTGTCAGCAAAGAGCCCGACGCGGGGCTCGAACCCACGGACCGCGAGATCATGACCTGAGCTGAAGTGGGACGCTTAACCAGCTGAGCCCCCCAGGTGCCCCAAACATGACGAATTTTTTAAATGATTGAATCCAGGAGGTGTGTGCGTGAAGGTTCTTTGTACTATGGTTCCACTTTCTCAATATACTTGGCATCTTCTATAAGAAAAAGTTAAAAGGTAAAGGCAACGTGTCACTTTTTGAAAGCACAATCAAAATAACGGGGGGCAGATACAGTAAAATCCTGGCCCTGTGATTCTGTGTGACGGGAAACGCACGTGTGCTCTTTTCTTCTCTGTATGTTCCTTTTTCAAAAAAAAAAACAAAAACCGACCTAAAAACAGCACCGAGAACCTTGCATTGCTGGCAACACCACCTCACCACTTCTCCACCACTCACCGCACAAGGGAAGCCCCGCGTTTCTGCAGAAGCGAGGCTCGTGGGAAGGAATTCATTCATCCTCTTAGCTCCCCAACTGCATGGAACCTGGGGTTGGGGAGACGTGCGGACAGACAGGCAGAAGCTGGAAGTGCCCGCTCCGGAGCGGACCCCGCCGAGCGTCTCTTTGTTCTTCTTCCAAAGCGAGGAGGGTCTCAGCTCCCGCCCAAACCTCATCTCAAAGTCTGCACTTGGTGACAGGCACATTTCCAGAGCACTCGACGGGCCACAGACGTAAGATACTCTAGAACTTTCTTCCCGTTTCCAAATCACGACCTGCGCGGGTCTTGGTCCTGCTACCAGAGGATGGCTTTTGTTGAAGCAAAGTCAAAACATAACGTGAAATGTGGAAAGGCCACAAGAGACCGTCCAGCTAAATACGGCAGACGACTGATGTAAACACGCCTGTCCCGACTCAGGAGATGCGGGAAGTTTAACTTCGGTCTGTAGGTGCCGTTTAAATCCCGCGATCGGCACGTGCACAGCATTCAGCCATGAGCCTGAGCTCCCGAAAAACTCTGACGGGGTGCTCGACGCCGTCCCCGCGTGCGCTCACATCACAAGACCTCGTTCCGTGGATTTCCGGAAATGTGCCGACACGGCCCGGCTAAGCGTCCCTGTTTGAGCACCTGTGACTTCCTCCCCAGGATTCCTGCAACGTCTCCATACCCAGGGCCACGTTTCTACACACTCCACGTGGACGCACGGCTCATTCGTGGCCTGTGAGTTTCTTTGACAGAGTTGTGGACACACCGCCTCCTTACACCCTTCGCGGGCACACGCCTCTCCCAGGTTCTGCACACGCCTGTCTGCAGGCCCCGCAGGATGGACAGCTGGCCCCCTGAACCCTCACTGGCTGCCTTCTGCTGCTGAGGAGGTTCAGGAAACACCAGATCTGGGTCCCCTTCTTCCCTTGGGTGGGGGGACATGAAATGCCCTCCACTCCCGGGGCCCCACCCAGCCCCGCTTCCTCCTCCTCCTTTCGGGGTCCCGCTCTGCTTGCCTCTGGCTTCCTCTCTGGGGTTTCTAGTTGTACGTAGTGGGTTAGGGTCTACACCGTCTTGTGTGAACCCAAAGTCGGATGTTTTAAAACCTCACCATGCTCACCTATACTTAATACAATTTTTAAATCCGTGAACACCTGCCTCTTTTTTTTTTTTTTTAACGTTTATTTATTTTTGAGACAGAGAGAGACAGAGCATGAACGGGGGAGGGCCAGAGAGAGAAGGAGACACAGAATCGGAAGCAGGCTCCAGGCTCTGAGCCGTCAGCCCAGAACCCGACGCGGGGCTCGAACTCACAGACCGCGAGATCGTGACCTGAGCCGAAGTCGGCCACTTAACTGACTGAGCCACCCGGGCGCCCCAACACCTGCTTCTTTGATAAGCAAAAACAAAAGGGTCAAAACCAAGTAATATTTCCTCGCAATCTACCAGAGATGAACACTCTGGGACTCATAAACCATAAATGATATCATCATCAACCATAGTTAATAATAGTGTTTTGCATATTTGAAAGTTGCCGAGTGAGTCTTAAAAGTTCTGATCACAGAGGCGCCTGGGGGGCTCAGTCGGCTGAGAGTCCGACTTTGGCTCAGGACACAACCTCACGGTTCGTGGGTTCGAGCCCCGCGTCGGGCTCTGTGCCGACAGCTCGGAGCCTGGAGCCTGGAGCCTGCTTGGGATTCTGTGTCTGTCTGTTGGTCTCTCTCTGCCCCTCCCCCACTCATGCTCTGTCTCTCTCTGTCTCTCAAAAATGAATAAATGTTAAAAAAAAATTTTTTTTTAAAGTTCTCATCACAAGAGGGGCACCTGGGGGGCTCAGTCTCCTGATTTCGGCTCAGGTCACGATCTCAGTTCCTGAGGTCGAGCCCTGAGTCCGGCTCTGCACTGACAGCTTGGGATTCTCTCTCTCTCCCTCTCTCTGCCCCTCCCCTGTGCACATGCTCTCTCTCTCGCTCTCAAAATAAATAAAATTTTTTTTAAAAAAGAAAGGAAGAAGTCTCAGTCAACCCATGACTGGGGGCTCACTTGTTCCTAAAGCCTCTGGCACGACGGGCTCATAGAAGATTCAAGCAAAGCGCAGTCAGGATCACCTAATCCAAGCACTCACTCACTGAGGCCAGTGGGGCAGTGATGTGCCCAGGCGCACGGGGGCCCAGAGACGCCAGGCTTCCTGGAACTCGCTCCCCTCCCCTCACCCGGGGAGCATCAAGGAGGCGGTCAGCACCGGGCTCTGACCGAGCCTTCTCCCCTGGCCCATCTGGCCACAGCCCCCACACGCATAAGCCCCGGGACCGGCTCCACGGTCCCTGCATCCCCCAGCACACCAGGAGACCGAGCGTCCGGGTGCTTTATTTATCCCCAGCGCTGCCTTCTGGTCCTCGGCCGGCAGACGTGGCTGTGGGTCCCAGGCCTCCCCTGCAGGTGGTAAGTTGCAGATATTAACGGTGCTGGGAGTGGAGCCACCCAGAGAGGCAGGACTTACTGCTGGGAGGGCGGGGGGGGGGGGGGCAGTGCTGTGGAAAGTTCTGAGGTTTTAGAAGGCCCTTAGTCTGCAAACGCATCGACCACCGCGTCCTCAGACGGCTCTGTTCCAACCCGGCACACACGAGACGAGGTCCTGGATTCTTGCTCAAAATGCCACGAACTGCACACTTGATGAACAGCTCGTGCCTGGCAAACAGGAGCCAGGAGGCGTGTCTGCCCACTGCCTACCCACAGCCTCCTTAAATGCTCTGATTGAGAGGCTCTCTGTCCTGCAGGGCACCTCCGAGGGGTGACTCCAGACCAGAGGAAGGAGGGAGCCAGGGAAGACAGAAGGGCTGGCCTCTGACGCCCAAAACAGGTGCAGGGCGTCCTCTGAGAAGCCCAGTCCCGGAGGGTTTGGGGAGTCACGGGCCTCCGGCCAGAAGAAGCCGTGGGGCCTGCAGCAAAGCAGACTCACACCCAAGCCTTCCCTAGACGGCTGGACGGGGCGGAGGCGGCTCACGCCTCTGGACTGAAGACGGCAAACAGGGTCCAGCCTGCAGGCCAGGCGGTCACCTTCCCGAGGTCTGATGCCTGAGTGTGGCCCAAGGGGTATCTCAGTCGGCCGGGGGGGGGGGGGGGGGGGGGAGGCTTTTTCTCATCTGCACTTAAATGACTTTTTAACAATTTTTTGGATTTCTTATAAAGTGCCACCTTTTCTCCTGTTCCTCTGTTTACTGGCTTCTGACGAACCCTAGGGCACAGAGTGAGGGTCTCCGGATGCCGGCTTCTCTGCTGCGTACCAATCTCTGCTCCAGAAGCGGCTCGGGCTAACTTCTCCGCAGATGGAAAGCAGCCCTGTGTCAGGGTCCCTGAGGCCACCCTGGGGTACAGGGAACCCCCGCAGGGCTCACAGGACTCCGCACACAGCCATGCTCGTGGCTGTGAGTTCCCGCCGCAAAGGGACCCAAAGCAAAGTCAACAAAGGGCAAAGGTGTGGGGGCAGGTCCGAGCGAGACCAGAGCAAGCTTCCAGAGTCTTCCAGAGTCACACGTGAAGCTGTGACAACACGCGTGAGAAGCCGCCACCGGGGACGCCCACGGACACGGCCCAGGGTGTCTGTGGGGCGGTCACGTAGGCACCAGCTGCTGGCGCATCCGGGACTCCAGACTGCCCACCGGGAGGCAGGTGGTCGGCATAAACCACGGTTGTGCAGCCTGGACGCGGCGGGCCCTCTTCTCTCTTAGGGAGTGGGGGGCTCCCAGAATCCAAGGTCCCAGCTGCCAGCCACGGGCCGGCCTCACCGGCAGGCCCATCTGCTCAGGACTGACAGCTTCAGGCCTAGCGGGGAGCTCTCCTGTGCACAGGCCCCTCCCTGCCCTGCCAGGGCTCCCAGAGGAGAGACACGCGCTCCCGTGTCCCGCACGCCACGCCCGCCGTGAGCTACACGAGGAAGCAAAGCCGTGTCCTGCTTGTGAGAACGGTGTCCGCTCGGCCGCCTTGGCAACCAGCTCTGGGCACTCAGGGACCCTTCCTGTGTCCCCTCTATGCGGGTTTAATAAACAGCACACTGTTGTCTCAGGCTCTGATTGTCACCTCGTTCTCTACAGCAACGAGACCCCAGTGTCTCGGGGAGAACACACGCCCAGCAGTCTGCAAAGGACCCCGCCCCCTGCGGCCCCAGGCGCACCTGGACGGGGCGGGTGATCTGTATGCACCAGGTGTCCCCTGCTCCCTCTGGGACTCGTTCCGTCCCCCCCACAACGGACCCGCGGCGGGCCAGAAGCAGGACTGAGGGCCGCCCAGGCGCGTCGTGAGAAAGGGGTGTTTTGACAATAGTTTTCACGTCTCCGCGTTCACGGGACAGTTCGGACAACGAGGGAAAGACGCGGCGGCGTGAGGGCAACGTCTGGGGAGGGCCGTCCGGGAGGGGCCGGGGCTCGGCCAGGCTAGCTCTCCTGCCCCCCGCCCCCCTGCAGCCCAGAGGCCCGCCCTCGCCCCTCACCCAAGCCCAGAACTTACCGCCAACCCCGGATGAGGACACGAGCCCGTGACTTGGTCGGTGGGGCCTGCAGCCCGGCCTGTTCGGTCTGACCCCGTCCCCACGCCCACGTGCCAGCTCCGTGCGGGCGAGCGAGGCTCCCACGTTCCCCACCCACAGGTGCAGTAACCCTTCGCGCGGCTGCACCTGTCAGCACCCGGGTCAAAACAAGCCGCTCGTCAGAGGCGACTGGGGAGAATGTGGATGTCACGGTGCCACGGGGCAGGGGGCGGGGACCAACACGGAGGCCGAGGGCCAGTGGGGCAGCCGGAAATGCCCCGCCTCCCGCTCTACACGAAAAAACACAGGGAGTCTTATTTTCAATACACAAAGCAACAAAACCCCACAGGGCCCGAATGAACCACAGGTGGCGCATCTGCTTACATAAGGGGGGGGGGGGGCGTGGAGGAAGATTCGCGGGTCGCCTGAGGGTAAGGAGTCGGAGGGAAGAATTCCGACGGGGGAACTAGGAAGACAGGCCTCAGAAGCACAAGGAGCAGCATTCTTCGCGAACAGAGACAGGCGGCCCCCTGTGGCGAGACACAAAGGTGTCAAACCTCCACCACACGCCTGCAAGCCCCAGGCCCCTCGGCCCCCCTGCCCCCTGCTCCGGACGAAGGCGTCGGCTTCCTCCCCTTCCACAGACATGCATCTTACTGTCCAGCAGCAGAACACTCACACGAACACGTTAATTGTTTTTTAAGTTACCTTATTTACTTAGAGAGAGAGGGAGACAATCCCAAGCAGGTTCCGCACTGTCGGCACAGAGCCCGACGTGGGGCTCGAACTCACGAACGGTGAGGTCACGACCTGAGCGGAAATCAAGAGTCGGACGCTTAACCGACTGAGCCCCCAGGCGCCCCTGAAACATGTCAATTTTTAAAGGAAACTGTATTCTGTCGCCAAGAGCAGAGACTATGTACTGTTACAGACTAGATACTCTGCACACGCCCTGCGGGACATCCAGGGTGTTCTGTTCCATACTAGACGCCTGAAGGGGGCCAGACACACGCACATGCACACACGTGCACGTACACACAAGCACGTGCCCTCACACATGCACGTACATGCATGCACACGCACATGCACACGCACAAGCACATGCACACACAGGCACACACAAGCACATGAACGCACACACATGCACACGTGCACGTACACACAAGCACGTGCCCTCACACATGCACGTACATGCATGCACACGCACATGCACACGCACAAGCACAGGCACACACAAGCACATGAACGCACACACATGCACACGTGCACGTACACACAAGCACGTGCCCTCACACATGCACGTACATGCATGCACACGCACATGCACACGCACAAGCACAGGCACACACAAGCACATGAACGCACACACATGCACACGTGCACGTACACACAAGCACGTGCCCTCACACATGCACGTACATGCATGCACACGCACATGCACACGCACAAGCACAGGCACACACAAGCACATGAACGCACACACATGCACACGTGCACGTACACACAAGCACGTGCCCTCACACATGCACGTACATGCATGCACACGCACATGCACACGCACAAGCACAGGCACACACAAGCACATGAACGCACACACAGGCACACGTGCACGTACACCCACGTGCACACACAAGCACATGCACGCGCAAACATTCGGTCTCTGGCACTGGCCGCCCCTTCTCCTCTTTCCCCCTCCCCCTTCCCTCACTGCCATTTCTGGTTCTTGCCCCGTCAGTGGCCCTCACACCTGAAGCTGGTGCGGAATCACCGGAATGCCAGCACGGCAGCGTCTACTGGGTGTTACTCTTTTGTTCTCAAGCCTTCAGAGATGAGCACTATTGTTAAATCCCTAGGCCTGCGCTGTTAACATCCAAGGAAACGGACGCAGGAAAAACCCATTAGCCAGTCACTACATGCCTAGGGGAAGCGCCCACTCTGTGCCAGATGCCATTCCAGGCAGCAGCAAACAAGACCCGCAGAGGCCAAGGACTGGCCGTGTCGGTTCATACAGGGCCGAGCCCGCGGGGGCGGGAAAACGCAACAAGGTTGTTCTCGAGCGAAGAGCTGGGCAGGAAACAGGACCCGAAGAAGGAGAAGCAAAGAAAGGGTGGTCTTTTTTCCCAGAGTGGAAGCCACACAGAGCTTGACAGAAACCCTGCCCAGTAAGGAAGGACCGTAGGGCCAGCCGGCATGGACTCTGGTCCCCAGACCTGCGGTCGGCTGCCAGCCCACACCTGGGGGCGGTTCCGGGCTCTGTGGCGTCCACCTCCTCCGAGAGAAGAAGGAAACCCTGCCCGTAAACAAACATGCAGGTGTGAGGTTCGGGGACGCTGGGGCACAAGCCCACGTCCCCGAGCTGGTGAGAGCTGCAAGCAGGGTTTAAACCCAGGTCTGTCCACACCCAAGTGGCATGTCTCCCCCTTCACCGGACTGCACTGTTTTCCTCGCAAACACCGCCCTGGGGTGTGAGCTGGGAGTTCAGTAAAAGCTCTGGTCACGCTGGCTCTAAGGACATGCCAGTTCCATCTGTGGGCCGAAGTGACGGGCTTCATCCTGCGTCAGCTTCACTTAATGCTAGAGGCGGCCTCGAGCGCAGCGTTGGGGACTCGGAGGCCGAGGCCAGGCTTGGCAGGAAAGGGCACACGGAGAATCAGTGACGTGGGCCGTGGGCCAGGGGTCGAGTAGCATCATGTGTGTCGGTTAGGGTATCTTAGGTTGCAAAGGGCAGTGCAAAGGGCTTCAGGTAGGGCTAGATCAAGTCGCTCAGATGACGCTGCTCAGTGTCTCCCCATGGTTCTGGGCTGCCTTCCTCAGAATGGGCTTCGGTACCTGACTCCCCACAGGATTCCAGGCTAGCTGCTGATAGGTCCATGTGTTTTCAGCTTTCTTATCCGCATCCAGCCGGAGATGGAAAATACCTTTGTGGGGTGGTAGCGATCCCCAGAGCCGCTCTGAGTGCACTGACTTAGGCCGCACGTATGGCTCTGACAGTGTCTACAGAGGCAGAAGGCACCTCACAGCCAGCCCAGGCCACATGTTCTATCCCTAGACTGGGGTAAAGCCGGCTTCCTGCCTCGTGAATCGAGAAACTACAGGGAGCCATGGGAAGACTAATGGGGTGTGAACAGGCACCACCCCCAGCATGTGACACCGCTCCCCTGGAGGCTCGTCCAGCCCAGGAGAATGTGGGCGTGAGCCACGGCGCCTCCCCCCCCCACCCCCGTGCATGAAATGGGCTGGTGGGGGCAGAATCCAGGAGACCCTCCTCTCTGGCTCTAGGCTCCTTTACTCCGTATCTCTACCTCTGCAGACAGAGGGGGTGAACGTGAGGAAGGAGGTTGACATCCCTACATGGTTGGTCTCCACGTTTGTCATCGGCGCGGGACCCAGCCCGTGGAGGCACGGAGGCAGTAATGGAGGGATCCCGGCCCGTGGAGGGAGACGAAATGCCCTACGATAGACCCAGCCTCTATATGTCCTTTCTCAAAGGGTAATTGTCATTAACCTTTAACCCGGTTTTTCTCTGAGAAGGTCTCACGTTGACCTGATCCCACGAGCAGTGAATGTGATCAAGGGAAGCACTGAGTGCCGATTACAAAAGAGGCACAGATGCTTGTTTAGACGCTGGATTAAGCCCCGTCACCGATACAGCCATGGGCAAACTGTTAACTCAGGGCCCCGGAGAACATCCTTAACTCTTCATCTGCAAAATAGCTTTAGGGATCCCACGAGCTTCTCGGGGTTCTGGAAAGACCCAGAGATCCGCTGAGAAGTTCACATCTTTCTGACCATCGGACAACGTCTCCAAGCCGCCCAGACAGCTAAGCTGGGGTCCGCTCCGCTGACATGGCTGAATGTGTGCACCTCCCATTCGCTGGGAATTTGGGTCACTCTGTAGAGCTTGGAAGACTGAAGGCGCCCGTCGTGACTGGCAGAGCGTAGAACCCAACCTGAAGGCGTGATGTGCAGCCCCCTCCGCCTCCGTCACCAAACCTCCGGTGGGCACAGGATGGCCCTTCGTGACCCAAGGTTGTTTTCAGGTGCTCGCCCGGCAGATACTTCATCGATCATCGGTTTATAGAGCGTATGACCACCATCATCTTGATATTCTCTCTCCTATTTATTTACTTTTTTCAATGACGAGGGCTCTGTTGGTGCTGACGCACTTGATACCCGTAATATTTGGTGCTGTGTCCTTTGGGGTGTAAGCTGGTCCCCAGAATCCGGCGGGATCCGAGGAACAGTGTCGCCTTCCCTGTGTTGCCTTCTCCTACTATGTTTTACCTTCTGTTTCCAGCAGGATTTCCTACTTAATCTAGTGACAGACTTGTTTCTTTTCCAAGTAGATTTAAGCAGTGCGCTAATGCGGAGAACGTAGAACAGTATCGTGAGTGGGGGGGGAGTTTGGGGGCGGACAGGGCTGCCTCCAGGGAGGCGGTGGTCCTCACAGATAAGTATCTGGGGGCCAAGTGGACACAGGACCTGGCCTCCAAGCCCACAGGCTCCCAGCCCCCCGCTCCAAGGGTCCTGCACGATCATGCTGGCTTCCCACCTTCGTGCACGGGCAGCGTGTCTGGCCACCGCTTTTCTGAACCCACGCTGCGTTCCTACAGTTTCAGATTCACTCGGCAGCTGGTGATGCCTCCCCCGTTCCTAAATCTTCCCCAGTACACAGAGCAGGTGCACCAGGTAACGTGGGATAATTCAGTCGCTCTATCCACCCTTGCGAATTCAACCTCCTCCCGAGGGCCTCTGCTCCTCCTCCTCCGCCAGGAATCCCTCCTTGATCACCCGGACCCATAGCGTCTCTATCGCCATGAAGAATCTATCTTGGTTTCTCCGCACACACTCCCCTTCCTTCCAGCTCTAATGTCCCAAAGTCCCTCCGGGAAATTACCACGCTTCTGTTCAATCCACAGTGGGCACCTGACCCCGGCCTGGCCAAAGTGCCATCCGCCCTCAGCCAAATAACTGTTCAAGGAAGAGACTGTGACTCGTGTTGATGGGCAAACTCGTCCCATCAGGGACAATCTTGGGGCTTCTGCTGGCCTGCCAATAAGAGGCAGCTCTTCTCTTCTTCCCACGGAAGTTGCTAGAAAGAGAGGTGCTGGTGGCAGCCACGTGGAAAGAGCCTGCTGAGGTGAAGCTCAGGCAAGAAAAAGGGGGTCAAGAAAAGGAAAACGACCACCTCCTGATGGCATCACTTCAGCCTCTGGATCCAACCATGCCTGAAAGCCTCCCTGCAACAAATGCCTGTTTTGCCAAAGCCAGAATGGGCTGACTGTTCGTCACCTTGAAAGCAAAACAGTTGTGGCTAACCACCTCTGAACCCCGAAAGTCCATCTTGTCTGTCCTTAACCATGTGAACAGAGACGGCCACGCTGTCTTCACACGACCGTCTTAGAGGGATAGCAGTCTCCGGATCTGGGGCCCACCCGACCTTATCTTAACTCGCATCGTCATTATATCAGCAAGGACTCTATTTCTCAATAAGGTTACATTCACGGGTCCCAGGGTTCAGATTTGAATATATCTTTATTTGGGGACAGAGGTGTATGAAATTCAACCGCTTACAGCTGCCATCTTGTGATTACTGGGACTGTAAGTCTCAGGGCAAACCGAGCACCTTGCAAGGCGAAGGAGACACCTGGACTTCCCTCGCCTTTGCCCCCCTAAGTGGTCATTCTTATTGACGCCAATTTGAATGTGTTTTCTATTATTTTTAGCAAAAAGCACTGTAACTAAAATGAGCATGGAGTTTCCCAAGGTACAGATCTCAGGAGGGCAGGAAGGCAGCCCCAAAGCAGGACAGGTTCTGGGCACAGTGACGGGGACCCCAAGGCCACCTGCCCTCTCCTCTCAGTGGGACACGCAGACCAGGTCCTCTTTGAGCTTAGCTTTTCCGTCCTGCACTTGTCTGGTGTGGGTGTGGAGGCTGAAGGGGGCGGAGGGGGAGCGTGAGCTGACTGCTTTCTCCCAGAGCTCTCCACCCCTCCCCAGGGGGCTCTCCCCACCCCTCCCCAGGGGGCTCTCCCCACCCCTCCCCAGGGGGCTCTCCCCACCCCTCCCCAGGGGGCTCTCCCCACCCCTCCCCAGGGGGCTTCGAGGCCACGTGAACAAACGTCCTGAAGGTGACAGAGTTTCAAAAAGGGAGTTCAGGTAAACAGCCTTCTTCAACAGGGTTGAGATGGGACTATTTTCTATAGCTTTGTAATGTAAATATGTAAATAACCTGGAGGGGACAATCCCAGCAACACAAAGCAAGGGGAAGGCTGGGGTTGGGGGGGGAAGGTGGGGGAGACCCTTGGGCACAGGCAGTCCCAAGGTCACGTGCAGCCCGCCTGGGGATGGGGAAGCAGCCATCTGAACCTCCACCCAGACTTCCATCAGAGAGGAGTCTGTCAGCAGACTTGCAGCTGCTACGTTTGAAACAACAATTACCTTGTAGGAAGCTACCTGCAAATTATGGCATATCAAGTTGGCAAAACTGGAAAAAGAAACATGTTTGCCACTAGGTTACAGTCGACCGTGCGAATATGGAACCCGCTTCCTGGGTGTCAGAGAAACATCCCAGTTGCGGGAGATACGGTGTAATAAGGCTAAACCCCTGCCCTCATGGGGGTTACATCCCAGCGGGTCCCACACACCAGATGGACAGGCAGACAGACAGACGTGGTTTGGGGCAGCACAGAGGGCGTGAAGTGAGCCAACGGCTCCGTGAAACCAATCGCCGTGGCCCACGACCGAGGGCCTTTGTCGGCTTCTCTTCCGGGACTGGAATAGGGCCCTTTGCCCACCGTGTCCCTACTGAGTTCCCCAGGAAACACACCCGCCAAGTCCTAAGAACCCCAGCCCTGCCCGGTTTGGGGAGTGGTCCCCTCCGCCGGGCCAGCGGGGAACGAGATGGAGGGGAGGTTGTAGAGAGCCACCGTTCTGCACTAAGGGGTCCGGGAGGCTCTCATGTGACGTGGGAAATGCACTTCTTGTGGTGACTGATTAGCCAGGATCCTGAATCTAACAAAGCCGTGTCGTCATGGGAACCAGACATATTCCGCGGCCACGGGTTAAAAATTAAGCTCCACCTGTGCTAATGTTCCCTTATCAATCCTCTCTCGAAACCAAAGCCCCTCTGTTCGGCTGCACTCTGCTGCGGTGACAAATGTCCCGTTGCCTGGTTACTAATTGGTGACAGGGACAAGCCCTGACCTGACGGCAGGTCCAAAACACCCTAAGGCCGGACACGGTGACCGGACGCTCTCACTAAGAGGTGGCCCTGCGCGAGCTCGCTGTCCTTGGCCCTTTGTTCCCAGGAGCAAACAAAGGGCCACGTGGGACAGAACTGTCAGCGCCGTGGGCTCTGGGATGCGCCACGGGCCGGCTCACGGAGACGCACGGCGTGGCCGCGTTCCTCTGGAACCTGCACCCACCCGGTGATTCAGGGCAGCCGAGAAGAAACAGGCTCCCGGGTGCACGCGACGGCAGGTGCACAGGACTGAGGGGGCCCCGCTCACACGCCTTCCGGCCAGGCGCGGCGGCTTCGCTTTGAAGCGACTGGCGGGAGGGGCGGTCAAGGCGCCCGCCCTCCATCCTCCAGCCAAGTCAGGCCACGACTGAATTTCAGTCTTGAGCGGAGGGACTCAAAGACCAACACCGGTGCTTGGAGCGGACTCTCCCCGGCAGGTCTCACAGAGGGGCCATCCCTGTCCACCTGCCCCCTGGATTCCCAGGGCCTTCCCCTTCCCGTCGTTTCCCCTGGGAAATTGTTCTTCTTGAGCCAGAATCAGATTGGGTGTTGGTGCCCAGGGACCTGCATTCGTGCCCTGCGGCTGCTTAACAAAGCCCCAGACACGAACCACCCCGCAGCTCTGGAGGCCCCGAGTCTGAGACGGAGACTCGGCAGGTTTTGGGGGCCACGAGGGAGGGTGTGGCCCAGGCCTCCCTCCCAGCGACAGCAGTGGCCAGCAGTCCGTGGTGTTCCGTGGTTTGTAGACGCAGCACCGCCGGCTCTCCCTTCACGTGACGCTCTCCCTGCGCACCTGTCTGGGTGCCGTTTCCCCTTTAATGAGGACACCGGTCACCCTGGATTAGGTCCCCCACAAATGGCCTCGCTTTAACTCGACCCCCGTAAAGACCCGGTCTCCAAATACAGTCACGTTCTGAGGTCTCGGGCGTTAGGACTCCGACATCTTTGCGGGAACAATTCAACCCACAGCAGACGACTGTCTGTGTGATCCAGAGCGGGGCACCCCAGACAGTCCGGTGAGCACAGGACGTCTGCGAGGGCACAAACACGGCGAGGGGAGGAAGAGGCAGCCTCACGGTAAGGAGGCCTCTTTCCCGGGGCGCCTGGTCATTCTTACACGGGGAGTAACAACCGTAGGGGAACTTGGAATCCCTTCAGCCTGATCAGGGCTTCAGGAAACGGGACTTCTGAAAGACGGGTGTCAACGTGACCGACCCCAGGTGGATCCCTCCATGAGTGCAAGGCAGGAAGCCCAAGCCGTGATGGTACAAAGCACACGACTAAGGGGCCCTGCTTCAAAGTGAAACCAACACAGGGGAAACTGGGATTCCCAAAACGTTGTTTGAGCTTCTGGATCAAGCCGTTCTTGAAGTTAACACTACTCTCTCTTCAGTTACACCAGTCCCTTAACTCGCCCTGAAAAACACAATGGCATAGGGCTTGGCTCCCCCAAAGACCTTCCTTAGCTACATCCACAGCCTCCTTCCTCTGTAGGAAAAAAGGAGCCACGTAAACTTCATTCCAGGGCCCGGGTTTGCCAAGACACCAGAGAGAAACAGACACTACCAAGACCCGAATGCCACGGCGGCAAGTGTGAGTTCCACAGCGGTTCCCGAAGACCCTGCCAAATGCACGTGCACTCCCTTTTCGCTTTTTGTTGGTCTTGTGGGCAAGCAGAGGGCCATTACCGCGCCGGCCGCGTGTGCCGATGGCACCCCAGTGTCACATGTGCCCTGACAGGCCCAGCAGCACCGAAGGGATTGTCTGACTCTAACTGGCACTAAGATTTCGAGCTCAACAGAGCCCATTCTATGTTGACTTGTCTATTGAAAGAAAGAAAGAAAGAGAGAGAGAGAGAGAGAGAGAAAGAAAGAAAGAAAGAAAGGAATTTAAAATACATAATTACTTTAGTCATGAAGCATAATGACATTAAGAGCTGTTTTAACTAGACATTTCCACACAAACGACATTACACGGAGACAGTCTGTCCTGCAGCCCTGACGGAAAGCGAGGCCCCAGAATCGGTGGGGCGGAGACATCTGGGGACTGACCTGGGCTCAGTCCAGGGGCTCTCTGAGGCCATAGCGAACTGGGTTTCCCCAAACTTCATGAGTTTTGCCATTTCTGTGCCCCAATTATTAACGCACCCTTTCTCCTTAAACAAGCACACACGTTTTATGGACATGAAGATATTGAAAAGGAAACTTCATATTGCCACCGTGAAATCATTGGTTATGTGATAGTTAAATTTCTTCTAAAGGGGAGCCTGGGTGGCTCAGTCGGTTGAGTGGCTGACCTCAGCTCAGGTCATGATCTCGCGGTTCATGAGTTCGAGCCCCGCGTCGGGCTCTGTGCTGACAGCTCAGAGCCTGGAGCCTGCTTCGGATTCTCTCTCTCTCTCTCTCTCTCTCTCTCTCTCTCTCTCTCTCCCTCTCTCTCAGAAATAAACACTAAAAAATTTTTCAATCAAAACATAATAAAAATCTGTTTTCTAATACATAATCCTATTTTTTCGCAGTAAATATATGTCTGTATCTGGGTTTCATTGGCCGCTTCTGTCTATTCCGTAACCTGCGGAACACTCTGGAAATACTGCATTGGTGGATGGATTTAGGCACCGCCTTCACCAGCCTGACAGTCAGGGCCTGTCCTGAGCCTGTCCAGACAAAATTCTCCACCAAGGCAGGGAAGACAAAGTCGCGCTCTCTCTGACCCACTCTCTGCTCTGAGAGCTCACGGCACTGAGGAAACAGGTCCTGCCCGCCAGCCCCAGGCGGAAGGAGCCACGTTACTTCTCTGTGAGACACGGTAAAAGGACAGATGCCGTGGGCCACGCTTCCAAGATACGGAGAGGTCATTTCCTTCCCGTGTCAACAGCTCGTGGTGTCTACAAATATTGACTGAACATCTATGACGTACAAAGTCAGCTGGTTGGACCACATACACGCACGCACCTTCCCCCTTTTTAAAATTTTAACTTTTCTATGAATGTTCTAGAGTCACGTGTACACAGGTAAGCGATGCTGGTAACCTTACACGTGGTTAGGGTAGCGGCTGGTTAACTGGCCATAAACGGTTCAATGTCAGCGGGTTGTTAAACACGAGCGAGCACCATCAGGCCCTCGGCAGGAGGCACGGGCCGCCCAGAGCCCCTTGCTTTCCAAGCCCACGCGCAGTAAAACCACTTACCGCCAACACCCGTGGCAAGAGCTGCCGGGATGTTTACGCACGTGTTAGAGGGACCCCCTCGGCAAACAGCGGCAGGGGGACGGCGGTGGGTAGATACCCCAGATGCTCCTCCCTCGAGTGGGGTGGGTCCAGGGGGTGCCCCACCGTCTCCAGGACAGAGGAGCCCCGCTGGCCCCAGCGGACCCCGGCTGGATGGCGTGCCCTTCCCTGCCTGGCCCCCCGCCACCTCCCGAAGTTTCCTGGCATCGCTTTGCAAACAGGCCACTTCGACTGGAATCCCCATGTTGGGTCTGCTCCGGGAGGATCGAGCCAAGACCCCGTGGTACAGGGACACCATCGGATAACAAGTAGAAATGTTTAAAGAATGAGGCAGTGTGCTAAAATACTCCCGTGGAAAGATCTCTACCAAATATTCCAGAAACAGAAAGATAACCAATCTGCAGAAAAACCCACATGGTTTTCTTTAAAGCACGTGCAAAGTTACGATAGGCTTTCTGCGGCTACACGCGCACATGTATGTCGAAAAGGGTCCAGGAGACCAAACTGTTGACAGTGGTTAGCTCGGTGCAAGGGAAGGTCAAAAGACACTTGAGTTTTTGCAAATCGGAAGTATCGGCAGACAGCTTGAGGAATGAAAAATCGATTGTGAAAGTTGCAGGACAGCGTCTGTAAGCACTTGAAACGCGTGCAGACCCCGCTCCGCGTGCATACGCGTCCACAAACCGACACGCCGAGTCTGCGCGTGTGTTTGTGTCCGCGTGGGGGGGGGCGGGGAGCCTGAAAACTCAGAAAAGGAAACACTCAATCCTTAGCAGTGCTGGCCAACCCGGTTTGGAATGGGAACGTTATACATGGGTTTCAGCATTTGACCTTGCACGTCCCGGTGAGATGTGACTGCAACAAGCACCACTGCC
Source organism: Panthera leo (assembly GCF_018350215.1). Classification (NCBI taxonomy): domain Eukaryota; kingdom Metazoa; phylum Chordata; class Mammalia; order Carnivora; family Felidae; genus Panthera; species Panthera leo. The sequence goes on along the minus strand of NC_056690.1, from coordinate 1,829,086 downwards.
CCTGAAACGGGACAAAGGAGCGTGATTTCCAAGACGCTGTCATTACTCAAGCCTCTGGGGAAGCGTTGTTGGTGACATCACTTCTCCAACTCGGTGTATACATAAACAGTTTAATGATTTATTGACACAGAGAGGCCCTGACCCCTGTCGCAGGGATGGGCACTGCTGTATTGAGAATAAGGATCATCACGATTTGGGTGTGAAATGCTGCCCTCGGAGAGCTTACACCCCAGTGATCGCCAAGCTGTGTTTAAGGTCGTTCCAATAGCCTGTGGACCGAAGGACCTCTCAGCAAACCTCTTCCTCTGAGTCAAATACACAGCCGCCACTGAGACTCACTGGCTATACCTCCCGTTTTGAAAAGCCCTGAGGATCTATTTTCTAATTGCTCTCCTTCCATGGTGAAATAATTCAAACGTTCCATTCCCTTCCAAAGTGACAAGAAGAGCTAAATTTAAACGCAATAACTTAATGATGCATCTGCAATTCCAAGCAGCCAACAATCTATCAAAAAAAAAAAAAAAAAAAGATCAGCCCATTCCAAATATAGGAAAGATTCACACACATGCATATCACTCCCCTCTGTCGCTTTCAACCCCAGAACGACCAAAATAAAAAACATCAAAAAAGTAATAAGCTCTCGAAATAACCCACCTGTTACCCCTCAGAGAGCAGAGTAACTTCTGAGTCCCATAAGCCGTGTAGAATAAATGAACTTGACAAACTGACACACCAGTAATAACCCACATCACTCAGTTAAGACACATCCTCTACGAAAGTGTTCTTAATGACACAATTTGTCTCTTGAGGCCATGCAGATAAGTATCTCTCACTATAAATGATATCAATTGAAGAAACAGACACCGTTATATTGATAATGATGAAAGAAAAGGTTGGGGAATGTTTTCCAGGCACATTCCCACATGCGAGGGCCCTGCATTCACTAACTGAATGACAAAATGTTTTTGGCTCTGTAGTAACGAGAACAAATGGTTACCGAGCACATACCCTGTATCTGAAACAGCAGAGTTTCACACACAGACTCTTTCTGCCTCCTGCCAGGAAAATGAACACATAAAATAGAAATCAGAGGACTGGGTGTGAACTTCAGTCTACTGAACACGTACCGGCTGGGTTCATTCCTACCACCATCATCACCAACCTCACCATGACCGATTTCCACCACCATCGCCATCGCCACCATCATCACCACCATCACATCACCACCATCATCATCACCAACATTTTCACCATCATCATCATCATCATCATCACCATCATCACCATCACTGTCACTGTCACCATCACCTTCATCACCATCACCATCATCATCACCATCATCACCATCACCACCATCATCATCACCAACATTTTCACCATCATCAGCAGCAGCAGCAGCAGCACCATCATCACCATCGCCACCATCATCACCACCATCACCACCATCACATCACTACCATCATCATCACCATCACCATCAACACCATCACCCCCATCATCATCACCAACATTTTCACCATCATCATCGCCATCATCATCACCATCACCATCAACACCATCACCACCATCATCGTCACCAACATTATCATCATCATCATCACCACCATCATCACCACCATCACCATCAACACCATCACCACCATCATCGTCACCATTATCACCAACATTATCACCACCATCATCACCATCACTGTCACTGTCACCATCACCTCCATCATCATCACCATCACCATCACCATCATCACCATCACCACCATCATCATCACCAACATTTTCACCATCATCATCATCATCATCATTTTCACCATCATCATCATCACCACCATCATCACCGTCACTGTCACTGTCACCATCACCTTCATCACCATCACCATCATCATCACCATCATCACCATCACCACCATCATCATCACCAACATTTTCACCATCATCATCATCATCACCATTAACACCATCACCACCATCATCATCACCAACATTATCACCATCATCATCACCATCACCATCACCACATCACTACCATCATCATCACCACCACTATCACCACCACCATCATCACCACCATCATCACCACCATCACCATCAACACCATCACCACCATCACCATTATCACCAACATTATCACCACCATCATCACCATCACTGTCACTGTCACCATCACCTCCATCACCATCATCACCATCACCATCATCACCATCACTGTCACTGTCACCATCACCTTCATCACCATCACCATCAACACCATTATCACCATCATCATCACCAACATTTTCACCATCATCATCATCACCACCATCATCACCATCACTGTCACTGTCACCATCACCTTCATCACCATCACCATCATCATCACCATCATCACCATCACCACCATCATCATCACCAACATTTTCACCATCATCATCATCACCACCATCATCACCATCACTGTCACTGTCACCATCACCTTCATCACCATCACCATCATCATCACCATCATCACCATCACCACCATCATCATCACCAACATTTTCACCATCATCATCATCACCACCATCATCACCATCACTGTCACTGTCACCATCACCTTCATCACCATCACCATCATCATCACCATTATCACCAACATTATCACCATCATCACCATCACTGTCACTGTCACCATCACCTCCATCATCATCACCATCACCATCATCACCACCATCATCATCACCAACATTTTCACCATCATCATCATCATCACCATCAACACCATCACCATCACCACCATCATCACCATCACTGTCACTGTCACCTTCACCTCCATCATCATCACCATCATCATCACCATCATCATCATCATCACCATCATCACCATCACCACCATCATCATCACCAACATTTTCACCATCATGATCATCATCATCATCAGCACCATCATCACCATCACTGTCACTGTCACCATCACCTTCATCACCATCACCATCATCATCACCATTATCACCAACATTATCACCACCATCATCACCATCACTGTCACTGTCACCTTCACCTCCATCATCATCACCATCATCATCACCATCACCATCATCACCATCACCACCATCATCATCACCAACATTTTCACCATCATCATCACCACCATCATCACCATCACTGTCACTGTCACCATCACCTTCATCACCATCACCATCATCATCACCATCATCACCATCACCACCATCATCATCACCAACATTTTCACCATCAGCAGCAGCAGCAGCACCATCATCACCATCACTGTCACTGTCACCTTCACCTCCATCATCATCACCATCATCATCACCATCACCATCACCATCATCACCATCACCACCATCATCATCACCAACATTTTCACCATCATCAGCAGCAGCAGCAGCACCACCCCTACCATCCTGTTGACTGGAATATGAGACCCAGACCCATTTTTTTTATCAGGACCAACCCCAATACGAAGCCTGCACAGGCTCACGAACGATTCACCTGGTTCACCTTCTGCTTCATGCTCAAAATGCGTGACTAACACCCACAGCGACCAGTGCCCGGACAGCCACTTGCAGCACGGAAGCCTTTTGCAGAAAGAACCGGCTATTATTCCTACCACCTAAAATCATCTCACGATGACACGACGTGAATTACTGCCCGGTGTTCAGATCGTGCCTCCACATGGGAGCAATGAAGAAAAGAACGAGCAAGCCAGCCCAGATTTTTCTCCTGAACTCTGGACCTGGCCATCTGCTAATTTCCCCGTGTTTAGGTGTAACCCAAGCCCAAAGCTGAGCCTCGGTGCAACACTGAATCCGAATCTTACCCGTAAACATGCTTCTTTTTCAGTCTTTCTCATCTGAGGAAATGGGACTCCCCCCTCCGCTGTGTTGTCTCCAGTCGAAATCCGAAAGCCGTGCTCGTCACCGCTTCTCACGCCTCTTCCTTTCCAGCCCAACACAACGGTGGGCCGCCCCTGCTGCCCCAATCCATATAGAAGCTCTGCAGTGTCCCTCACCTCCGCCACCAGCACCCTGGGCCAAGCCACCACTGCCCCTCGTCTGGACTACACAGTAGCCACCAGATGCTCCTTGCTTCCACGCTGCCTCCACCCCCACCCAGATCTGGTGTGACCCTTTGAGAAGGCAGATTTGAGTACGTCACTCTCCCCCTGAAATCTGTCACTGCCACCTGACCACTGCTCATGAGATGTGAACTCCATACCCAGAGCCCATAAGGTCACCGACGGGCTGCCCCTGCCACCTCTCCCCAGCCTGCGGCTGGACGACCACTTTTCACGCATACAGAGCTTCCGTGCCTCTGGGCCTCTGCACTGCTGTTCCCTGGTGAGACCGCTAACCTCCACGAAGGTACAGACGTTTGCTTTGCTCGGCATTCGGCCCTCCCCAACTAACCGACATATCGCTGGCGTTGATAAACACATCTTGAATAGACCATTAAACGAGGAAGCAACGGACACAGCCGCCGACTGGCACGGGGGGATAGAGCCTCAGCAGGAAGAAAGGACAACTCACCACAAAGTCCCCACCACCGGGCTCCTAGTCTCAGGACACAAAGTGGGAAATTCCCAAGCGGACCCTCCAAAGGCTGGGTCTTATCAACTGTGTCTTCCGGACCCACGGGCTTCAGGAACGATGGGCCGTTTCTAAACTGTAAAAAAATAAAAATTAAATTAAAATATAAATACATACATACATACATACATACATACATAAAAGTCCATGATCTTCCATCCCAAAAGGAGGGCTTGTAAATTGGCTTTTCTGCCTCATTCAGCCCCCTCTCGGCCAAAGATGCAGGGAAACTCCGGGAACACGCTATCACTTTCCAGCCCACAGCACTGAGGGCTAAGTAAGCGAGACTGAACACACAGCCTTCCCAGCCTGACGCTTGGCTTCCCCTTCAACCAAAGGTCCTGGGGTAGAACAACATACAGCTACATGCACACCCCGACACGAAGCTTCCGTGAGGCTCTGAGTAAAATTCCAAGCTCCCAAAGGTGCCCAGAGAAACGGTGGCGAGGGCTAATCGTCCTCCTTGTGTACGTGGGGCACAGATGGCAACGGGGCACAGAATGGAGACCACGAGCCATGCAGGCTTGCTCTAGACACATCCTTAATTACATCAATGTGACTGACGCCCTGGGGGTGAGGAGAAGTGTTACCAGAAGCCAAATTCATGAATAAAAATCAGTATAAAAACCAACGAGCACACTGCTTGTGTCAGACTCTACAAATTCCCTTCTTTTTTTTAATTAATTTTTTTATTACATCTCTTTATTTTTGAGAAGCAGAGAGAGACAGAGCATGACCAGGGGAGGGGCAGAGAGGGAGGGAGACACAGAATCCGCAGCAGGCTCCAGGCTCTGAGCTCTCGGCACGGAGCCCGACGCGGGGCTCGAACCCACGAACCGTGAGATCACGACCTGAGCCGAAGTCGGACGCTCAACCGACTGCGCCACCCAGGCGCCCCTCTAGGAATTCCCATCTTACCACCAAATATTTAAAAATTGAAATTCTCATATTTCAGTAGACCTTCAATTGACATAAGCCATCAAAATATCAGAAGTTCTTTTACTTCTCTCTTGCTTTGTTAATAAGATGTTTTCAAACCTCCTAGAATCACAGAATAAAATGAGAGGTTGAATTATCTTCGGTTTTATCCAAAAGTATGTAAGTGTCCAGTGTTCAGAGTAACCACATGGATGGGGGGAGAACACTTGGAAGTAATTTGGGCTTCAGCCTGCAATTTGGAACCGGAAAACAGTCTGTATGAGCAAAATTCAATTTATTTCAAAGTAGCAAGCATTTTCTAAGTACCTATCAAGTTCCTGGCCGTTGTTAGACCCCAAAGTAAATAAGATCGAGTCTTTCCAGAACCCACAGTCTGACAGCAGAGGCTGGAACATGCATGTATAACTTTATTCAAGCTAGACCTTAATAAGATTTGGGATGATGTGCAGACGAGATACGAGGGGAAGATGTCTAGACAGGAGATTGGAGTCTTATTTCCTGAGGCAGCTAATGAGACAGTCAGGACACAGAGGCAGCAGGTAGGGCTCAGAGCAGTGAAGCACCCTAATGAGCATCTGCTTGTGTAGACCCCTCCCCAGCCCACATGCATAGTGCAGGTGGTTGGACATACCCTCCCCTCCTCCCCCCCCCACGACCCTCAAACTTGGCGGGAGACTGGAAATTTCATTTTGGTAGGAAATAATCACAAGCAAAAACCTTCATATGACAACATTAGGAACATCCGCCACAAAATGCTCAGTTTCCTGCAATCAGTGGTGAGTAAGCCTACCGCAAAGAAGCCCCGCTGGCGTCCCCCAAGCCATCAAGACCTTCCTGCTAAACGAAATACCAACCAAAGATTACTCAGTACATTACAAAACCTCCAATATGGAAGATTCTAATCGACGTGTACAAGAATAAAACCCAGAAGAAGGAAATGGTGCAGGCAACCAAACGAAGCTTTACAAACAGAAAGAGAACAAGATGCCATGGAAAGGGCAGTGAAGGATAAAAAGGGTTCTTGCAGATGAAAAACGATGGTTGCTAAAACAGAATTTAACTTAAATGGGAGATGTGGAAGATAAGGTCTCACACCAAAGAGCATCATGAGATTTGAGAAGATAAATGATAAAGCAAAGATCTTAAATACGAGGGGAGAGAGAGAGAGAGAGAGAGAGAGAGAGAGAGAGAGAGAGATGAAATTTTTAAAAGGAACCAAAAATAGGTTATGGCATCAAACTTCTCAGCAGCAATCTTGGAAGCCAGCAGGATGCCTTTAAAAGTCTGATTGAATATCATTTCCAATTTAAGATTCTTTATTTTTTTTTAAGAGAGAGAGCATGAGCAGGGGAGAGGGGCAAAGAGACAGGGAGAGAGAAGCAGTTGATCAAGTGGGAGGGGAAAGGAGATACTGCCATATATGTAAAGGATCATAAAATTTACTTCCAATGTGTTCTTTCTTAGGAAATTACTAGAGGATATGCTGCAGTAAAATAAGTGGGGAAAACCTAAAAGAAAAAGCCATAGAATCTGAGAAACAGTAGATCCTACTGAACAGTGACAAAGAGAAACTCCAGGGTGACAGTTGAGTCTCAGAGCTTGAGTAATCAGTTTGGAGCAAGAAGACAGAGGTTTTTTACAAGTAAAGTATCATGTGAAAAAGGAGAGTTGAAAGCACTTTTTGATATGTCAAAGAACTGGGAAAGAATTTTCAGTATGTGGATTACAAATGGCACCATTAAAAAATGAGGCAATTAATAACTCCAGGAAAAGCAAAAAGCTACACAAGGAAAGAAATGTAATCACAGTCACTAATTGATCCTAGTTAACAATATATATAGGGGCACCTGGGTGGTCCAGTTAGTTAAGTGTCCAACTCTTGATTTCAGCTCGGGTCATGATCTTACGGTTCATGGGATGGAACCCTGAGTCAGGCTCTGCGCTGAGCACAGAGCCTGCTTGGGATTATCTCTCTCTCTCCATCTCTCTCTGCCCCTCCCCTGCTCATGTTGTCTCCCTTTCTCTCTCTCTCTCCCTTTCTCAAAATAAATAAACTTAAAAAAATAATAAACTCTCATTAAGAAAAAACAATGTGTGTATGTGTGTATAACAATGTAAACACTCATTATTGACTTAACTAAAGTAGCAATGTAACTGTATGTGTATGTTGTGGGTGGGGTCTAAAAGAACTAAACCCTCATCTACCACAGGACTTCTGAACCTCAGCACTATAGATATTTGGGACTAGATAATGCTTTAGTGGGGGCATCCTGAGCATTGTGGGATGTTTAGCAGCATCCCTGGCCTCCACCCACCAGATGTCAGTAGCATAACCCCCACCTCCAAGTTGTGACAAATAAAAATGTCTCAGCCATGACCTCTGGGGGAAAAATCCCCCCTGCTTGCGAACCACTTATCTACCATAACAGAAAGTGCTACTTTTGACTTATGAAAATTGGTAAGTCAACAATAGCAGAGGAGGCATATTATTTAGGAATACTGAAGTAATTTAAAGAAGAAATTAATGCAAGTATTAAAAGGAGAGTGAAGGGGGGTGTGCCTGGGTGGCTCATTCAGTTAAGCATCCGACTTCGGCTCAGGTCATGATCTCACAGTTCATGAGTTCGAGCCCCGCGTCGGGCTCTGTGCTGACGGCTCCGAGCCTGGAGCCTGCTTCGGATTCTGCGTCTCCCTCCGTCTCTGCTCCTCCCCCGCTCGTGCTCTGTCTCACTCTCTTTCAAAAATAAATGAACATTTTTTTAAAAAATTGTTAAAGAAGGAAAAGGAGAGTGAAGGAACTGGGCAATGAACAGGTGACAAGGTGGGAAATTTGGCCAGCATTAACTTTTTAAATTGTGTGTGTGCACTTTAAATTTTAACATGCAGTTGAAGCTACAAAGCAAGCAAACAAACAAACAAAAACCGGCAAGCTTACGCCTACTTTGGGACGTCACTGAAGTCTTTGTGTAAGGAAATCTCATACTCTTACATGAACTTACTCGATATGCTTATGTCTTTTCTCTAAATTACCTGAAACGCATTTATCAAATAACGTCTTTTTATAAAATATCAAGACACCTTCTAACATCAGTTGATGTAACATTTTTGATCCACCGACTACACTGTGGGAATGAATAAGCCACGAGAGCGCAGGGAGGTCTCGGCACACAAGCAGATGGAACGAGTGGAAAGTGAGTCAAGGCACAGAGGCCTCCCGTGGGAGCCCCCGACCCCCCGGCAGAAGAACGCTGCACACGTGTGACTGCCTCCTTCTGACACGAATCCCCCACGGGCTTACGGCCACCCACCCACACCCTGTCTTGTCCCTCTAGGGAATCGTGTTCTCTCAGGGAAATAGTTAAGGATGACGTTTAAAAATAAGAATGCGAGGGGCGCCTGGGTGGCTCAGTCGGTTAAGCCTCCGACTTCAGCTCAGGTCACGATCTCACGGTCCGTGAGTTCGAGCCCCGCGTCGGGCTCTGGGCTGACAGCTCAGAGCCTGGAGCCTGTTTCGGATTCTGTGTCTCCCTCTCTCTCTGCCCCTCCCCCGTTCATGCTCTGTCTCTCTCTGTCTCAAAAATAAATAAACATTAAAAAAAAAATTTAAAAAAAATAAGAATGCGGACAAGTGTGATAACTTGCAACTTACGAAAAATATTTCCTAATTCCATAAAAAAGAAACACATTTTTAGGTGGGACAGTAGCCCTCGCCCTCTCTCGGCATTTAGTGAATTTCGGTGCTCTTGGCGGAGACCGAGTCCGTCCTCCTCTTTTTCTCTGTTCGTCTTTCTGGGCCCAGGGGCTCCGTTGCTTTAACTGCCCTCCACCTGTCGCTCTCTGGCCCTCCTCCAGAGCCCCCCGTCAAAGGGACCGGGGAGCCTCCCCCCTGCATCTGAGCAGCCTGACCGGAGAACGCGTTAATGGTCCCAAAGCATGAAGAACCCCCCTCTCCGGTTACACGTGAAGTATGATTATTATTAATTCAAAAGTGGTCCAGCAAGATGATGCCTTTGAGGGACTGTGCGTGACCGATGCTAGGGACTCTGAAGGAAAACTGAACGGAGGGTTCAACCGTCACTTCGTACAAAGTTTTTTTAAAATTTTTTTTTTTTCAACGTTTTTTATTTATTTTTGGGACAGAGAGAGACAGAGCATGAACGGGGGAGGGGCAGAGAGAGAGGGAGACACAGAATGGGAAACAGGCTCCAGGCCCCGAGCCATCAGCCCAGAGCCTGACGCGGGGCTCGAACTCACGGACCGCGAGATCGTGACCTGGCTGAAGTCGGACGCTTAACCAACTGCGCCACCCAGGCGCCCCACAAAGTTTTAATGAACAGCGCTGTTTGGGCAGAGGGGGAAAGAAAGGCAATGATTTTACTGATGCACCCTGGGCCGCAGGCTCAGACACGCTCCTCACGGAGCACAAAATAAACCCTTGTGCCGCGAGGGAAGATCCAGCTTGTGCTATAGAACGTTAGGAATAAACTCAGTTCGCATCAACCATTTCCTACGAGGCTCTCCCTACGTGGAACAGTTGAAAAGGAATTCAGCAAACATGGGCTTAGTGACACGTTCACAGTTATTTTGACAAATGTTGGACATCTACACACTGAAAATGCCACAACGGTGTCCATCATCATCACCTGAAGGTTTCACGACGCCAACTAAACCTGGTCTCGTTGGCTGGGCTTAAAGAATTGGAAAACACTGCCCCGAGATCTTATACGAAGCCAGAGTGAAAACTGCCACTGGAGACATCATAACTTTGAAAACGTGCTGTTTTGAACGTCGATTATGGGGTGGTTAACCGGGCAAAAAGCGAACTCGGTTTCGAGGGGCACAGGCTTCCGGAGGGAGCGAGATTGAGCCCGGGGGGTGGGGGGGGGCCCAATCCTGTGGCAAGGGAACCTCGCTCTGTGCTCTGTCCTGCTCCGCTCCCTCAGGGGACTGACCCTTGGAGCAGAGACTCCTTCCGGACCTGAAATCGGGCCGGGACAGGTTTGGAACAAAGCCCCCACGGGGAACAGCGGCCATCTGAGCCACCCTTCAGACGCAGCAGCTCTCAGGCCGGGACTCTGTCACACAGTCCGAGGCCTCGCAGTTCGTGAGGACACTTGTCCGTTCTCCAGCCGGCTGCCTCCAGGAGGCTGGCTTCCCTGCCTCGCTGTCTAAGCCGTGTCTCGCGAACCCCTCAGATTCTCCACCCCCCCCCCAGCCCAACGGCGGTACTCACAAGACGCCGGGGACGGACGCTCGAGCGGGTCAGATGCCGTAGCTGGGGCCACCCACACGGAGACGCCACCAGCCTCTACCCCCCCGGATGCCAGCCCCTCGGCACCTCCGAGGCTTGGGCTCGCCGTGAAGCTGGAAGGCTGTTACTTATTCATGGGCTGCCCGAGCCGGCCAGGAACTGCTTTGTGTCAGCTGAATAGGACGGTAATTCAATCTCCAAATGGGACCTGTTCAGCACAGGGCCTGTCTGTCATAATGAGTCACGCAGATAAAAAGAACACGGCTTTCGGAGCCACCGGTGAAAGTTGTGTTCTGACAGCAGGTACTGTTAGAGGACCACCTTCTCTGCCTCGACGTCTCCCCCCGAGTCCCCCCCACCCCGAACACTCCCCGTGAGACGCGTGACGGAGAGGGAATCACCTACGGGGTGTACCGTCGGGGGAAGGAGCAAGGGGCCACACAGGCGCCCCCCTCCCGTGCCAGAAGCGGGCACGTCTGGAGAGACAGAAGGCGGAGACGCTGGGGAATCGGCAAGAAAAAACTCCGGGGCGAGGACGCCAGAGGAAAGGGCCCAGCCCTGCCCGGGGTTTATGTGGTTCAGGGCTTCACGGACGAGATCACGGTAACAGCAGGGGCTCGGGCGGCAGGAAATGATGGCGCTAACTAAGCCCTCGACTCCAAAGAAGGGCCTGAGAACCAGGCCGGGAGGGGGGCCGGCGGCTCTGGCTGCCCGCACATCCCACCTGGCGGAGGCTCCGGCCTCCTGGCAACATTTTCTCGGGATTATAAAACCTGCATTTCATCCGAGGTCCTTGTCTCTCAGCCACGTGAAGCCTCATTGCTAACCATCCCCCGCTCGGCCCCTGCGACACGCCCCTTCCTTTCTTCGCTCCCTCACCCCTGCAGCTTGGACCCGGCCCCGGGAACCACACTCCCGCAGGTATATCCCCTGGTTCTCGGGCCCCAGCAGCCCAGAGGGTCCGGCACTGAGGCAGGCCAGTCCGCTGGCCACTGACGTGCCACTGTCCCCCGGCTCCAGGGGGCGGGGGCCGCGCCTCTAACGTTCTGTGTTGTATTCTAAGCACCTGCACAGGGTCCAGACAGAGTAGCTCCTCAAACAGTTGCAGAAACACCAAATGATTGAAGCCTGCAACGTCACATGCCTTGGAATATGCATCAGTCAGGGTGGGCTGGGTTATGCTGTAGTAACAAATAACCCTCAAATCTCCGTGGCCTGCAAAGACGGGGCTCTATTTCTTACTCATCCTCTGTATCTATGGGGCATCGGCTGTGGCTCTGCTCACACCATTCTCACTCTGGGCCCCAGACTGATGGAGCCAGAAATAGAAAATAGGACAGAGTTTGGAGCGGTATAAATAAAACTCCCACAGCACACAGACATTGGAGTTCTGCACTGGGATGTTCCGCTGAACGAAGCTTCCCATTTTGCCCACCCCGTTCCTTTCCTGTCGTCAGGTCCTGGTGCCGACATCACTTCTCCAAGGAGGCTGTGCCCACCCCTACCCTCACCATTTTAAAATGCTCACCGTCAGATGCCCATTAGAAAGCGAGGTCTCTGAGGGCAGGGCTCCCATCCATCTCACTGCCCACAGTGCCCCCAGGGACAGAGGAAATGCTCCATAAACATTTGTCCAATAAAAGGATGAATGAATAAAATAGCATTTTATGGGGCACCTGGGTGGCTCAGTCAGTTAAGTGTCCGACTCTTGATTTCAGCTCAGATCATGATCTCCTGGTTCGTGAGTTTGAGCCCCACATCAGGCTCTGTGCTGACATCTCTGAGCCTGGAGCCTGCTTCAGATTCTCTCTCTCTCTCTCTCTCTCTCTCTCTCTCTCTCTCCCCCCCCCCCCTTCCCTCCTTGCTCTCTCAAAAGAAATAAATAAACTTTTAAAAAACAGCGTATTACACTGGAGGAACCACAATATTTTCGTGTAATTAATTATAAAATTAGGGGCGCTTGGGTGGCTTAGTCGGTTGAGCGTCCTACTTCAGCTCGGGTCATGATCTCATGGTCCATGAGTTCGAGCCCCGCGTCAGGCTCTGTGCTGACAGCTCAGAGCCTGGAGCCTGTTTCGGATTCTGTGTCTCCCTCTCTCTCTGCCCCCCCCCCCCAACTCGTGCTCTGTCTCTCTCTGTCTCAAAAATAAATAAGAAAAAAAAAATTTTTAATTATAAAATGAGCGTGTTCAAGAAGCAGTCCCACCAAATGTGAAGTACTATGATATAATCCCTGCTCTGAGATCACGTAGTGAGAGTAACACAATTATAACAGAAGCTTTGGGGCTCAGATAAGGAATCCTGAAATTAACGACAATGAGGATTTGTCAAAGTCTTCTCTGCACTCTTTGCTGGGAGAAAATATTTACAACACTTGATCAGAACCAATTCTCACGAATAACAGAGCGAGCTGGACTTTGGGGGCTCGGTGCAAACCCCCCGAAGAGATCTGTGTCTGTTCTCATACTCGCGGTCTATCCCGCAAACTTCCCACCCAGACCGGGGCCTCTCAGTGCACAGCTCACGAGAAGGGGGAGAAGGAGCGTAAACGTTATCGGTGCCCTGTGTCACGTCAGCTCTACTGACTCTGGCTATTAGTATTTCCTGAAAACGTTTTGATTATCTGGTGAATCTGGCTAATGTGTTAGCATGGGATGGACAGGTTGAGAAAATCAAGTCTGTGGTAAGAAAACGACCATAGGTTACGATGACCCCTGAAATGTACCCCTGCCTTCCTTGGTATAAGGATATAACCCGTGTCTATTTGCTACAAGATGGCATTTGATGAGTAACGTGCAAGTTATTCACCTTGTGCCTAGAAGCATAGACACCCCAGCGACTCCCCCTCCTGATTTCTCCAGGGTCTCCCTGGATCCCTACTTATGAATTGCCCACTTGGGAAAATCCCCACTGGTCCGGATCTGCTGAAAAGTACCTTCACAAGCAGCCAAGGAGCCTTCCAGGGGGCGGACAGATAAACAGACTGGGGTCCACCAGACGGTGGAATCTCATTCGGCACCAAGATGAGCCGTCAACCATGAGGGATGAGCACAGGGGATTTGGGGGGCGCTGAGCCACTTTCTCGATACTGTGATGGAGGATACATGTCATTATACGTTCGTCCAACCCCCCAGAATGGATAACACTGAGTGAGCCCTACTTAGCAACAATGTGTCAACAGTGGCTCATCAACTGTAGCAAATGCACTCAGGTACCACCGGCTGTGAGCAGTGGGGAAACCCTGCCGGGAAGGGACACGAAGCACATGGGGAGTCTCACTCTCTGATCAACTTTTCTGTAACTCTAAAACTTGTCTTTTTAAAAAAGGAATTTTTTAAAACCCGACCCCAGGAGCCCCTGGGTGGCTCAGTCAGTTCCGTGTCCCGGCTCTTGGTTTCGGCTCAGGTCCTGATCTCACAGCTCGTGCGTTTGAGCCCCACGTCTGACCCTGAGCTGACAGCACGCAGCCTATTTGGGATCCCCTCTCTCTCTCCCTCTGTACCTCGTCCCTCTCCCCTGCTCGTGTGTGCACGTGCACTCTCTCAAAAATAAACATTTAAAAAATAAATTAAGTTAAAAAGTTAAACCTGACCCCAAAGTACCCCACCGCCTTCACTGCTATCCTTGTGCAGACAACACGCATCTACACCACCCAGGGTCCGGGGGGTCCGTGGATTTCTTCCCCTTTGCCACGTTGAGCTCGTCGGGACCTGCTGGCTGGGACCCGCTGTCTGAGGGCAGGAGTGTGGGACGACCGTGCTCATGGCCACCTCCCCAGCCCCCAGAGAGGCAGCCGGCCCCAGACAGGGCGTCCTAACCAGCTGTCACATAAGAGACATCCATTCTCTTGCGTTTCCGCTTGGCCATGAATGACGGAACATTAACAAGTGAAAATTGAAAGCCGAGCTCAAAAACCTCCCCCAGGAAGAGTAGTGAGGTCTGCTACGTCCTCCAGAGACGCAAGTCAATAAAAGAAATTCTAGAGAGCCGGAGACATGCAGACGGCTCTATAAATTAGTGGTGTGCGAGGGGGCCTCTGCGGCCGGCGTTTCCGCCCCGGGTTCGAGGCCGTGTGCCCGCCTCGTTCGCTCTGTCCCCGATGCCCGTTGGTCTGAATGGTTAACCCCACCTTGAGCACCTGCTGTTTCTGTGGGCTGATCACACACCCCCGTGCTGCCCCCCTCGGGCGGGCTTTCTCACGGTTTCTCCCAGATCCTAGCCTCTCAGCCGCAAGGGAAGAGGGGGCAGGAACCGCCATCCGAAACCTCACCGTCGCCCAGAGACAAAGGCTCTGAGGGGCAAGACAGCAGGCCCCCCACACCCCCGGGACGGTGTGTACCAGCAATCGGGGCCCCGGAGCGGGGCCTTGCATCGAATTAAACACATTTACTGTTCACGAGCAATCTCACCGGAGTAATCACCTTCCGTGAAAAACGATTTTGCCCTCGCTAAAGGCCCCAGACGAGCCACCCGTGGAAACCTCGGTCACGGACACGGCCCTCCTTCAGCCTTGCCTCCTCTTTATCTCCAAACCGAACTTTAAAGTATGGAGTGACTTTCTAAAACGAAATTGCTTCAGGAATTCGCTTTCTGTTTGTGTGTTGATTACCAATTACTGGCGTTAACAGCAGCCGCTCACCTCCGAGCGCCCATTCCGTACCCAGCCCTGCTCCAAGCATCTGACGCGGAGTGTCCCCCGACCCGTGAGGAAGCCCCCCCCCCCACGGAAGCCACTCGCCCGGCGCGTCCCACAGCCTGGGGGGCGAGGGGTCCGGGTTCGAGGCCGCGGCCTGGAGGTTCAGCACCGCCCCGAGCGCCAGACGGTCCGTGGAGACCGACGGAAAAGGGTATCACGCCCACGGCCAGTGTCTTCCGGGAAAAATCAAATTTCCTTTCCGATACGTGAGAAATACCCGCATGGGCCCTGGGAACCGCTACCCTGAGAACGTTCCGGACCAGCTCCCGGGAACGTGGCGAGCAGGGGTGGCGAGACGCCCCCTGAGGCTGTGGCCCCTCCAGGCCTCAGAGGTGCTGCCACAAGCTGGGAAGACCCGCCGTGTCAACCGGCTGCAGCACGGCCCTCGTGGTTTGTCCCGACCACGGAAAGATGCCGCGTCATCAGTACAGGATCACAGAGCGCGTCAAGCAGTCCCACTTCCCGCTCTGTGGTCTGCCGTGTCCGACAGAAAGCTAAGTCATCAGCCAGATCAGGCCTCGCGGCCCGCGCCTCGGGGACAGGCCTCCCAGGGGCTGAGGACGCTTCCTCCCGACAGACGACTTCCCGGCCTCACGCCACCTCGTGTTTGGCCCGGACCCCGGCCGCCTCTCCTTCCCCCGGCACCGTGATTGCGGCCCTCAGCTCTTCTCTTATAATCAGCCTCGTGGGCTGGGAAGTGCCCATTAGCGCCTGGGAATTCACTGCAGCATAAAACAGAAAAACAAACTGGGCTCTGTTGGTCCTGGAGTCGTGGGGGACAAAGAGGGTGACCCTGCTGGGGGAGCACTGGAAAATGAGTCACGCGTGAGGACGCTCACTCCGCGTGCTCGCTCCGTGGCGGGGAGGGAGCCTCCCAGGAGCCCCGGGGGGAGCGGTCCGCACAGCGAGGGTTGTTCGGAGGGGCCCCACCAGACCCGGGCCCTCCCACCACCACGGCTGACGACTCTGGCAGCGGCCAGCGTTCCCCGGGCCCACTCCCATCAGGCCACCCGCGCTGCTCTGTTCCCGTCCCCACGGCTGAGGCACCGAGGCTCTCGGACAGAGCAGAGCCCAGAGTCAGAGCCGCGTCTGCCCACCGCACCCCACAGCCCCCGCCTTGGTGCCCCGGCAAGGGCCGAGCCCGACGCCATGGAGTTTCCCCGTTTGCCTCCAGGACTTCGACGGCTCTCGGTCTCGCGTCGCGGTGTCCCGTGCACTTTGAGTCGGTCTTGACACGTGGGATCTGGTTTTGCCAACATTTGTGGAAGGAAGGGCTGCCCCTCCCCCATCGCGTAGCCCGGGCCCCCTCGTCAAAGACCAGCCGGCCGTGCGTGCGTGCCTTCACGTCTGGACCCTGTCCTGTGTCCACCGTGCAGGGTGAGTGAGTCCCGGAGGCCTGCTGCGGACACAGTGCCCCCGGCGTGGACGACTGAGTTGTGCGCTAGAAGTTTTGTTCAGACAGCAGATCTCACGTTTGGTGTTCTTACAGTGAAAGAAACGTGTTGTAAATAAATTAAAAATAAAGTCTGATTGTAAGAGAGAAGATGGCCCCCTGTCCAGGTGCCCCAAGGGAGCCCCGAACTTCAGGGAGGCCCTTGCTCTGCCCGGAGCTCTGAGGTCAGTCCTAGAAGCCAGACTGTCCCGGGGCGAATGTTGACATGTGTCTCTTTAACAGCCAACATCAGCTGACATCGACAGACGTGTTCTGAGTGCCAGGCCCCACTGAACACGTTTACTCCTGGGGGCGACGGCCTCATGAGTGAGTCCCGTGATCACGGCTATTTTTTGGCCCTGCTGGAGGCCACATGGCTGAGCCTGGCAGCCTCCCTCGGCCAGACGGTGCTGGGACCACCACGGGAGCCACGCGGCCTCCCCCTGCGGGCGGGGGGCCGGCAGGAAGCCAGCAGCCTCCTCAGGGGACCACCACTGACGCTCGCAGACCCTGCTCGACCTCACACATCCCCACCCCTCGCCTGACCCTCGCTTTTGAGTGTGAGGCGTGGACCAGATCCACCCCCAAATCCCCCGTTCTCTAGACCTCTGTGACCTGCACGCCTGTGGACCGGCCGGTGGTCTTGAAGATGAAGCGGTCCCCCAGCGGCCGCCTGCTGCCGGGCACCAACCTCGTGCTCCGAGCGGACGGCAAAGCTCCTGCCTGGGCGCTCGACCACGTAGGATTCGTGGCGCCCACGCCCTCACTGGCCACGGCCACAGAGGCCACAGCAGCACCTCCCCAATGGCCGTGAGGGCCACGTGGCTGGTGTGAACACGAAGTTAGGGCCTGGGCGGCCGGCAGACAATGATGGAGCCCGTGGGAACGGTCACGGTGCACAACAAGGAAGCCTGGGGACCATCCCACGAGCTGCGTGGAAGAAAGCGGGTTTCTACCGAAATCGCCTCACAGATGGGAAACCACACCCCTTAAACGTGGACAGAAGGAGAGCCCGCCCAGGTCACATCCCGGAAGTGGATGTCTGCTGCCCTCCACACTCAGGTGCTCGGCCCCAGACTGATGGAACCCACAGCGGGAACACTCCCGAGGTCACACTCCGGTGGGCAAGATGGGGACAACAAATATTCCCACAAACAGGACCATGCCAGCTCGCACATGCGCTGAGAGGAAAATAAGTAAGAGGGTATGAGAGGAAGGGGTGGGGTGGGCAGGGCAGGCCTCTCGGAGGAGGTGTCCCGTGACGAAGGCTGAAGTGATGAGTGAGGAGCAGTTGGCTGAGACACAGAGAGAGAGTCCCAGGCAGAGAGCACAGCATGTGCAAAGGCCCTGAGGCAGACTCTCCCACTGAAGATTCCACCTCTCACTGCCAGAGGAGCTGGGCTGTGGGACCGAGGGGTCTGTCACCTCCTCCTTTTAGACAAAGGAGAGAAGTGCAGAGGCCGACTTCACTCTGAGGGCCTCTAAGTGGCTCAAAGTCCTTGCTCGGGATGGGAAACCCAAGAAGGCGGGGAGGAGAGGCCCCGTGCCTCCAATGCAGCCTCACAGCTGCCGGCGTCTGAGCTATGGGGCAGACACGTGTCACCTCGGTGAAGAGGGCAGTAAACCCAGCCCTGGGTTGACACTGACCCAGATCCAGCAGTCGCCCTACTCATCATCCAGTCCAGGAGGCTGAGCCGTCAGACAGGACCTCCGCACTGGGGTGGGAAGGTGAACAGTATCGCTTCCAAGGGGCCTCAACACCAAGCGCAAATTAAAGTGTGTGCAAAGCGCCCCACCCGCACCCCACCTAACACCTGTGGGTGGCGCCCAGGAGTCACGGAAGGGACTTCCGCCCACGGACGGCCACGGTCAGCGTGCACAGAAAAGCGTTCGCCGAGGTGTGGGGGAAGCTGCCTGCGCGTGTGGCCCGACCCAAACCCCGACTGACCCGCGGGTTGCAGGTTGGCCAGTGGAGCGGCTGACGTGGGACAGACTCTCCCGGGGGTGTGCCTGGGCCAGCCGCCAGCACGCGGGGGTGAAACCCGCAGGAGCGAGCCCGCTGTTGGCCAGGGGGGCCTGGGACCTGCCGGGCTGGGGGCCCCACCCCACGGGACCGGGAGAGACCGCGCAGCAGCGGTTTGCTTCTCCCCCAGCCAGCCGGGCCACCGGCCCACCACCCTCCCAGCCCACTTGTGCAACGGGGACAAGACGATAGGCAAGAATTAGGAATCCTGCAGCAGTATGTTGTGGGGTCTCTGCCTCCGCACCCCGAACTCACCGCTGCCTCCTCCGACACCGCAACGTGGTGGACCAAAAGTCTGTGTCCCTCCAAAATTCCTGTGTCGCAGTCCTAACCCCCAAGGTGGTGGGGTCACAAGGCGAGGCCTTTTGGGAGGTGACTGGGTGTGAGGGCGGGGCCTCGGGAACGGGGGATTTGTGCTTTTCTAAAAGACACTGCAGAGGGGCGCCTGGGGGGCTCAGTCGGTGTGGAGTGTCTGACTTGGGCTCAGGTCACGATCCCACGGTTCACAGATTCAGGCCCCGCGTCGGGCTCTGTGCTGACAGCTCGGAGCCTGGAGCTGCTTCGGATTCTGTGTCTCCCTCTCTCTCTGCCCCTCCCCTGTTCATGCTCTGTCTCTGTCTCAAGAATAAGTAAACATTAAAAAAATTTTTTAAACATTAAATGGGGAGGGGCAGAGAGAGAGGCAGAGACAGAATCCCAAGCAGGGTCCACCCACAGAGCCTGACGCGGGGCTCGAACTCATGAACTGTGAGATCGTGACCTGAGCTGAAATCAAGAGACGGACGCTTCACCGGCTGACGCCCCCCCCCCCCCCAGGTGCCCTGGGCTCTAAACAAGGGGAGTGGGCATGAAAGGAGGGTTCAAAACAGAAACGGGCTCCAGGATGGAAGGAGTCACTGGACAGTCACACAACTCGAACGCCCCGAGCCGGGCCCAGGGCCTCCTGACTCCGGGGCCTGAGGGCAGCCCAGCCCAGGTGCTGCCACCCCCAGAAGAGTGAAATCGGGACCCACTGCCACCTCCAGGTCCGGGGACCGGTCTTAGCCCTTGCGACTCTCACGGGACTCACGCCCGTGCACACGCGCGCGTGCACACACACACACACACACACACACACACACACACACACACACCTCTGTGTTCGTGTGGACCCGAGGGCACCGTCCACAGGCCGGCAGAAGTGAGCACAGAGTGCACGCGTCACTAAGCATTATGTCCTGAGTTTGGACACATGTTGCCTTTCTAACTTTTCTATAATAAGTAAAGACAGATATCACACTTTGTGTCCTCAAGGGTCTCAAGACAAGAGTCGAGAAAGCACATTTCGTTCCCTCCAACAGGAGAGAGAACGGCTCCGTGCAAGGCACCTGGCCCGTTTATCACCAACGCCACAACAACGGATGTTTGACCCAGAAAGGCCACTTCTGTAAGTTTATCTGGAAGGGTAACAATGGAGGTGCCGGCAGGACGCCTGGGCGTTCAGTTGGCAAAGCGTCCGACTTTGGCTCAGGTCATGATCTCGCGGTTCATGGGTTCGGGCCCCGCGTCGGGCTCTGTGCTGACAGCTCAGAGCCTGGAGCTGCTTCAGATTCTGTGTCTCCCTCTCTCTCTGCCCCTCCCCCGCTCATGCTCTGTCTCTCTCTGTCTCTCAAAAAATAAGTAAACATTAAAAAAATAATTAATTTAAAAAATAACAATAACGGACGGATGTGACGGAATCAACACCTCTTGCAGAATGGGGTACGTCCTGTAGGCATTGTTCACAGAAAGAAAACAGATAAAGCATAACAGAGAGAACAGAACTGACCTAATACCCCCCCAAAACACGGTTAGCCTTTTAAACCACATTTCCCAACTATCTCCACAACACGAGAGTCAAGCTTACCAACACTGAATGTTACCTATGACGGCTTTGACAGGATGTCTCTACGGGTGATTTAAGTTTCTTCTGAATTATTTCCTACGCTTTAAAATAATTTCTACGATGGGTGAATGTTACTCTACTCGTCAAGTAAAAACAGCCCAGAATTACCGTAATTACAAAGAGAAACAGAACGTGCGTGGTAATTTTTGCTGCTTAAAGAGTTAAACAGTGAGGACGCTGCACCTGCCCTTAACGCCGAGGGCACAGCAACGTGGACCCTGTGGTTCTCCGTGGACGTACGGCCTCCTGGTTTTCCGCCCGCACAGCGGCCGTGAGCTGTAGGCTGGCGGACGAGGGCGTAATGGGAGACAGACGGGGCTAAGGAAGCACCACGCCAGCTCCTGGCCCCCGTCAGGCACTGAGTGTGGGGCGGGATGTAATGGGCGTTTATTTCTTACAAAACCGATCGATGCAGGTGCTCCCAGTTGGGTGCAGGTCCCCCCCCCCGCCCCTCCCCAGGGCTGCAACTCAGGGGGCCAGGTCCCCGCCATCGGCTCCCCATCCCCAGGAGCCCGCAGGCCTCAGCACTCCCAACTCCTGGACCGGGAGGTACAGCCACCACGTCCCTCCTCTCAGCCCACGGGACCAGGGCTGCCGGGAAAGGAGCTCCCACCTAACAAGCAGCTTCCTGCCACCACCTGACGCCACGGAGAAAATGTCCACCCCCAGCGGTGGACTCCTCGTGGCGACCGGGAGTCCCTTCCGCCCAGGGGAAACGAGGGGAGTGAATGGTGCTCCCGTCCTGGTGGCACGAACGAGACAACGGCCTCGACGGGGAGGGTCTGAGGCCCGGCTGCCCGCCCCCCCCAAGACGAGGAACAGGGGTCGTGGGAGCATGCCACGATTCCATGCGGGGGCTCCACAGCAGCAGGTGCAGCCGACCCCCACCCCCACCCCCCGCCACCGCTTGCGCCCCTGGGCTCAGGATGACCCAAAGTCGGGTATGGAGCAGGACCGAGTCAAAGCTCGTGCAGAGATGGGGCTGCACAGGAGCCAAGCATGTGGGCGGTGTGGGCAAACCCTCGGTGGGTCCGGGAGACCGGGGGGGGCCGGGAGGGGAGACAGGCAGAAAAGAGCGTCTGCCCCTCTGGCACCAGACGCGAGGGGCGATTCCTGGCAAGCTGTCCCCGGGCTGTGTTTCACCCCTCCCGTGCTGCGTGCTCTCTGGGGCCATGTCGCGCCCGCCGCCCCCCACAGTTGCCGATTCCATCCTTAAACCCCCCGCCCGCCCTGGGCACGTGGGAGCATCCTGCAGCCGCGTGTCGCCAGCTCACTGTCCGGGCTCCACGCAGAACTGCCTTCGACGCCACCTCTGTGCTCTTTCTACTGGACGCAGCCCTCTGCTAAGTGTGAGCATTTGGTCCCACGGAGACTGACCCGGGCGGGGACCTGCCACCAGCACATTCAGACCCGTGCGCCCAAGGGCCCCCCCCCAGCACCGTCTTGGCACCCAAAATCCAAAGCATCGTTCTCTCAAACATCCACGCTAACAGCAACCCTTTGCCCAGGAAAGCCCAGAGTTACGCAGCTGTCTGAAGACCCCTCTCCTGCAGCCCAGGAACCCAGGGAGGGCTTGTTTTCTGAACCCATCACTGCTTTCTGGGGCGCAGCATCAGGGGGGGACAGGGCGGGTGACGGGGAGAGATAGTTCCCTTCAAAACAAGCAATTTGCTCCTGTAATTTATAATTCAAGCCTGCGCCCTAAAAGGAAATTGCCGTGAATAAATGCGAGCCTCCTGACCCTGCAGGAAAATAGCAAAGAGATTTCAAGCAGTGTTTTCTTGAACAAAATTTACACAGCCTTGTTAAAAAAAAAAAAAAAAAAAAAAAAAAAAAAAAAAAAAAAAAAAAAAAAAATCCCCACCTGCTTTGTAAATGTCACAGGGCAGCTGCCAGGCGGAGATTGGGAAGGCTTGGGCGGAGCCCGGCTGCTTCTGAGAGCAGAGAGGAGTCCACGCCCGGGTCTGGGCTGTGGCTCCAGCCCTGGCCTCTCACTTAAGAGTGTCACAGCCGAGTGGGGCTTTCTGGGGGGGATCATTGCCTTCACGCGTCCCACAAAGACTTTCCGTGTACCTCCGCGTGGAGTGCCGCTGGGCGGGGCGCAGAGGGGTCGGTCACATTGGCTGCCCCAGGGGGGCCCCCAGGGCTCAGAAAGTCAGGCCCAAATGAAGGCATCGCTGGGGCAAAGTGCAAGACAGGGGGTGTGATGGTGGCCGCGGGCGACACCCAGTTCTCCGGGGAAAGCCTGGAGCTGGGTCTCTCTCTGTCACAGACCCTCTGGGACCAGCGTGTGTGACGCGCCTCAGGCACCCCCACCCAAATCAGGCCCTGCAGGGAGACAGGACAGGCCTCCAGCTTACGTGAGGTTGGACAGGGGCCATCTGGGAAAAACCCACGGCAGCCACCCGCAGGCTCCCCGCCCGCAACCCCGGGACCCGGAAGAAGGACCCAGAGGAGTGGGTGTGGCCTCTCTCACTGTCTTTAACAGAGAATATGATCCCCAGTCTCTGATGTTCCTTTGAAGGAGCTACCAATGTGCTACTTTTTAAACATCCCTTTCAGGGGCTCCTGGGTGGCTCAGTTGGTTGAGCGTCCGACTTTGGCTCAGGCCATGATCTCGCGGTCCGTGGGTTCAAGCCCCGCATCGGGCTCTGTGCTGACAGCTCGGAGCCCGCTTCGGATTCTGTGTCTCCCTCTCTCTTTATCCCTCCCCCGCTCATGCTCTGCCTCTCAATAATAAATAAAACGTTAACAAATCTTAAATTAAACGTCCCTTTCAGTATCTGTTTTACCTTGCTTCAAATACGCCCATGCTGAGAATATCCAAAATCAGAGAATGAAGAGCTGGTCATAAGCCAGACCGTATTTCGAACGTGGATACATTTAGGAGCAAAGAGCGTTACCACGGGATGCCTAGCCCAAGGTGCTAGCTCTATTCCCCGTCCTCTCTCTACTACTGCACCGGACCCCCCGGCGCTTGAAAAGACCACACTAACGGCTCAAGAGACTTTGCAAGAGGAAGGAGCCGCGGTCCCCGGGGCGCAGGGGGGCCCGGTGAGGCCAGGCTGGGTGTGGGCACAGCCGGCGCGGCGAGGGCTCGCCTTGTGACTTCAGCCGCCCCCCCTCCCCTGCCCATCCCCCTCCAGCAAATTCTACAACCTTCTGCTGGCTGCACCAGGTGCCAGCCAGATGCCTCCGGTTCTGAAACGCCACGCGGTCCCTGAGGCGTGACAAGCGTCTCGCTCGTGCGGGCGGGCGGGCATGGGAATTTTCTTATCTGTGTTGATGTATTTCTAAGAGGCATGAAAACTCTCGAATCTTCTCTGCTCTGCCTTTGGAGAAAACGCGGCCCCTTTCAACTATGAAAAAAGGAGTCAACCTTTTGGAAAAAACAGACACAGGGAGGATCATGTTTCACTGAGTAAATTGACGAAAGGTCAAAAAGCTTGATCTTTACCACTGATGCACTTTGTCTGAAAGCTGAGCTGCCGTTTAAATATTTATGGGCAAGCGCTGTAAGGGCCCCTTGCGGTCGCCTAGTCCAATAGGGGCCAGGCTGCGACCATCTGACAGGAAGGAACCCAGTTCACCTCCCGGGAGGGTCTGTGCAGGGAGAGGCCCGCGTCCCCACTTGGGAGGGTCCCTCACGGGCACCCTGAGCTCGCGGCTTCCCACAGGAGGGAAGAGCATCGTGGATAGGAGGGAACATCACGACATTCTCCGCTCTGGCTGCTGGGACACCAGAAGCAGCGAGGCCCCAGCCACTGTGCTCACACCCAGCACCCAGGTCTTGGCGGCTAAACGTCGTTCTCCACCAGAGGAAACGAGGGTCTGTCACGAAGTGGCTAATTCTGGGACCGGGACAGGGAAAGTACCAGATGAGCCTCGAGCATCGTATTAGCCCAGAACTCAGAGCCTCACGGAGCGCCTGGACCTGGAGAGAGGCCCCCTCAGCCCCTTCCTCTGGGCGTTGAAATCCGTGACGGGAATACGTCTAACGGCTGAACAAAGCAACAGTCTATTAATTGATACTAACAAAAGTAAATATAAATATAAATATATAAATGGGGAGAAAGAGGAAAGCTTTTCCTCGAGGAGAAAAACCAAGAACGATGGAAGGACTCACACAGAAATCGCCACGTTGTAACTGTCGTAAGAGTACTTGATACAAATAACAGCAATCGAGGCTACAACCTGGCGGAGCTTGATGCGAAACAGCTATTTCCTGCCACGTGGCCTCCGTGGACCTCCCCACAAGCTACTTGCCCATCACAAAGAGGACCTTGGCGATCTTACTGCAAAGAACTCGGTGGCGACCCCTCAGCCAAGTGATCCGTGCACACGCGTCCTCCACAATGGGACAAACCCGCGGCCTGTGTTCGCGAGGACTGGCGCCCCAGGAGGCAACGTCACCCGAACGTCATTCCTGCCAGGACGCAAAACCTGAATGCGATTGCATCGGGGCTAAATTTCCTGAGCTTGAACCCACGAACCGTGAGCTCATGACCCGAGCCCAAGTCGGACGCTTAACCGACCGAGCCACGCAGGCGTCCCTATACTAGAGGCTTTAAAACAAACAGAAGTGAGGGCTCGGCAGGAGCATCTGGACGGGAGGTCCTGCCATGGGGCTCCCGCGTCCGTCCCCACTGGCCGCAGGGCACTGCTGGCCACAAGCATCCCACTCTTTCGTTGTCCTCACGTTCCAAGAGGCAGGACTTTTGTAAGAAGAGTTTGGATCTAAGATCCCAGAATATCGATCACACCCCATTGGCCCATCTCTGTTTCCCTGGTGCCTGCCTGGGCTCAGCCTGAGGCCTGCAGGGAAGAGGAAGGTCCCTGCATCAGGGACAGAGCCCCCCCCCCCCCACACACACACACTGGTTATCAGATGAAGGGGGAGGGAAGAAGGGAGAAGGGAAGGAGGGGGAGGGAAGAGGGAGGGGAGGGAGAGGAAAGGGAGGGAAAGGAAGGGGAAGGAGGGAGGAGGGAAAAGGAGAGATGGGGAGGGAGAGGGAGGAAGGGGGGGAGAGAAGGAGGAAGGAGGAAGGGAGGGAGAGGGAGGGGAGGGAGGGAGGAGGGAGAAGGAGGGGAGGGCCAGGAAGGGGAGAGGGGAGGGAGCAAGGGGGAGGAGAGGAGGAGGGAGAAGGGAGGGGGAGCTTCCACAGGGTCTGTTTCCCACTAGTTTCACCCCACAGACCGCGTGTGGGGAGCCGCCCCGTGGCGCCCCGACCTCCAGACCTGCGGCGAGGAGGCTGTGTCTCCGACAGAGGGCCATCTGGGATTCGAACCCACCCAGCACACAAGGCAGAGACGGAGACGGGAAGACGGCCTCGCGGCTCTTCTCGCGGTGGCCAGGAGGGACGCGAGTGGGCGGAGACAACGGGGAGGACCACCCTCCGCAGGGAAGGGCCCAGAGCCTGGCGCGGAGCTGAGAGGCGGCCCGTCTGGAGCGAGACAGCAGCCTGGGCCGAGGCCGGGGATCCGGGCTGACCGGCGCGTGGGCCGCAGAACGCGCACAGCAAGCGCGGGCAGATGGTCCCGACCCGGTGTGACACCCGAGACGCTGGGCTGGACGTCAGCGGGTGGGATCCGAGGGCACACGCGTCGGGAATGCCGGCAGTCTGCCCCGGGGCCCTGTGGTCAGAGTAACGAGGGATTCGGATTCGCGGACCGCGACCACCATCCGGAAGTAGCAAGTGGTTCTTCAGACACCTGCTCCCGGACCTGCCGGCTGGAAAGCTGGCCCTCAAATACGCGTATCTGCGTCCTGATCCACGGAATAACCGCGAACGTGATGCTGTTTGGGGAAAGGTCTTGGCAGATACTTGGGGTTCTTGAGACGACATCACGTTGAATTACCCAGGTGAACCCTACCTCTAATGACTGCCGTCCCTGGGACGGACACACAGACAGAGGAGGAGGGGACTCGTTGCAGGGACGCGGCCACGAGTCCAGAAGCTGGGGGTGGCCGGGAACGGTCTCCCGAGAGCCTCCGAAAGGAGACCTGTCCTCCCGGCACCGTGATCGAAGGCCACAGACGCCTGCCCAGGTTTTCAGACGGCCGGCTCTCCACCAATGCCGGCTCAGCTCAGTGTCACCGGTGGCCTGCCCCCCTGGGGGCCTTCCTCCCACACCTGCCTCCACTGAAGAGGCTACAAAGGATCACTGGCCTCGGATCTGCCCACCAGCTCATAAGAAGAGGTCTGTTGAGGGAGCTTTTATGACAGCTTTTACCTCCCGGACAGGAGAGCTACAAGGTGCTGGTGCCATTTTTCCCAGCGTGAGCACAAATGTGGTGGCTGGAGCCACAACCACCATTTTGTGACCTGGAGGGGGAAAAAAAAAAAAAAAACCCCAAGAGAATGACAGAGACCCCAGCCCTGAATCACTGCCAGTAGCTCCCTACTTTCGGGCTTCTTGATGAAAAATGAACACCCCCCCACCTCCACCCATTTATTTAAGCCACGGCAAGTCACATTTTCTTACTTTTACATGATGTAATTCCCAGCTGATACATTTCCTCACCAAAGAGGACTTCCAAAACACTCCGATAACGTTGTGCCCTCCAGACTCCAGACATCTCTACCGCGTTACCTTCACTCATTCCCCTTGGTGCGTGAACTAAAGTTACATTGTTAACTTACTATCTGCGATCCCCGCCCCCCCCCCACCCCCTGCCACTGGAATATAGGTTCCCTGAGGACAAGGACATCCTCCCTCCTATTCACCACCTTGTCCCCGATGCCTAGACCAGCCCATGGAAAAGAACACACTCAATGAGGATTTGTTTGATATTCACCTCAGCACCATTGAAATTTGAGGCTGGGTAATTGCCTGTTGCTCGGGGCTACCGTGTGCACTGCAGGACCCTTGTCAGCAACACTGGCCTCTACCAACTAAATGCCCGCAGCAGGCCTTCCCCAGTGACAGCCAGCGCCCCCTGGTGGCAAACCACCTGGTTGAGAATGGCGGGCTTGCCAAACACATGGTTGGTTGGTTGGATGGATGGAAAGATGGATGGATGGATGGATGGATGGATGGATGGATGGATGGAAAGATGGATGGATGGATGGATGGATGGATGGATGGATGGATGGATGGAAAGATGGATGGATGGATAAATGGATGGATGGAAAGATGGATGGATGGATGGATGGATGGATGGAAAGATGGATGGATGGATGGAAAGATGGATGGAAAGATGGATGGATGGATGGATGGATGGAAAGATGGATGGATGGATGGATGGATGGATGGATGGAAAGATGGATGGATGGATGGAAAGATGGATGGATGGATGGATGGATGGATGGTTGGATGGAGGAATGGAAAGATGGATGGATGGATGGATGGAAAGATGGAAGGAAGGAGGATGGAGGGAGGGAGGGATGATAAGTGGGTGGGTGGACGGATGAGTGGATGGATGGATGGATGGATGGAAAGATGGATGGATGGAAAGATGGAAGGAAGGAGGATGGAGGGAGGGAAGGATGATAAGTGGGTGGGTGGACGGATGAGTGGATGGATGGATGGATGGATGGAAGGATGGATGGATGGATGGATGGAAAGATGGATGGATGGATGGATGGATGGATGGAAAGATGGAAGGAAGGAGGATGGAGGGAGGGAGGGATGATAAGTGGGTGGGTGGACGGATGAGTGGATGGATGGATGGATGGATGGAAAGATGGATGGATGGATGGATGGATGGATGGATGGAAAGATGGATGGATGGATGGAAAGATGGATGGATGGATGGATGGATGGATGGATGGATGGATGGAAAGATGGATGGATGGATGGATGGATGGAAAGATGGATGGATGGATGGATGGAAAGATTGAAGGAAGGAAGGAGGATGGAGGGAGGGAGGGATGATAAGTGGGTGGGTGGACGGATGAGTGGATGGATGGATGGCCCTCTTCTAAGTGCACATAGTGATGGCCTCATTCTGAGAGATGATGACAGAGAATCTCAAGAGAAAATGCCACTAAGGAGACAGCCACTTATTGTCAAGTGCATCTGATGAGAAACAACCATCGGGCCAGCGTCTGTGTTCGCTTGCCCTGGCACATAATTTGGGACGTGACATGACGCGGCCTCAGGCTGGAAGAGGGTCGCGTTTTCAGATCCTGCACGTCCAATGGGATTTCCACAGCTGCTCGCTCAGAACCGGTCTCCACCTCTCCGTCCACGCTCCGAGGGTGCTGAGACAACATCAGTCGGAGCCCCAGATCCCGCACTAAGGCCACGACGCTCCGGTCCCCAGGAAATTTCCACCGAGGGAGACGGAAATAAACACGCACCCTCAGCCAGGCCCGACTCCCGCAGCACGACTCATTAAACCAATTACATCACTTGCCTGGCAGGATTATTTATGGAAATAGGAAATCATGTCCTATCAGCTAAACACTGTCTCCGAACCGGCGGGTGAGCTGAGTTCATGGTCACACGGTTTGGGCGGACTGAAGCATCTCTGGCTTCTGCCAGCTCCCTCAGGTCTGTCCAGCACGCCACACATCCCCTCACGGTCTCGCCGTACCTCCTTTTCCAGGCCGGGAAGGGAAGCCAAGGGGGCTTCCACAGCTCGGCTAAGTCACCAAATGAGTGATTTAACAAAAACGTGAGAGTTTCACGGCAAATCCTATGCCGGGTCAAAAACACAGAGGCCAGCATGGCAGGCCAGGAGCGAAGATGAAGAAAGCAGGAAGGGGAGGCTGTGGAGAACCGAAGAGAGGACAGCCGGCCGTCAGTGCAGGGTGACTATGACCACACAGAAGCAGAGC
Source organism: Panthera leo (assembly GCF_018350215.1). Taxonomy (NCBI): domain Eukaryota; kingdom Metazoa; phylum Chordata; class Mammalia; order Carnivora; family Felidae; genus Panthera; species Panthera leo. Next base: position 1,799,476 of record NC_056690.1, on the reverse strand, counting down.
TGGTGGTGCGAGAACCTCTGATTTCTTTCAAGAAGACTGCCAGAAAGCTGGAATATTATGGGAAATTTGTGCACTTTTGCTTTTAAATGCTGGTGACAAACTCAAAACCGAAAACACAACATGTTTGCAGACCTTATCAGGGCGTTTAGACCAACACGTTGTGACCTTCACCCTGTTTCTCCTTGCACTCCTACATTCCTCAAGAGCGTCTTCGAGGGACTGTCTGCTTCTCACCTAGGGATGTGTTCCGCCCTCAGGAAAACAAGGAAGTCCCCCAAGGAAAGGACAGCCTGTGTTAGAAAAGGAACACGAGATTCCCGAGAGGCACGGCTCCCACTTGGGAATCTGAGAACCAGTGCCTGTTCCGATCTTCACGGGGGGACACGGTTTGGGCCAAACTGCTAGCACATCCACAGAACGACTCCCTGTGCGGGTTCCCAGCAAACGCAGGGACTGTTCTCGGCGGAGGGGCTGGGTATCAGCCTGGCAGGCCATCTGGGTGCCACCCGCCTCCCCGGTCCTGTGTCCGGGGCTGGCTGGCCAGTTCTGCAGAAGGTGCCACCCCCTCGACCTGGAGCAGGCGCCCCTCCTTCTGTCTTAGGCACGAACAGCCCAGAAGCCCACTCGGGGGAGCCCTCAACATGCGATCGGCACCCCAAAACCCAACGCCAAGCAAAGCGAGGACGCGGGCCATCACTCTCACTGCGCTACATTCCCGAACGGTTCACCTGTCCTCTGACCTGCAGGGGCAAAGCGTGGGGGCCACACGGGGGCGGGGAGGGCAGGGCAACACCCCTGCAGGCCGGGGCACCCCGCTGTAAGCCGCAAGGCCGGGTTAGACAGAATGGGGGTGGTGTCTCCCCCGAGCCACCAGACCCGCCCCCCACGTGTATTTGGTGTCATTGCTCCAGGGGTCTTTTTTTAATTAGGGCAAAACACACACGACGTGGAAGCGACCACCTGAACCATTTCAGTGTGTGTCACGCGGCTCATGCTGCTTGGCGGGCGTCACCGCTGTCCAGTCCCGCGTGCACCGGCCCGACAGACCCCCTCCCCCCCCGCTCAGCCCCCACAATCACCAATCTGCTTCCTGCCTCTAAGGACTCGCCCCCCTGGGCTCTTCACCCACCATGTGGCCTTTGGCGTCTGGCGTCTCTCACTGAGCGCATTTTCGAGGCTCACCCGCGTGGGGGCAGAGCTTTGTTGCTCTTTGTGGCTGAACACGGTCCACACTGCAGGAAGGAACACGCTTCGTGCCCTCGGTCAGGCACGGACGGGCACCTGGTGGGCTTTGTGCTCACAACCCTGTCTGGTTCCCCCCCGTGGCTCGACCCTGTTACGCGCATTTCATAGATGCCGCAGACACGGAGCAAAGTTCCGAGGGACCAGAACGGCGGCCTGAAGACCGACCACACGGGGCGGAGCCCAGGCGTCCCTGAAACCCCACCCGGTCGGCCCCCAAACAGCCGTCGAAAGGAGACAGCGGGTCCCGCCCCGTTCTCAGCTCCGTGGCACCCGTTCCGCTGCCGTAGCCTCGGTCAGCCGGGCCTCGGAGCAGAAAGGCCGGGCTGCTCTGGACTCCCCACTCGCCTGCCACCAGCCCTGACCGTGTCAGAGGCTCCCTGCCCCCCGTGCCACGCCGCCCGCCACGGCCCTGACCGGGACGTCCCCGTGCTCTCTGGGTGTGCCCTCTGCAGTGACAGCCCTGGGGTCCCCGCTCCTCCCCCCGCCCTGAGCCCTGGACGCCTCCATCGGACGCTCCCGAAGGCCCCCCCGGAGACCTGTGTCTGTTCGGCCGCACGGCACAGACAACCGGGCCTCAGAGAGGCGAGAAGAGCCGCCAGACCCGCTGATCTGGGGGAGCAAACTGCTGCTCGGCCGCCCGTCGGGCCTGCCCCCTTCCCCCCACCCTCCCGCTGGGCCTGCAGACCGCCCCCCCCCCCCCCCGGGAACAGGCCGGCCTCCGGAGAAAACCCTGTCCGGTGTGCTATCCGGCCTTCCAGCCCACGGCCCCATGCCACGTCCTCCCAGCCTCGTGCAGCCTCCCTGGAAAGCAAACACCGCTCTGCCCTCCTCTGGGACACCTGCACCTCGACCCAGCGCCCCCCCCCCCCCCGCTAGCCCCCCGGCAGGAGTCCTGTCCAGCAAAGACCCTCCTTCAAGGCCCAGACTTGTTTCCCACTTAACACACGTTGCAAACTCGTGCGACCGGGGATCAGGGTGTTAGGAAGCGTCTCGGCCTCCCTTTGTCCTTTGCCGAGGGGACGGCACACGCCCCACCCCTCTCCCACGGCTACGCGGAGCCCAGAACCCCGCGAACACCCTGCCACAGAACCCAAGAGGCCACCACACCTCCGGGCCACACGAGAAGGAAACGCAAACGAGGAAGGGGGACGTCGGAGCCACGCGGCTCTGCTGGACCTGACGGGTGGCAGTCGGGGCCGCCGACGGTTACACATTTAAATCACTGCCGAGGTTAAATGAGACGGCTGTGCCAAGAGAGGGGCTCCATCTGCCAGGACGAGGATTTGATGATGAAGCAAATCACTGGTGCAGCCGCGCTGGGCCCGGGGCCCACGGGCGCCCGCGGCCAGGCGTTTAGCGGGCCGGCTTGCACGGCAGCGGGGGGCGGAGAGGCGCTGTCGGGGCCCGGCCGCCACTTCCAGAACCACCCGCGGCCCGAGTGCACCTGCCAGCTGGCTGGACGCCACGTGAGGGGCCGGGGACCAGATGGCTGCACGAGCTCTGGGAGCAGAAACGGGAGAGGACGGGGGCACCCAGAGGGACCCTGACAGGCAGAGGGGCCCCGGGGGCCAGCGCCAGCCCCCCTGCGGCACAGAACACGCGCACGCCCGCTCCAAAGCGTCTGCAGCCTGGACGCTGTCCCCACTGGAGACCAGTTTCCAGACGAAATCCTCATGCAGAGAGGACACGTCTTCTTCGCGGTGAATCCTCTAGCCTTCGGAAAGAGAACACATTGTTGCGGTCTCTTTCAGGTTATTGAATAACACGTGCGTTGTCTCCGCACGGTTCAGTCTGCAGTGGTTTGTTCACAAACTAGAGGAACGTTAAGGGGACGGACTTCCACGTGGCTCCACGGTGTTCGTTTGACTCGTTTACTTCTTTCTCGGAAGCTCCCGGGTGACCCGGGCAAACGGGTCAGGCGTCCAGACGCCCTGTACCCACATTCGCTGGTGGACGTCGTGCGGGCCTTCGCCAACAGGGTGTGCACACGGCCTGCTTTGATTCACTGATACAAGCCTTCCTCGAACTTCCAGTTAAGCGTCGGGCCTGGGGGGCTCAGGGGTTGAGGAGTCCAGCAATGAGGCCCCGAATGCGAATCCAAGGGTGAATGAAAACAGCCCTCAAAGTAAAATGCGATGCTGGAAAATCATCGCCGTGAGACCCAGTGAGAAGAGCCCAAGGATCCGAATGACCCCAGCCGACGGGTCAGGTCAGCTGCCAGACGTGACCCACGCTGAGGGGAGGAGGGACGCCCTGTGGAGTCAGGCATCGGACGAAACCAGGCCCACCTCCATCAGGCTTTGCTTCTGTTCCAGGCACTGTTCGCAGCTCCCAACTTGGACCACGACGTGACTCCCCCAGGTCTCCTACGGCAGACCCCTCCGCCTCCTCCTCCCCCCAGACTTGGCGGGTCCTCCTGGCAGCAGGCTCACGGTCCCGCCAGATCTCACAGCGGCCTTCCACCCACGGCCTCCCCTCCCCCCCCCGCCTCTCTCCACCACACTTTCCAGCTTCCCTTCCAACACACTGCTTGCTCCAGATACCAGGGGGCAGACAGAACATTCTAGAGCACTCGGGAGCTCTCACAGCACTCCCCCCCACTGCCCCACTCTCTGTCCAAGCGCTGTTCCCCAGACCTAAGGGACCCCGCCAAGCCCCTGGAGTCACCCCCAGACATCCCTGTGTTCACAGTGGCCCCTCGCACAGGGCCTAGCGGCAGGTGCTCAGGACAGACCCAGTGAATGCACAAATGCACGCTTCCCCGACAGTGTGCACATGACTCGGGGAACTCGCTTCCAAATGGGACTCACGCTCGCCTCCTGAGCGACCACCCCTCGGGGTCCCTGACTTGGAGAGGCTGTAAAGGAAGCTGAGAAGGCCTTTCCGGTCACCCAGGAAACGTGACCGGAGGCAGGTGGCCCAGGCAGGGGCAAAGAGCACCCCACATTCTAGACAAAGACCCCAAAACGGGGCTCAGACAAGCACAGAACCACCCTGCTGCCCACAGACACCAGCCTTTCCCCAAACCCCGATTCCGGCTGCTTCCTTGGTCAGTCTCACCGTCTTGAGTCGACTCAAAACGTCAACACACGCGGTACGCAGGCCCGTGAGACCCAGACAGACAAGGGTTCTGTGAGCCAGAGCGTGTGCAGGGCACGTGGCCATTTTCCCGGCTCTCCCACGTTTGGAAGCGTGCTGGTTCCCGACTCGGTGATGGGCTGTGACCTAGTTTGAAAAGCCCTGGGGCCCCTGCTCCTCACTCGAGAACCAAGTCCCTCCAGCCACGTCCCTGCCACCTGACACAGCCCCAGCAGACCCAGAGGCTTCCGAGAGGAGCACAAGAGGCGACAGACACACTGGGGCCAGAGCAGTGTGGGGCGTGTGGGGGGTGTAACAAAGTCACCCCGACCTCTCACGGCACCCGACGCAGAAGAAGCAGGGGCCGCGGGAGAAGAGGAAGAAGCAGCAGGACCCAGAGGGGCCCACAGGGGCGTGAGCAAAGCAGGTGGACGTGTGGTACCACCGAGGCTGGCTCGGGGCGGGGGGGATGGGGGTCCACCGTCCAGCGATTCGAGGTTGAAACCCAGGTGCTGATGGATTCAGGGACCACAGGACCCAACAGAGCCCATCAATCAGCCCGTCTCTGTGCCCCAGCGGGGCTCAGCAGAGAGGCCGCGTAAGCTTCCCACGCCTCGTAACGAAGGACTGTGGACGCTCCACAGCCAGTGAGCAGTCCTGGAGGCCAGACGTCTGGTCCGGGCGGCTCACCGGGTTCCCGGCCCCAAGTCCTCGGTGCAGGTGCGCGACGCCTCCCATCAGGGCCTCATCGCCATCAACGCCCGGGTTCCGGGGAGCAGACGTGGGGTCTCACTGGGGCACGTTTGGAACCCTGCCGACTGGAAGCCTGACAGACCGGGGCTCCGGGGCTGGCGGCCGTTCTGCCACCAGGGGCGGGAAGGAGACTCTTCCTTCTGGCGCCCCTGGGGGTGCTGGACACCCTCCCCTCCCAGGTTTCTCCATGGCTCCAGCCCACCCCTCCCCTCCCCTTTCCGCTCACTCTGGTCTGGGAAGGAAGGGCTCTCCGTCCCCTTGCGGTCACCCACCCTGAGCGAGATGACTGGACCGGTACCGCGTTCCAGGCTGGCGCCGGGGGCTCCGCCATCCAGAAGCCTCGAGGGCTGCGTGTTCCTTTGGCCAGGATGCGGCTCACACATCGGGGGCAGAGGCTGGATGCCCCAGCGGAGACTCCCAGAGCCATCAGCAGTGCATGGAGCTGTGCAAGCGGCCGTGGGCAGGTCTCCCTTGTGGCACAGACCACGTGCAGACAAGTGGGGCGTCAGCACCCTTCCGTCTGTCCCCCCTCCCATCCTTCCTAAGAGGCCGGGGAGGGGACTTGCCAGCAGGCCTGGTTGGCCTGAGAAGCTGGTCCTCGTTCAGGCCCACGCAGCCCTTGAGGGACAAAAGCAGCTTGGCAAGCACGTGGAGAGCCCGCACACCCAGCTCGGACGTGGTAGAGAATCACTCTTTGGTAAACACCGGCTGGAAACTGAAGGGTGGCTCCTTCTCCGTGCCCCCCGCCCCCTCGCTGCATCCGGAACGTCGCAGGGAGCCCGGAAAGCTTTCCTGCAGACAGATGTGGAGGTTCGCAGCTACCTGGGAGATGCGGTCAGTGGCGGCCTGGAGGGCTCCGGGCACGAAACGGGGAGCGTCCTGTCGGCAGTGGTCAGAACGGACAGAGGCCGCCATGCCTCCCCCCACACGCCCACCCGTGAGCAGGCAGACGGGGAGGCCGCGGCCCCGGGCTCCCTCCTGCCCCTGGAGTGACGCCCTGTGGGCGCGGGTAGAGGAGACCAGCACTAGACAGATGGCCTCGAGGGGCGGGTGGGAAGGTGTACAGTCTGGCCGGGTCGGTCGGGCCCCCGGGGGTCCCCCAGGCCCAGCTCGCACCTGCGGCCTAGCCCCCTCCTCACGCGCCCCGTCTCTGAGCCCCTCCTGCCTGCCTCCCTCTCCTCGGGCCGCCTGTCTGTAACCAGGGCCTCTCAGCTGCAGCCAAACAGGAAGAAGGATTTGATGAGTCCTTCGTTCTCCTTTTACGTGTGAAATTGTGACGAAAAACTGCTTTAAAGACACCTTCCCTGCCGCACCAAGACCCTGGCAGTCTCCCTCGGGGTGAGGGAGGTGCCCGACGCCCGACCCGGCCACCGTCCACGTCGCCCCAGCGCTGCGACGCGTGGGATTCCGGAAAAGAGTCGACCGAACTTCAAAGCCCGGTGCGTGGGATTAGTTCAGGGCTCCACACCCGTTTGTAAATAAAACAGAACCGAATGGAACCGAATGGAAGGGAATGGAAGGGAATGGAAGGGAATGGAAGGGAATGGAAGGGAATGGCGTCCTAGGATGACAAAGACCACACACTTACAGCAAGCGAGGAACTATCCTCCGCTTCACACGCAGGGTCCCTGAGAGTGAAGGTCACTCCGTGGGCAGGCACCTAAGACCTGATTGGAACCCGGAACCGTGTCCCGGGGCCCCCAGGCTCACCGCCACATGTACACCACAGCGCTTCTCAGAACCCGGCCCCTGCCTGCCCCTCCTGCCCGTCAGCTCCGAGCGGCAGGCCGCGCACTCTGGCGGGCAGCAGTCACACCGCAATGTGATTAAAGGACTGGTCTAATGAACGAACGAAGAAAATGTGAAGAAAAGTGCAAAGTGATCTCAGTTCAATCTCCGCTTTTCTCTGGCAGCTTCAATCCTGAAACAGCGAGCAATCACAGAGCTCGGGTCCTGAGGGGACGCACATAATGATGCCTTTACATCCCCACCCAAGGCAGCAGTTTGCAGATGAAGTCACGTGAGATCAGTTTATTTACTTTAACGTTTATTTATTTTTGCCACGGAGAGAGTGCAAGCAGGGGAGGGGCAGAGAGAGAGAGAGGGAGACACAGAATGTGAAGCAGGCTCCAGGCTCCGAGCTGTCAGCACAGAGCCCGACGCGGGGCTCGAACCCAGGAACCGTAAGATCATGACCTGAGCTGAAGTCGGACGCTTAACCGACTGAGCCACCCAGGTGCCCCTGAATCACAGTTTTTTTTAAATGCAGATCCTGGAACTTTCTTTGTAAAGATAAACAATTTGGGGGCACCTGGGTGGCTCAGTCGGTTAAGTGTCCGACTTCAGCTCAGGGCACGATCTTACGGCTCATGAGTTCGAGCCCCACGTCGGGCTCTGTGCTGACGGCTCGGAACCTGGAGCCTGCTTCCGATTCCGTGTCTCCCTCTCTCTCTGCCCCTCCCCTGCTTGCGCTCTGTCTCTCTCTCAAAAATAAAATAAAACATTAAAAAAAATTTAAAGGTAGACAGTTGGGAAAAGTCTGAGTGTGCACACGTGTGTGTATATACACAACCATGTGCACGTGGACACACACACAATGCGGATGCGTTTTGCACGTGTGTGCGCGTGCGCGTGTGCGCATATATATGCGTGGACACACTTGCACACGTGCACATACACACACTAATTCTGGGAGAATGACAAGCTGTGACAGGAAGAGTCGACCAGAAAACCTACTTATCACAGGTGGCTCCCTTTAGACACACGGGGACCCTCTCCACCTCGGTGCCATAAAAGGCAAGGGGAGGACAGGTCTGAGGCTCTGGTCACAGCATTTGGCGGCCAAGTCCAGCCCCTTAAAGCAGCAGGACCCAAATCAGTAATTCATTTGTTTTTCAAGGTCCTTGGGCCAAATAACAGCACATCTTTCAACAACGGATCCTCGAGCCCAGTGGGCAAGACAGGCTACAGCCAACTGCGTGACCTTAAAATAGAAGGGAGACAGAGCTGTCCCCACATGCGCCCTGTCCTGTCAGCTCTCCTTTCCCAGCCACGGAAAGGAGACGTGCCGTGCACATCCCTGGCCCCGTGAGATGCACATTTGACCCTCACCCGTGTCCTTGAAGGGGGTCAGAAGCTCTAGGATACAGCATCGCAGGCAAAGGGCCCCCACAAAACGTCACACGGGCTTCGAGAGGTCTGGAGACAATGCTGCTCTGCTGGGGCTCCAGCCGATAAGCCGGTGCAAGGAAGGTCTATGATCCCAGTGCCCAGAACGACTCTTCCCAAGAGAGGAAGGCGCCGGCTGATGGTCCGCATTATAGCCGGCAGGACCCGACCTACAGAGAGCTCTCTGCAGTGTGCTTTGGGGTAAAATCCAAAGCCGCCACGAGCACAACCGACAACGAGATAAGCACGCACAGGGTGCGGGAGCGGGAGCAGGAAACGGTAGGAATGGGGCGTGAGAGAGAGACAGACAGACACAGAGCGCGAGGACCCCCTTCCTTCCACGGAACCCGTCTTCGACTGTTCGTCTCCTCCAGCAAGAAGCACCACGTGTCGATCAACGGGGAAGACTGTGCAACCAGATGGCCTAGACTCGAGCTCGGACCCCCGGTTACACACCGTGCGACTGTGGACCAGTTACATAAATTCTCGGCACCTCGACTTCCTCCGTCCGTTCCATCCACACAGTCAGAATTAATAACGGGACTTCGTGGGACTTCAGTAAAATCAAGAACTCAAAGAGCTTAGGAAGGACCAGGCTCCTTCCGGGTCGAGAGCATCGTGACCACACGCTTCCCCTCTTCCCCGGGGCCGGGAGGCTGGCATTGGGTTTCCCGCGGTAAAACGCTGCTGTGCTTCTGGAATCCACTCTAATAGGATCTTCCGTAACGCTTGCGGGTCACTGGGTCACCACGGTGGGTCCCGGCTGCACCGTCTGCCCAGAAGCCTGAAATCACTGTCACGGGTACCAAGGCGTCCAACTCGGTGCCACCCACCGGGAATACAGCGCTCACCCCCCTTCGTCTGCCTTCTGCAACGGCCATTATCACCCGCGGGCGCCCCTCGCTGCCCCGTACGTGTTCGGGTCACCCTCCACTTATAACACAGGCCGCTCGGGAATCCTTAAGTCACTAATGAGAAAATCACGCTTAACACTGGGGCTTGAAAAGTGCCCTGAGGATTGAGGCAGGAAAGGCCTTTCTAAGTGATCGTGGTTTTATACACGGAGCGGACATTCCCTTTGCCGTGTGGCACCCTCTCCTCCAGCCGGCCCCCCCTCGGTCCCTGTGGTCTGGGGAGGGCGGACCCCCGCCCGCTGAGCCGGCCTGGGGTCTGCAGCCGGGCTCCGTGCAGGGCTGAGTCAGATCCCTGTGTAATCGGGATCTGAAGAGCATTAGCCCCCACGTGACCTGCTCCCCTCCCGCCCGGTGCCCACACACAAGCTGCTGCCTACTGCCTGCTCGGGGCTCAGTGTTTGCCTGCATCCCGATAAGGCTCGGCCGTTCAATGGGTGCTTTTAAGCGGCTTCCCGGGGTGGGGGGAGAAGGAAAGAAAACGGCACCCACGACTGGCAGCCTAGGACTGCAGAGTGGGCGGCAGGGAACGAGGTCCGGATGCAGGAGGGGAAGCGACCCAAATCCCACGGTGACTCCTCACGTGGTGCAGAGGCCTGGGCCCCTCTCAACCTCCCACCCTCGGGAGGAGGAGGACGGGGTCCCTCTGCTACACACTGGGCAGGTCCCCAGCTCCCAGCCCCCCGCAACATCTCCCCTCTATGCCCAAAGTGCTCCTGCTCTGTGCCCTGGCTTCAAGCAGGGGAGGGGGACACAGCTCACAGCCACACGGCCACACGGATGCTTCCTGCAGTGGGACCACAGGAGGGGAGCAGAGGGGCCAGGAGGCGGAGGTGGGGTGGAAGGGCCCCTGCAGGCTCCTGATCAGGCCGGCCCCCCTTCCCCCCAGGCTTTCAGAAAGGCTGAGCCCCAGCCTCCTGCTTGAAAATACAAACAAAGGTACCCGCAAATAGCATTTTTGAAACCCAGAAGAAACCTGCCATGTGGCGCTTTCCATTTTCTGAAGTGCTTCCTGGAAGAATTCCCTGGGTTAAGTCTGAGGAATCCACCCACCTGCCTCCGCCCTCAGCTCCCGACAGGCCTGGGGGTGCAGCCCGGGGGGGGGGGGGGGCCTAGGATTCCCAAAGTGGGGGTTCAACCACGTGGTTCAAATCCCAGCTTGGCCACCGTCTGGCTGCGTGACTCCAGGATAGTTACTTGGCCGCTCTGTGTCCCAGCCCTTCGTCTACGCAGTAGAGATAACAGAAAAGCCTCCTGTGTGAGTTCCTGGGGCTGTGGCCAGGACTATAGCAGACTCAGTGGCTTAAAACCACAGAAATTCATTCTCTCACTGATCTGGAGGCCAGAAGTCTGAAATCAAGGTCTTGGGGGCTTACGGGAGGATCCTTCCTGCTTCTTTGCACGTTCTGGCCCTCCAGGCACTCCTTGGCTTGTGGCCACATCACTGCATCTGTCCTCAAGGTCATGTGGTCTCCTCCCCTGGGCGGCTGTGTATCTCAAAGCTCCGTCTGCCCTCTCTTATAGACGTGTGGCAGCAGCCAGGGCCGCCCGCCCCGAGACGATCCAGGATAACAACCTCTCTTTCTCAAAGATATTTGACTTAACCACATCCACCGCTGCACAGGCGATACCCGCTCTTTTCTCGCAGAAGGTAACAGTCCCAGAGCCAGGGATCGGGACACGGACACACCTTGGGGGCCTCATCCAGCCGCTTCCGGCCGCTTTAATGGGGGAGATGCAGCCAGGAGCCAGAAGCCGGCACAACGCCCTCGGCGCTCGGTGAGAGCTGCAGGCCCCTGTCCTCCGGCAGAGCGTGGGCTGTTACCGTCACTGTGATCGTCGTCTGTTATTAATATTCAGGGTGAATTAAAGAGCATTAACTCAGACAGTGAGAAATGACTGTCATTTCCATTCTCCTCCGAGAGCTCCTCCGGGAGGAAGCTCAGGCAGGTGCCAGGGTGTCCCCACACCTCCCGGGTGCTCACTCACCACCACCCCCCCCCACGCCCCGCCGGTTGTGAGAAGAGGCCGGGCCCCAGGACGCACCGGCAGGTGCAAGCAGGAGGGAGGCTAGAGATGGTTAGATCCACCACACCCCTTTTCAGGCTGACGTCACCTAAGATGATAAAGGGGTCTGTTTACGGTCATCTCATAAGCTTCTATTTATTTTTAGCTTTTATTTTAAACTTTTGTTTTCTTTTCAGACATTTGTCTAAATGTCTTTTGAAAGAAAAATGAGCCCATTGAGAAAAGATATTAAGTCAGCAATCCTCTCGGCCCGGCAACGGGGGCAGAAAGGCCCCCTGAAGGTTACCAGGGAAAAGGGGGAGTGTGGGTCCAGCCGGCCCCACAAACCACCAGGGCCCGTCCGCTCAGCACACAAGGTGGGGGGGCTGCCTGCACGGAGTCCGGAAGCGCCGATGTGACAGGAAGTGACCTGCCAGAGCCCCACCCTGTTAATTTCAAATGAAGAAGAGAAGCTGGGAGTCTGGGGCAGCTGAACAGCACTTCCCAGGGCGCCGGTACCCCTGGGAAGGAAGCAGTCACAGTCTCCTACTGGGGTGTCCAAGATCGGGAGCCACAGAGCCATCCTTGGGGGAGGGGCGGCCAGGCAGGGACACTGCTGGCCGAGAGCAGCCACCCCATGGGCCAGGCCCACCCGCGAAGCAGTCGGCGCCCCCGTTAATCACCGTTCTGACTGCTCCTCGCTGATGAAAATCAACGCAGGCATTTTCTGCACGCTCCACAGTGCTGGTGGCCTCCATGCCTGCCTGCTGCCTGCCTGTCCCCGCCCTGTCCTTCTGGAATGCCACAAGCTTCCAGCCGGCTGGGCAGAGAGGGCTGCAGAGCCTGGGGCTCTCCCAGCCTGCAGAAACGTCCTGTCTTCCCTGTGGCTCGAGGCCGACACAAAGGGAGGCCTGAGCCCGGCTGCCCGGGCCTCTCATCCAGCACCAGCTCATTCCCCGCCAAGGTCTCCTCCCACCGCGGCCGCTCTCCCCCTGCACGTTTTAGGCAGTCCTGTGCTAAGAAAGGAAAAACAAATAAATTGCAGAAGCTTCTACAAAAAATCTGGGCTGCCCTGTCCAGGAGACGAAGGGAAAACCAGCTTCAAAGGGCCGTGCTCCGGGCCATTGAGACCCACGGGAATTGGTGAGTCCAGAATACAAAGCCTGATTCTGACCCGAGCTGAGCCTCGCGGAGTCCCGGCCTTTAAAGGAGCCGCCGCTCAGGTTAAGGCAACGGCTGGCATTTCATAAAGAAGCCACACGGGAGCCAGCCACAGCGCCCCCAGGCCCCTCCCTCAGGCCGCCGGTCACAAGGACACAGCGTGGTAGCTTGGACACACAGGTCACGCCATGCACATCAAGGGGCAGTGAGACATTCTAACGTGGTGAGGGCCCTGGTGACGGGGTGGGGAGCGCGCCACGGGGCCGGCTGAAAGCACAGACGCGGAGGACACGGAAAATACCCCCTCTGGGCGCCGGGCGAACAGAGAAGGTTCCCAAGGGAATGGGATCCCGTCACATTTGGGACTATTGCTATCACCGCCCGAACTCCGTCATCATCTCAATGGCTAGTCCGCGTGGAGTCCAATAATAATGGCGGTAATAACAGCTCACGTGTATTGAACACTCACTATATGCCAGGCCCTGTTCTAAATGGTTCATATCATTTCATTCCTTTAACCATCGAAACGCCCATCCGCGGCCTCCACGTCTGACGGAGAACAGCGTCAGAGCCGCTAAGTACCGGGTTGGTGAAAACAGCGGCCCCTTGAGGAGGACAAGATACCACTGTTGGGTTTTTTTTGTTTGGTTTTTTTGGTGTTTTTTTGAGAGAGAGACAGAGCGTGAGCAGGGGAGGGGCAGAGAGAGAGAGAGGGAGACACAGAATCCGAAGCAGCTCCAGACTCTGAGCTGTCAGCACAGAGCCCTACACGGGACTCGAACTCACGAACCGTGAGATGGTGACCTGAGACGAAGCTAGACACCCAACCGACTGCGCCACCCAGGTGCCCCTGTTTTCCCATTTTATAGATAAGCATATGGAGGCACAGAGAGGTTAAGAAACACACCCATGGTCACACAGACAGAAATCGCCAAGCCGAGATCAGAATAGCCAGTGTGGCTCTCGACTCTGCCCTCTGACCTGGCCAAAGGCCGCCACTGAAGGCCGTTTAGAGAGGCCCGCTCCTGGATCTGGTCCCTCCTGCAGATGTTGCGGGGAGAGAAGTGGGTACACGCACCTCCTCACTGGCGGGGGCCCCGTGGCTCTGGCGTGGGCTCTGCCCAAAGCTCCATGGCGAATCCTGGCTGTGTGATTAGGGCCCCTGCCTCCGCCCCCTGGGCCTCAGTCCGCCATCTGCAAGACAAGGACAGCGCCTGCCTTGTAGGGGCGTTGTGGCGACTAAATGAGGGGACCGCCATGACGCGTTTAGAACAGGGCCTGACTTACGGCTACTCTTACTGGACTCCAAGCAGACTGATCATTAGTGGAATTATTAATCAATAGTGAATTATTACTGATCCACAACGCCATTACTCAGAAAACACCACTGGTCCCCAGTGTGGCATTCTGAGATGTTAACGAGGCCTCCTCCCCGCACCCCCGGGGTCCCGGGGAGGCGGACAGAATGTACGGGATCAGCTCATACATGCCCGACCTCGCCTCTGCCGGCAAAGCTGACCCCAGCCACCTGTGCCCGCCGCACACCCCACCCTCTGCCCCCCGCCCGCGCCAGGGAACAGAAATTAACTGTGCGAAATCCCGAAATGACCAGGAAAACACCAAGTAACTGAATTTGTCCTCAAGTGACAAGATTGACTTTTCTGCTCTTGAGAAAAAGCAGAGAGCGGGAACCGCTGAGCTGCAGACGATAAGGCAGCCACGGGTGGTGTAGACACGGCAGGGATCACGCACCGCCCACGTCAGTGCGCTGACCTTGCTGGCTTCCCAGACCCTGCGCCCGCCGTCCGCACACCCGTCAGGGCCTCGCCCTCCGGGGGACGCCGCCCTGGGCAGGAGCTGCGTCTGCCTGGGGGTTCCTGCACCCCCACCAGGGGCCCCCTTGAGGAAGCCACAGAGCACGTGGGGGGCCCACCCCTGCCCTGCAGGTGCAGACTGCATGAGGCGGGCCCTGGGGGCTTTCGAAAAGTCCCTGAGCTCAGGGCTCACTCAAGCCTCTTGGAGGAGGTGCCCCGGGATGGCGTGTGGGTATCCACACGCCTTAAATGAACTTATTGAGAGAGAATTCACACATCAGGTTCGGTCGGTTTAGCGTCTGACTCTTGATTTCAGCTCAGGTCATGATCTCCCGGTTCATGAATTCGAGCCCCAAGTCGGGCTCTGTGCTGACAGTGCGCAGCCTGCTTGGGATTCTCTCTCTCTCTCTCTCTCTCTCTCTCTCCCTTTCTCTGCCCCTTCCCACCTCTCTCTCCAAATAAATAAATAAGCGAACTTAAAAAGCACAAAGTGAAGTCTACAACGCAATGGTTTTGAGCATATTCCCAGGTACTACCACCACAGCCAAGGTCAGAACATTTCCGCCGCCTCGGAGAGAAACCTGCACCTTTCGCTACGTGCCTGCGTCCCCCCAGCTTCCCCCGCCCCAGCCCGGACGGCCGCGAAGCCACTTTCTGCCCCTGGACATTTCACATGAACGGAATCACGCAGTATGCAGCCTTTCGTGTCGGGCTCCTTCCACCAAGCGCCGTGCTCAACACGTGGCAGCCGTGACAGCGCTTCCTCCTTCCCACGCGTGGACGGACCACGGCTTGCCCACCTGCAGGCATCAGTGTTACGCAAAAGCCCCGAGAAACACTGCTGCAGACAGAGACGCGCGTTAAGTGCACACGCCTCGCCTCCCCTCCCCCCCCACTGAGCGCCCCTTCCCGGCTGCACCCCAGCCTCGTGTCCACCAGTGTGCCCCCTCCTTCCCGCCACGTCCCGAATCTGACCTCTCCTCACGATGGCCACTGCTGTCCCCTCGGCCTGGGCTGAGACCCCGCTGTCCCAGCCCCCCCGGCCCCCGGGGTCCCCCCACTCTACAGCCCAGCCCCCACCCAGCAGCCAGAGGGACCCTGCTGAACCCAGACAGGCCATGCTGCTCCCCGGGAGCCTCCTGATTGCCCTCGTTCTTACTGAGACCTGGTCCTGCCCACCCCCCCTTCACTGCTACCCTGTCCCCTCACCGGCCTCTGCACACGAGGGCCTGCTGGCCCTTTCTCTCGGGGGGTGTATGTGGTTGGAAACCCGGCCCATCTCACCCCAGCTGCATGACCTGGGACGAGCCCCTTCATCTCTTACACGATTGTCTCATCTGAAAAATGGGTCTGAACTAGCGACAATGCCCGTGTCTCAAAGCCTCCGTGTCGTGCACATAAAGAGTGAGGGCCCTCAGTGACGCCAACGGCAGACGGTATTGCTACATCCGTGGCTTGAAGATCCGTTTACAAAATTCTCTTGTTTATTTCTTGCCTGAGAAGTGGCCCAGAAAGGGAAGAGGGACCATACGCAGGGCCGGGGGGGCTTGGGGACTGTCCCGAGGTGACCAGTGCACTCAGCCATTGCTGGACCAAGCTGGCTATGCCTGCCCACTTCGCTCATCATTGTTCAACACCTACTACGTGCCAGCCACTTGCCAGCCCACTGAACAAATCCACGCAGGTTCCAACAGTTCATCTGGATGGGGGTGGGCAAGGAGAAATCCAGAGTGACCCCCAGTTCTCAAGCTGGGGTGTGTGGGGTGGGGGGGTGGGGCTAGGCAATCAATGCCCAGAGAATTCAGGAGGAAGGGGAGAGGTCGGAGGGGAGACGAGGCCGGCTGTCGCCGCGTCATAATTTCCGCCTGCGGCCAGCTGCAGCCTCTCCCCTGCGGCCGCTCTGTGCCCAGGGGACCCTGCTGTGAAATGCAGCCCGAGCCCCTGCCCAGCGTCCCGCCCGTGTCTCAGGCAGGAAAACAGCAGACTGGTATGGCGGCCAGACGTTGTTTGTAACCATGGGGAACAACGAGAAGGGTCACGGCTGCGGGACGGCCTCGGTCAGGGTGTTTTGCCCCCACAAAGTGCGTGTCTGCAGTTTCTCGAGGAGAAATTTTAACACCATTCAGATCCTCACGGAGAAGAATCTGGAATAAAATACCAGCATCAACAAAGGGGTCTCCGGGTGACAGGCTTATGAGCACATTGTTTTGTTATTCGTGCTTTTCTCGCACCTCCTGGCCGGCTCACAGCAAAGCGGCAAGGCTGATTCAGGACCAGAGCACAGAAAGGCTGGAGACGCGGGGCCGTGAGCGGGGGTGGGGTGGGGGGCCTGGATGCTTGCTTCCCACCGGAGCGGGCGGCCCCACCGAGGCAGGCATCCGGAGCAGACCCTGGGCCCCAGAAAGCAACCCAAACACAGCTTCCTGGTGCCCGGGGCGGTGGGGGGGGAGGGGGCCTTCTTGGAGGGAGGTGTCAGAAACCAGGAAGCCAACCTGTTGCCAAGCTTGCTCTCTGCAGCTCTCCCGAGGCAAACAATGCAGGCGTGCAGGGGTGTTTCTCCCGCTCCGAGGCGGGAAGTCAGTAGGAACCATGAATAACAGCGCCGTGCACACCCGCTCTGTTGAACCAACTGCAGCCGCCAATTCTAAATATTGTCATCACAGAGTACATGCTGGGTTTTGGCAACAGGAGCGGCTAATCGGAGGGAATCTCACCGAAGTCCCACCGCCAGATCTGCTAGGTTAGCCAACATCTCCAGGATCCGCGCGGAAGGCCTCCGTTCCCAGAGCAGCGGCGGCGGCAGGCGTTGGGCTGGGTGCGGGGTGGCGCGGGGCAGGGGTGGGTCGCGGGGGGGTGGCGGGAGGGAACCTCGGCCCCTCCACGGAGGGACTCCCACGGCCAGCTCCCCGAAGACAGAGTTGACAAAGGGCACCGCTGGCTGGTTTGCAGACGCTGACGCTGAGGGTCCACGGCCCCGGCCGACCCGCCTGTCCCCGTAGCACCCCGCGAGCGCCTCCAGAACCACATTCTACGGGAACCGAAGCCTCGGGGGCAACCTCCTGCCTTCGGATATTCAGGACTTTTGCCCTGGTGTCCACACAGCTGGAAGCTCAGCTCACCATTCGTGGCTCAGCCTAAACATCACCTCCTCCACGAGGCCTTCCAGGATCACCCAGTCCCAGGCTCTCATCAGGCTGTTGTAATCCTCTGCCTCTACTTCAGTGTGGCCATCTCTTCATCGCGTTATTTATTCACCTGCTTGTGACCACACACACACACACACACACACACACAGTCATCTCCATGACAGCAAGGACTTCATGCACCTTGTTCCCTGCTCTATGCTTAGCACCTAAAAGGCTACTTAGTATTTAATAGTTCCTCAAATGTTTCTTGAATGAATAAACAAATGCACTGCCTCAGTCACTGGGCACACAGAGATAGAGACTGCCTTCCGGAAGCTTAATTCTACTGGAAGGGCTGTCAGATAAGCGCACGTCTGCTTCCTGAAGGGACGAGGAGACAAGGTGCAGGCTAGTAGCCAGGACTCATGGGCAGGGAACCCACCCCGGCCTAGACACTGTGCAAAGCATCGCATTTCCTGGGCTTGTTCTTTCGGAAAAAATCTCTACCGACCACCTACTATGTGCAACGTGTCTGTGTGGAAAGACAGACAACAGGGTCAGCAAACAAACTTTCAGATCAAAGTCTGCACCTCCCTGATCTCCCACTTCTCCGCAGGCCACACCATCCCCAACGGCCCAGACCCCGCATAGACCCTGGGGGTCACGACACACCCCTGGCCCGTGAGGGTGAGCAAGATGAAGAGAGGACCTGGGCCCTCAGAAGTCCGGGGGAGCCCCGGCTTCTTCCACTTTACAAGGTTCCTGGTCCAGTGGAAACTTAAGAGATGTTGAAATGCAGTGTTGGAATGACATGCTCCTTTTCAGGCATCCAGGCCGCGGGTCACTACGCGTAACCCAGCAAACCCTCCTACAAGGCCACTGGTCTGTTCAAAGATAAACACGAATTGTTTTAAAGGAGAGAAGGCCCCACGCAGGCAGGGGACCCAGGCGTAAAGTCGCACGAGATTCTCGGACGTTCTTGGTGAATGAAAACGTAGGTTCCACAGGTGAAGGTTAGTGTGAGCATTTGTCCGTGTCAGGATGGCCAGACGGACCCCAGACTGTGATGGGGCCCCAGACCATGATAGGGGAGGTGCCCAGACCATGATGGAGGTGCCCAGACTATGAGGGGGGGCCCCGTCCGTGAGGGGGGCCCCCAGACTGTGAGGAGGGCCCCCAGACCATGAGGGGGGTGCCCAGACCATCGGGGAGGCCCCCGGACCATGAAGGGGGCCCCCAGTCTGTAAGGGGGACGCCCCAGACCATGAGGGGGTCTCCAGTCCGTGAAGGGGTCCCCCAGACCATGAGGGGGACCCCACAACACCTGACAAGTATGTCTGAAGAGTCGCCTGCCCTTCACCTGGAGGCTCTCCCGTCCCCATGCTGCCTCCCACACAACCCGGCACTTAGAATTGCTGCGTCTCCTAAACCCTGGGGACACTGGAGGGGACAGCAGAGGAGGGTGGGTCTCCGGGGTCTGGAGAACATTGCCGGTGACGGCAGAGCACCGGACGATGCCGAGCGTTGGCGAGAACGTGGGGAGAGAGTCTGGCACGACGGGAGGAATGTGCCCAAACGGAGCAGACACGTCCCCTCGCCCTGCCGTCTGCTTCTGAGACGCATCGGGACGATTCCCACACAGGACCGCAGGGGACACACGCACCCGGGCTCGGCCGCAGCCTCGGTCGTGGAGCACGGCTCTGTGGCCACCGCGAGTGCCCTCACTGGGGCTCGGCGGGCAAATGGTGGCCATGAGCACCATGGGACTCGTGGGGCACCTGGACGTCACCCATCGGGAATGCGGTGATGCGGATGGAGAAACAGGGGACTCAGATCAAGGTCTAAGGCACTTGGATTTGTGAGCCTCAGAACACCTCCAAGCACAACAGCCTCGAGTGGTCCACTGAATGCAAACCCACGGTCTGTGTGAAGCACGAAAGGTCTGTGACGGAGAAGGAAAGGGACAGGATGGGGCGGGGGGGTGGTAAATGGGAGGAGAGAGAAAGAAAGAGCCAAGTGGGGGGAGGGAGGGGGGGCGGGCGGGCAGTCCACAGGGAGGGACAGAAGGACCAAGGGAGGAAAGGGTAAGGAGCCAGCGGTGACAGCATGCTGGGGACCAAGGAGCAGTCTCTGCACCCCAGGCAGCAGCGACACCAACGAGATCAGTGCTCCCCAGCACGCAGCCCCGGTGAGCTCTGGGGCAGATGCCAGAACAGGACCAGACAGCTTCCCAAACAGGTGGGAGCACAGAGGGGGGACAGGGAAACACAGGTCGTGGGCCAGGACCATCTAACTCACAAGAAAGCAGAGAAATGAGGAACAGAATTTTCTAGAAACTGGTGTGAGCCACCTGCCTCAGCCAAGACAGACCAACCAGTGCAGCCAGCGTGGCCGGTCCTTCACGGGGCTCCCAGAGCCACACGGTTTCCACCTTCCGGCAGACAGACGTGGGAAAGGCCGAGGCAGCTCGGCAGTAAAAGCCTCCGTGGCCCACGGAAGTCTGACCACTGATGCGTCTGGACCCACGTGGGAGGCAGGTGCTCTGTGAGGGTCACGCCTCACTCCTAACCCTCAACCCAAGCCCCAGAGAACAGAGGACGCCTCCCGGAACAGGTAAGGCCCCTGTGGCCACACTCCAGCCCCCTGGTTCTCAAAGCAGGTCCCTGGACCACCTCCCCGGCCCCCGGGCAGGCGAGAAATGCACCGCGGGCCCTGCCCAGGCCTGCTCAGCAAGAGCCTCTGTTGTCACCAAGGACCCTGATGTTCACAGCGTCTGAGAACCACGGCTGTCGTTAAATCTCAGACTTTATTCCGAAATCCCGAAGGAGGGGGGCTCCGGAGCCTGGGAAGAGCCCCCTGCTCACCCCTCCCCCGCCCCACGCGTCCCTCCCCTTTGACGGCACGCTGTCCTCTCCCACATGCCAGCCACGCTGGGAGCAAAGTGAAGGGACCTGGAAGGCACCGTGGCTCCCTGCCCTTTTCCCCCACTGCGAGGACCTCACAGCCCGGCCTGCGCTCGGCCTCACCGGGGAGGCTTTGCAAACCATCCAGCACACATGCATCATTCGGATATGGCTGGCTCCTGGTCCCTGCAGACGCGCTCCAGGGGGAAGCAGGGGGAAGCGTGGGGGGGCAGGGGCCCCTGGGGTCCGCACCCCCAACACTTCCCCGACCCGGTCTGTCACCTTCTCAGAAGGGAGGGTGGTAAACAGTAGCTGACGGCCACCCCCCTGGAGTCACCTCAAATTGCCGGGGGACCCAGACTGTGGGGCACAGCCCCATCACCTCCCCCCACAAGTGGGGCCGGCTGCCGGCCCGCCCCCCCACACCACAGCCCGCGCTGGGCCCCGCACAACCATCCCGCCTGGAGGCCCTGAACTCACAGCTCCCACACAACACTCTGAGACACGAACCCCAAACGCCAGGGACCGGCACCCCGGCCGGACACAAGCCAGGTCCCGGCGAGTCCAGCAGGGCCGGGAGAAAGCAGAGGGGCCAGGTGTCTGGGGGCGGGGGCTGGCTATTTTGCGAGGACCCCCGCACTGCTCACTTGCCTGCACGGTGGGTTTGACGCGCGTCCCTCCCCTGGGCGCCTCGTCCACTCCAGGTCAGGACCTGGATGTAGGAGAGTGCCCCGTGCCCCGCGGACACAGGCCACCTGGTCTCCCAGCCTCCCAGACTCCGAGCCCCCCTCCCCGCCGCGCTTGGCCCCTCCCACCCGCACCTCCCATCCGTCCATCCGTGAGGCGGGGTCTCTCCAGCGAAGGGGCAGATGCTGGAAGAAGGGAGGTCCCAGCCTGCCTGCCTCGCTCCCCGAGAGCCTCCCTCCTCACTCACCCCTAAGCACCCGCATGGATAAGACCCAGCGCGAGACGTGCGGAGCCCCCACCCCCCATCCCTACCAGGCCCCCCAGCGGCCCCCCTCCCCCGGGGCCCATAAGTGGTGGCGAGCCCCATGAACCCAGCCCTGGGCCCCACACGGTGGGGACGGTCAGCACGGCTCCCCGGGGACAGGAGCAGACCTGCTTCTACAGAGGCCTGGGCTGCGGGAGAGCAAGCCTCACCCCTGCCCCCAGCCCCGGCTCTCCCAGACCCAACTTCCCTGCTGGCAGCTCTTCCTGCCTCGTAAACACTGCATTTCCAGTGGGGAGCGTGCCCGCCCCAGCCAACAGCCTGCTGCGTGCACACGGGCACACGCTCACGCACACGGACACACACACACGCACATGAACATTCCGCCGGGAACATCTGTTTTGACAAACAAATTATTCAAGTCAGTCTACGGGACGTGGATTGACAAACCCTCCACATGGAGGCTCCTCGCTCAAAGCATCTCAAATCGGAGCCCAGCTGTGAATGATACAAGCAACTCTCCTTTTCTGGGCCCACACCCCCTTCCCCTCCACGGCCCCGGCCCCCGCCAAGACCCCTTCCAAAGCCCCAGAGGCTTAGGTCTGAGCCCCATCACACCCCTCCACCTGGGCTGGAAAGGCACTGCCCGGTGTGATGTCAACCTTCGCCCAGAGGGGCTTGTCGAAGACGCTGGGGGGGTGGGAAGGGTGAGGCGACCGCACACTGAGAGAGAAAGCAGCCGGTCTTGCCCTTCGGAGACCAAGCAGCGACATCCACCATGGGCAGGCGGAATGGTCTGGAAACATCGCTCCTTTCCCCGCGGCTCCCCGGTGCCGGGAGCCCAGCTACCTGGACCCCACGCTGAAGGGCATCCTCTAACCGCTGGAAAATAAACTTTGTCAGGGCGGAGAGTTTCCGGCTACCACCCTGCCATCACCGCGCTGCGGCTCGGGTGCGGGAAGCTATTTTTAGGAGAAAAAAATAAATCTCAGCCTACCTTAGAAGCGAGCTGTGCCAAGACTGGGGAGGTTCAGGCTCAGACAACTGCAGTCTACTGTATCAGATTACAAACAGGGGGCCAGAGGGAGGAGCGGAGGGGGGAGGCGAGGGGGAGGGAGGGACGGAGGGAGGGAGGGAGGGACGGAGAGGGCACCGGTGTCTCAGTGCCGCTTGGATCCGGCCAGAAATGATTCATGAGTTTTCCGCAGGCAGGCAGGTCGGGAGGAAGCCGAGATCGGCCGCCATGAAGCATATATGCCCAGAGCCTACGAAATGTCCGTGTTTCGGCGTGCACTCACGCGCACACACGCATGCACACGCGCACACACACCCCCAAGATGGCTCTCCCTCCCTGTCAGTCAGTTGTCAGTTTCCTTTTCACGGAGCTGCTGCGGTCAAAGGCTGGGACGGGAGAGCCGGGCAGGGCTGGGGGCCGGTGGTGTTCCCTGGATGGGAGCCACAGCGCGCCTCCCCTGCGGGCGCCCCGGGGGCCCCTGCGCAAGGGCCCAGGGCTGGGCAGCCGCGCTCTGTTCGCCCCCGTGAAGCTGAGACCCGAATGCGGCCGGGAATTAAGCGATTATGTGGAACCACCCAAGCTGCTGGCTGTTTACCCTCTGGTCCGGCTCCCCGCCCCTGAGCCTCCAGGATAAAAAGAGAATAAAATGCTGTGTCCCTTCCTCCTCCCAGAACTTGGGGCTGCTGCATGGATGTACCAGCTCCCTAGCAACGCGGGCGTGCAAGAGAGTAAAAGGCGAGGAACGTGCTGGACTTCACACGCGTGTGCACGCACACGCACACACGCACACTCCCTTCCCAGGATAGAAAGCCCACCATGTGTTATTTAGAGGCGCTGAGGAATTTATCCCAGCAACAGGAGAGCCCTGGCGTCGGGCCCCACGTGCCCTGGTCCCTGCGTGTCCGGGGACCAGGAGGGCGACAGCACGCCCACTGCGCACAGAGACTTCCCCAGAGGACCTCCCTGTTGCTTCTCCGATTAACACACTCACGTTACGGCTTTCGCAAAATAGGCTCGTCCCAAAATGGGCTTGAAATGAGCCACGATGCTCCAAAACTAAGTGGCCACGGGGAGACTCCTTCCCAGACGACTTCCCCGCACGACAGTCCACGGGCTGACCAGAAGCTTCCCTCGGTGGGACTCACCTCTGCTTCCCGAGTACGGAGAGCGTCTGCATTTGCCTGCGAGGTGGAGGCTTCTCTCAGAACCGCGCTCTGGAACCCCAGCCCATCTCCGCTGAGCAAGGAGTAGCGCTGACACCAGGAGTAGGTACTGGACCACCCAGCACTTCTGTCTCCCTCCCGCGGGCAAGCTGTCACCCGTAATGGCGACGCGGAGGGGGACCGGCACCTATGTCCACAGCGCTAGTCACGACGACTGGAGGGTGGACACAGCCCGGTGGCCGCTGATGGCCAGACGGGTCCACAAAACGTGGTCCGTGCAGGGCAATACCCTTCCGCCATCGAAAGGAACGAAGCTTGACGCCTGCTGCCACACGGATGGGTCTTGGAAACGTGGCGCATGTGGATCTCCGAGTAGACGTCCTGAACAGCAGACCTGCAGCGACAAAGCGGACGGGTGGGGTGGTTGCCAGGGGCTGGGAGGAGGAGGCAGGAGGGGGGGTGACAGGGTTTCTTGGGGGACGACATTGGGCAGGAGCCAGACAAGGTAGCGTTCACACACACATACCAAACGCCACGGAATTGTTGACTTCAAAACGGTTAATCTGGGCACCTGGGTGGCTCAGTCGGTTAAGCGTCCGACTTCGGCTCAGGTCATGATCTCACGGTCCGTGGGTTCGAGCCCCGTGTCGGGCTCTGTGCCGACAGCTCGGAGCCTGGAGCCTGTTTCGGATTCTGTGTCTCCCTCTCTCTCTGCCCCTCCCCTACTCATGCTCTGTGTCTCTCTCTTTCTCTCAATAATAAATAAAGATTAAAAAAAAAAGACTACAGAATTGTTCCCATAGGATTTCACGCTCGTGGGTTCTGCTCATGCAAGGGTCTCTGTGTGAGCCCATTTTGCGGGCTGGGCACGTGGAGGCCAGGAGAGGAAACCATGTCTGCCAGGAGTCACGCTGTCAAATCAGAAAGGGAAGGCAGGGATTCCACCTCTGGACGTCATGTTCTAGTTTGATGAATATCAAGCAGACGTTGCGCATAAGAGGCTGGGAAATGTAACAGACCAGGGGTTCCACCGGGATGCTCTTGGGTTACTAACAATGAGAAAGAAGCCGTCCCCGCTCTGTAAAGGACAAGGACGTGTCCAATGCAGCGACAAGGAGCTACCCAGTTCTGAGAAATGGACCCCTGGCTCTGAGACCAGCTTCCTTGACGAAATCAGAGAAGCTCATCCTTTCTGTGACCGTCACGGGCCACCCGCCAGCCCTTGACCAGAAGACAGACCGCACAAAGCCGTGGCTGTTAACCGGGCCTCCTCGGCTACTCGAGGCTGCCATAAATAATGTGCCGTGCGGTTATCCAACCACGAATGCAACCAATGTTGCCAGATGTCAGAGACGCACCAGGTGTGGAGCCACAGCACAGCCACGGAGGGCTTTCCGGTTGTGCCCACGGAGAAAGCACGACCGGGCAGTTTCCACTTGGGACGGCCGTCTGAGCAAATGGCAGCCGTCTGCTTGCTGCGTGGGTCCGAGCAGAAGAACCGGCCACCGCTAACAGCGGGTCCGCGCCCACCACGGCCACCAGCGCCGTGGCGCCTCAGGGCCTTGAGTCCAAGGCCACCAGCGTGTGCGTCCGCTTCAAGCAGCCTCTGGAGGGCTGGCGGTCACCAGGACCTCAGCACTGGGCGGGGACAGACCCTGTCTGGGACAGACCCCACGGCGCCCTGTCCACGTGCAGGCAAGTCGGAACGGCAGGAGGCAGGCGGGACTTGGAGACAGTGCGATGATCCGGGGGGGACACCCAGGAGCCCCAGGAACCTGTTGCAAATGAACAGCACAGCAGAGGATGGAACAGACTAGAACAGAACCCTGTGTATGTTCTGTAATCAAATCGTACGTTATTTTCCTTACCAGCAAAAATGACTTCTGTATTGTTATATACACTAACGTGTAAAAATCAATAGCTTTCTTATAGAAGAACAGCCAGTCAGGAAAGAAATCGGGGCGCCCGGGGGCTCAGTCAGTTGAGCATCCAACTTCGGCTCAGGTCACGATCTCAGTCTGTGGGTTCGAGCCCCGCGTCGGGCTCTGTGCTGACAGCTCAGAGCCTGGAGCCTACTTCGGATGCTGTCTCCCTCTCTCTCTCTGCCCCTCCCATGCTCACGCTCTGTCTCTCAATAATAAATAAATATTAAAAATTTAAAAAACAAAAGACGAAGAAAGAAAAAAATCCCTTTTAAAATGGCAAACAAAGGGGCGCCCGGGGGCTCAGTCGGTTGAGCACACAGCTTCGGCTCAGGTCATGATCTCACGGTTTGTGAGTTCGAGCCCCGCATCGGGCTCTGTGCTGACAGTTCGGAGCCTGGAGCCCGCTTTGGATTCTGTGTCTCCCTCTCTCTCTGCTCCTCCCCCATTCACACTCTGTGTCTCTCTCAGAAATAAACAAATATTAAAAAAAAAAGAGTAATGAAGGAGCGCTAGCCTTACCAGACACTAACATATATTATCAGTATATAAATAATGTGCTTGCTCCTGCTGCACGAACAGATAAATCAACAGGACAGGCTTGGATTCATGGATCCAATTACCGATGAGAATTTAACGTATGATAAAGTGGCACTTTTTTTTTTTTGAGTTTATTTATTTTTGAGAGAGAAAGAGAGAGCGCGTACACTTGCAAGCAGGGAAGGGGTAGAGAGAGGGAGAGAGAGAATCGCAAGCAGGAATTCCGCAAACCTTGAGATCGTGACCTGAACTGAAATCAGGAATCGAACACCCAGCCGCCTGAGCCTCCCGGGCGCTGCGTGGCACTTGTAATCGGTAAGAAAAGACTGGTCCTTCAATAAATGATATTCATAAACCTGGATAATTTTTGAAAATATTCTTATGCAATTTCAAAGTCAATTTCAGCTGAATCAAGTATTGAAACATAAAAAGGGGGAAAAAATGAGACTTCCAGGAGAAATCACGAAAAGGGAATTTTAAGCAAAGCAGACACACCAGAGATAAAGGAAGGGAAGCCCCTTTACGTCTGATACGTGGAAATTCAAAACTTCTGCACAGTAAAGAAAAGGCCACGAGCAAAATCAAAAGGTAACTTACACAGTGGGATAAAATACTTGCGACACAAGTTGCAGACTCGGGTGTGGGTCCGGGTTTTGTGGGGCCTGCAGTTCACTCCACGTGGGGAGCCCTGTCTAAGAAAAACAAAAACAAAATGAAAAAGAAAAAATCCGATGCAAAACGGCACAAGTACGATTACTTACAAAGAATGAGAAAATGAACTGCAACAAATTCTACACTTTAAAAAGCTAACAGATCCTGCAAACATCACAAGATCCACAAAAATGGCATTGTGGGTTTAACTTTTTTTAACCTTTATTCATTTTTTTTTACACTTTATTTATTTTTGATAGAGAGACAGAGCACAAGTGGGGGAGGAGCAGAGAGAGAGACACAGAATCCGAAGGAGGCTCCAGGCTCCGAGCTGTCAGCACAGAGCCCGATGCGGGGCTCGAACTCACAAACCGTGAGATCATGACCTGAGCCGAAGTCGGACGCTCAACCTACTGAGCCACCCGGGTGCCCCAACCTTTATTCATTTTTTGAGAGAGACAGAGAGACAGAGCGTGAGCAGGGGAGGGGCAGAGAGAGAGGGAGACACAGAATCCGAAGCGGGTTCCAGGCTCCAAGCTGTCAGCACAGAGCCCGACGCGGGGCTCGAACTCCCGATCATGACCCACGTCGAAGTCGGATGCTTAACTGAGCCACACATGCGCTCCTGGCATTGTGTTTTTTTAATTAACTGTCTGACACACCTCCGTAATATGTATATATTTTTTATTTTAGCTGCAGGGCACCTGGATGGCACAGTTGGTTAAACATCCAACTCTTGATCTTGGTTTAGGTCGTGATCTCACAGTTCGTGGGTTCGAGCCCCGCGTTGGGCTCTGTGCTGACAGCTCAGAACCTGGAGCCTGCTTCACACTCTGTGTCCCCCTCTCTCTCTGCCCCTAACCCACTTGCATTCTGTCTCTGTCTCTCTCAAAAGGAAACATTAAAAATTTTTTATTTATTTTTAATTTTTTTTTAATGTTTATTTATTTTTGAGACAGAGAGAGACAGGGCATGAACGGGGGAGGGTCAGAGAGAGGGAGACACAGAATCCGAAACAGGCTCCAGGCTCTGAGCTGTCAGCACAGAGCCTGACGCGGGGCTCGAACTCACGAACCGCGAGATCACGACCTGAGCCGAAGTCGGACGCTTCACCGACTGAGCCACCCAGGCGCCCCAACATTAAAAAAAATTTTAGAATAATTGATAAAATTTTGTTCTTTTAAATATTGGTAGTTTTAACAAATTTCTTGCGCATAAAATTACAACAAACGTACCTGGGTGTGCGAACACAAGTTCCAGGTACTAGAATTCTGAGAGATTCTATTTGATTTGATTACCAGCAAAAAAGTCGATTAGGTTTCTGATGGATCATGTCTGTATTTGCTAGATCATCAGGGATGATGTTCCTGCAGGAGGAATTCCCGGTTGGCCACACGTGGATGGGAGCAGCATCGTGGAAAAGTCTTACTTTGGAGGGCTGCCGGGGGTTCCACGGACTGGCTTCTGCCTCCACCCCCACTATCACGTGGTCCCAGTGCCAAATTCCACGAGACGCGTGGATACGTGTCCATATCATGGTACGGCCTTTGGCCACGCAGGACCGAGAAGGGGAATTCAGCACAGAGAAGAGTGAGTCTTACAGGAAGCCATCCCTTTTCAAAATGGCTAGCGATGGTCTTTGTACCCACAAGTGACAGAAAGCCCCCTAAACGCATCCCACGTCATCCAAGTTCAACGTAACCCGAGCGGAACTGCCTCTTGGCCGGATCCCAAGACTGCCCACCGCCTGCCAGAACAGGAGCAAGGCACAATCCTCTTGGAAGAGTGCAGTGACAATAACTTACTGGGGTGAATCCTTTCCGGGGTCCTGTGAGGGTTTATGCAAGGGAGAGTCTCTGAAAACTGAACTTCATCGGTTTCATGATAAATCTGCCTCTTGACAAACTAAAGACTAAACTGCTTAATATATAAAGAGCTCTTACAAGTCAGTAAGACCAACAATCCAACACAAAGATTGGAAAAGGACATCAATGCACAGCAACCCCAATAAACAAATGAGGTGCTGTTACAACACAATGTCCAATACATATTAAGTGAAACAAAGAAGAAAAAAAAAACCCAAATACTGTCAGGGGCACCTGGGTGGCTCAGTCGGTGAAGCGTCCGACTTCAGCTCAGGTCATGATCTCACAGTTCGTGAGTTCGAGCCCCGCGTCGGGCTCTGTGCTGACAGTTCAGAGCCTGGAGCTCCTTTGGATGCTGTGTCTCCCTCTCTCTCTGCCCCTGCCCCACTCAGGCTCTGTCTCTCTCAAAAATAAATAAATAAATAAACATTAAAAAAATAAAAAAAGACTGTGTGTATGTGTTCCCTTGTTTGCATATAAAACAGGAATGCTTAATGTTTCAGGAAGTTCACGCACAATGGTAACCGTGGTGGCCTCTTGAGAGAGGGGCAAAGGACCGAAGAGCTTGAGTGTTCGAGATCCCATTTCCTTTGGCACAGTGTGAATTTTTCACACTAGGTCGGTACCTAGGTTTGAGTTGAAACCGGCCCTGGGGGTCTGGAACCTCAGACGGCCCCTCTCCCCCTGCAGCCGGCGTCTGTAAGGTGGGCACCAGCGTGGCAGGTGGGAGGCCCGTGGTCCCTGCAGCCACAGCCCTGGGCCCACCTCACCAGCCGCTCTTGGGGGCAGGCCTCTGGCCCAGCGGCCCCTCCTGCGTTAGGGAAGGCACGGTCCCCCAGGGCACGGTGGCGGGTCGGCGACTCAGGGCCGGGAGAGCCACCCTGGCTGCGGGGCGGACCCCAGGGCCTGAAACTCTGTCCTGGGCCCTGGTCCCAGCACCTGCTCGGAGCCACGGACTGAACAGGCAGCCAGAGAGGATAGTATCTCCGCACCCTCGGCATCCACCTGAGGACCACGCTGGTCTCTCCACCTCAGTGTGTTCACTGCAGGTGTTACGCAGTCAGGAGGCCTTTTCCGGTTCCGCTGCCCTGGCCGTGGGTGGCAAACGGGCCAGTTCCGGCATCTGGTCCAACCTGCCGGAGCCCAGCCGCCTGGTCCCTCCTGGTCAGGAGCAGCGCCCGGTCCACAGCCGCTGAGAGTCGTTGACGGCATCCGGAACGTCTCCAAAAGTTTATAGAAAGAGCGACTTGAAGCCCACCAAGCACGGCACTGGCGAGCCCTCCGCGGGACCGACCGGGGACGTTTCAGGCCGTCTTGGGCAGCACCGAATCATTTCAGCTCCGCCTTGTCTGCTCACGTGAAAACAAAAACCAAAAACAAAAACAAACAAACAAGCGTTGAGACTATTTCACCCAACAGCCCATGGGCTGGAGGAGAGACTTCGTGACAGGTGTTTTTAGCTGGTTGGGAAACTCCCACCAGGAATTTCAAATCTGCATGCGTCTTGCCAAGTGCAGAGAGGGTCCCGGACGTGAAAGCAACATCAGCTCGCCCAGCAAACCGGGAAACCCAGCAAGCTAACATCAAACGGGCTAATTGTTCCTAGACGCTGCTTCGGAGAACAGCGTAAGACTTAAATCAGGGTTTGCCAGTCAGATGCCCCCGGGGACCGACCAAGGGAACGAATGAGGGCAACAGCCTGAGGGTGAGAACCTAGGTCCCTCCAGGGGGCTCTTCCCTTATGACTTTTAAGGCCACGTCACTTGCCACGTAATTCTGCAGTGATAAAAATGGCGGGAGGACACTAGGTATGCTGTTGATACTTAGATCCCAGGCAGGGGTGTGTGCAGGGGCCACCAGGACTAAGCACCCCGGGCTGACGGCTTGGACAACAGAGCTCTGCTCTCGGTTCTGGAGGCAGGTGGAGAGCAGGGTCTCAGCAGGGCTGCGGTCCTGAGGTCCCGAGGCCCCCTCCCCACATCCTCACTTGGTGGTCTTTCCCCCCCGTGTGTGTCTGTCAGATCTGAGCAGCACACCTGTCACCCTGGATCAGGGTTCTGAGGGACTGAGGGTTAGGACGTCGACATGTGAATGTGGGGGGGACACAATTCTAGAAGCCCACCACGGTGGGGCACCCGGCAGTCGGCCGGAGCAGGGTGGGGCACAGCCACGCCCCAGATGTGGGGAGCAGGTGGACAGGGCCCCCCGGCGAGGACACGGCTGCTCCCCGAGTTCTGGTGGAGAGGAGTCTTCCCTTCCGGACGCCCCCGGCTCTCCTGAGAAAGCACGTTTCCTTGCGAGAAGAGCCTGTGGTTGGGTGTTTAATGGAATCAACTCAGCCTTTTCTGGATTATTCCAATAACTCGAAAATCAAAGCCACAGAACGTGAAAACGAAGCAGCCTTTAAAAACGAGCTTCCGAGAGGCTGCACCACTTGGCACTCTGGACAACAGTGTGGACGGTCCTCAAACAATCAAAAGCAGAACGCCCTGCGACCCAGCAATGGCACTACTAGGCATTTATGCAAAGGATACAGAAATGCCGGTTCGAAGGGGCGCACGCACCCCAGCGTCTTCAGCAGCGCTATCGACAACAGCCCAAGTATGGAAAGAGCCCACATGTCCATCGGCTGACGAATGGATAAGGAAGATGTGGTTTATGAATACAACGGAGTATTACTCGGCAATGAAAAAGAATGCAACCTCGCCGTTCGCAACAACACGGATGAAACTAGAGGGTATTATGCTAAGCGAAATTAGTCAGGCAGAGAAAGACAAATATCATATGATTTCCCTGGTATGTGGAATTTAAGAAACACAACGCATGAACATAGGGGAAGGGAAGGAAAAGTAAGAGAAAAACAGAGTGAGAGGCAAACTCTAAGAGACTCTTAAATACAGAGAACAAACTGAGGGCTGCTGGGGGGGGCGGGGAATGGGCTAGATGGGGGATGGGCATTAGGAGAGCACTTGTTGGGATGAACACTGGGTGTAAGAAGAGAATCACTGGGCTCTGCTCCTGAAGCCAAGACTACACTGTATGTTAACTAACTTGAATTTAAATTTTTCTAAAAAAGGAGGAGAACCCCGCTCTTAGCAGAGCATGTCGGACGTACCTGACGGATGATAACCTCACGCTAATCCCATGGTACAAATGTTCCCCAAACCTCCCTCCCTGCGAAATAAACCAACAGACTGTCCCCAGCCAGCACTCAAGCCTCCTGTTCCCAAGACAAAGCTCACACGCCTTCCCCTCAGCTGCCTTCTTTCCGGTGCTGGTCCCCAAACAGCTTGCAGTTAGAAGCCTGGGCTCTTGAACGACCCAGAAGTGGCCGCCGGCACAGCACCGCGGTCCAGAGCTGGCCTGTGCTGCAGAACCAAACACTAAACAGATTAAGTTCATGACTACATCCTTCCGAGGCCAGCAGGCTCCCCAGAGTGTGACAAAGCTTCCGTTCCTGGAACGTGGTTAATTGGAGCACCAAATATAAACATCCTGGTTTGGTGAATTTTCCATCTGGGATTTAGCATTCTCGGCCTACAAGAGATAGGAGGAATTCGGGAAAGGGGTCCTCTGTCAAGATTTCGCTGAAGGGTGGGAAATAAATACGTTTTCAGGGTCAAGCAGAACTCGTCGATGTGGGAAGGAGCGTTCAAGCCCCACCAAAAATAATCCAGATTAATTTCAAACTGTGCAAACCAAATAAAACCCACGTTTGATCTCTTGTTGGGGTCCTTCCTCTTGACGGTCTTGAGGAGAAAACTCTTCACAGAGCCAGAGGGGACTGGGCCGTTGTGACCTCAACACCTTGGAAATTATACACCGGCCTACTGCACCATCCAACTTGTCCTTTGAAAAATCTACGCACTGAGAACTGGGACCCTAAAGTTTCTAGGTCAGACCCTCTAAGAGTAGGAAAATCACCCATAAGAGAAAACTCCTGGCTTTCAGGAGTGGACCAGTTGATGGTATAAGGTGCAGGTCAACCAACCATGCCCCACGGGCTAAATCTGGCCCACCACTTGTTTTTGTCAATAAAGTTTTATTGGAACGCTACCACAACCATCTGTTTACATATGTCCGCGGCTGCTTCCACGCCGTCATGGCAAGGCTGAAGACTTGTGACAGAGACTGTGTGGCCGACACAGCCTCAAATGTTTCCTGTTTGACCCTTGACAGAAAAAGTTCTGGGGCAGCTGGTTGGCTCACCAGGTTAATCTCAGGGTCGTGAGGTCAAGCCCCACTGGGGCGTAGAGGCTACTTAAAAGAAGAAAAGAGAAGAAAGAAGAAAAAGTCTGCTATTCCCTGGACGAAGGTTTCCAAATGTTGTGATAGAATATCCCTCCCCACAAAAGAAATTATGGGTATCACCCTAACGTATGGATGAGACACAAATTACTCCCTACTTGCAAAGGGTAGGATAGTAAGGGTGGAGAGCCTCTGGCAGAAACTACCAGGCAGCCAAAGTAACATCCCCAGAAGCAGGACAGACCGAAACCACGTGCCTCTTGGCACGATGGCCTCAGAAGAGCTCACATCACTGCTGCAGGAGCCACGCCAAAAAGGCATCAGCAAATCCGCTCTGAGGAGACATCGGGCAAAACCCCAACCAAGGGACGGTCCACAAGACTGAGCCGTACTCCTCACAAACGTCAGGGTCACAGGAGACGAGGAGGGGCTGGGGTCCGTTCCGGATTGAAGGAGACTGAAGAGACATGAGAGCCCGAAGTGTGGGTCCCGCGTCGGGGCTGGACCGGGAACACAGTAGCATCGCAGGACATTCTCGGGCAATCGATAAGATTAGAACACGGACTGCAGACCGAGTAACATTTTTCACCCGTGTTAAATTTTCAGATTTCGATCACTGTACCGTGATTGTGTAAGAAAACGTCCTCATTCCTAGAAAAATAAATGTTCGGGAATAAAGGGTCGAAGTAGCTGCAGTCTACTTTCAAGTAGATGGTTCTGGGGGCAAATGTCTCCCTCCCCCGTCTCCCTACTTGTGGATAGAAAATAGTCGGGCAGGGAGGCTAAATGATAAGGAAACTGGGGCAAATTGCAAACAATTGATGAATCAGGGTAAAGACCATTAAACAGAAGTTCTTGCTGTGCAGGTTAAATCATGTCCCCATAACAGGTTTGTAAATGCTAAAATAGAAGAGAAAATACCAAAAAACCCCACAAAAATACAAAATACAAAAATCCCCAAATCACCCCAAGGACAGAGCTCCTGTCTTGGAATCACTGCTGGTGGTCCCAGCTGTCGGGTTTAAGGACAGGCCAGTAACGCAAAGGGGCTCGGCCCGGAGGCTCTCGTTCCCCACGCCGAGCGCCGATTCCCGGGTGCCCCGGCCCGGCATCCCTGCGCACCTGCTACACGGCTGGGCTTCTCCGCGGAGCTCAGGACCCCGCGTTTGGTGGGAAGTCTCCTGGAGCAGCTGCCTTCTTCCCCAAAACAAGCAAGGGGAGACGCTCAGGGGTGTGCAAAGTTCGGCTAGTGTGGCACATACCGCGAATCCTTTCTGATATCCATTCACCCTTTTCTCTGTGTAAGGAGGACATTGATTAATTTAGGGTGGCGATATACCCAGCCTCTGTTGGAGCTAGAGGAGGCTGAGTTATGTGATTCTGGCCAATGAGCTGTAAGCACAAGTCTGACAGGTGTCAAGAAGGAGGCGTTCTGGGAAGTTCTTTGCTTTCCTGACGAAGGGAGACAGATGACGTCAGTGTTATCCCTCATTCTCCTATTTCCTGTCCTCAATACGGATGCAATGGCTGGAGCTGTGGCAGCCATATTGCAATTATGACAGAAAGGCCAAGAGAACCACGATGATAGCCTCGATATCCTTGACCCGTTAAATCATGGCCAGCAGCTGCTACATTCAAACGTCTCCTCACGTGAGAAAAATAAAGCCTGATTTGTTTAACAGACTGTTAGCAGAGCACTGTTGTCAAACCCATTTTGAATTCATATAACAGTATTTTTTTTCCTTTTTTATTATGTGATCGCAATCACTGCATTATATTCTCCTAGGGCTCCTTCCTGCTCTCCCTGCCGCAAGAAGGTAACTTTCAGCTAAACTGTGGACTAATTCTTAAGTCTTCGTTCCTACTTTCCTTCCCCAAACTGAACATTTCCCACTTCTGCTTAATTATTGATATGCTGCAGATATATTTAAGATGCGACCCTGGCATAAAGTATATTTAAAACCCTAGCGAGGGTTTCCATGACGCTGATAAATAAAAAATGAGCTATTCGAGCCCGTCTCCCCTGACCGCCCAGCTGCTCTCGCACACGTGTCTCACTTTGCCAGCAGTCCTCCCGTCCGGTCCGTCTGTCCAGCCGGCTGATAGGACTGGAGGAAGAATCACACTCAGAAAAGTTAGGAGCCCAAGGCTCTGTGGGGGATAACAAGAGTTCACGTCAACCGAGAAGCTGTCAACACAGACACAAAGAAGGAAGACTGCTGTTTCCAGAAGCGGATTCTCCGTGGCCTGACTCAACACGGCGCGCGGACAATACTGCGTGACCCAGGAACAAGAGTAACCAAAACACACGAGGCTGGGACGGAGCCCGAGGACTCCTGGGAGCAGAAACCGTGAAGGGCAACGGAGACGCCAGAGGGGGCCCCACGATGAAACGTCGGCGCAAATGTGTCTCCTGCGACAGCTGGTTTCTCGTGGGTCAAAAATTCTACCCCCGGAGGGTGTTCATCTGGGTTAAGACCTTACGACCCCCGAAAGCCCAAATCATTGGGAATTTGTCTAGACAGATTACGGGAGAGGGATCTCAGGAACTTTCCAGTGCTCTCATCACAGAAGGCACAGAGCTGACCACGGAGGAATGGGGCACAGAATGGTACGTTCCGGTAAAAGTGGGAAAACAACTGCTGTACTGGGTGAAGGAGGTTTCATCGCACAGACTCCCGTGGCGTCAGCGGGACAGGCGTCGCTGGCAGAGGTCTGGGGCCTGGGTGGGGGTCATGGGAACAGACCGCACCTAAGAGACCCTGGGGAGCGCCAGGGGGGACGCCAGGGGGACGCCAGGGGGACACCAGGGGGGACACCAGGGGGGTGCCAGGGTTTCGCCAGAGGGGACATCAGGGGAGCACCAGGAGGGCGCCAGGGGGGACACCAGGGGGACACCGGGGGGGACACCAGGGGGACACCGGGGGGGACACCAGGGGGGTGCCAGGGTTTCGCCAGGGGGGACACCAGGGGGGCGCCAGGGGGGACACCAGGGGAGCACCAGGAGGGCGCCAGGGGGGACACCAGGGGGGTGCCAGGGGGGACGCCAGGGGGACGCCAGGGGGACACCAGGGGGGACACCAGGGGGGTGCCAGGGTTTCGCCAGGGGGGACACCAGGAGGGCGCCAGGGGGGACACCAGGGGGTGCCAGGGGGGACACCAGGGGGACACCGGGGGGGACACCAGGGGGGTGCCAGGGTTTCGTCAGGGGGGACACCAGGGGGGCGCCAGGGGGGACACCAGGGGGGTGCCAGGGGGATGCCATGGTGGACGCCAGGGGGGACACCAGAGGGACACTAGGGGAGTACCAGGGGGACGCCGGGGGGACGCCAGGGGGGTGCCAGGGGGGAGCCAGGGGGGACACCAGGGGGGCACCAAGGGGGACACCAGGGGGGTGCCTGGGGGATGCCAGGGGGACGCCAGGGGAGCGGGGGCCTCCCCGACGGTGACCTTTGCAGCATCAGGAGTATGACCGGGTCAGATGCGTGAAAGGTGTTCACACACCCGAGCTCCGTCCTTTGCATCCTCGGTGTGGTCACAAGAGGACCGTGCCCTTGACAGCAGCTCTGCCTTGGGCCCACGCCCCCGAGCGACACAGGTGGAGAGACCCTCCCTGGACCCCGAGCGTGCAGCAGACCTCTCCCTGGGCGGCCAGGCCACGCCGCTGACCTGCACTTGGCCTCCACACGCCCACCCCCCATCTGAGAGTCGACGTGGAGCCCCCCCCCCCCCGCCCCCGGTCTGTGACGGTCGCCGTTGGCGGCCGCTGACCGGCCGCTGTCCCTCGCCTGAGCCGGACCGCCCGCGCCATGCAGGGGGGCAAAGACGTCCGCGCGCTGTCCTCGGGAACAGCAGCCCTCCTCGGTGCCTCCGACTCCCGGTGCCTGTGGACCGGCAGAAAGTCGCTCTGTGGGGACGCTGGGGACTTCACGCTTCGCGCGGTGACTTCCCAGGGCGTGCCGTCACACTTTCATAAACTGAACACCCGCGTGCCACCCAATGGGAGCTGACGCGGCAGCGAGCTGTTTCCCGGCCGGCCGCACACGCGGGGCGCCCACCGCGGCCCCGGGGACCTCGGCCTCCGTGGTCGGGTCGTCCTCTTTCCTGAGCTGGGACGGACGCCTCCAGAGTACATCCAGACGCGTGGTCTCAGCTCCTTTATCCGGAGTCGGGGACTCTCGGATTGTCGGGTTTTTCAGCCCCATCAAATGCCCACACCACCGCATAGATGCCGTTTACTCACCGTCTCAACCATCCCTTCCCGGAACAGTCAGAAACTCTGCGCCAAAGTGCCCCCCAGACCTATTTCCTATCATTTTACGCGGGAAAAGGTATTACAGGTTACACGTCCACCCGGACGCCCCAACCGGGTTCCCACCACGTCACTCAGAAACAACAGAAATCCTGCCAGGACGTACCGAGCTGTCATGTTAGCAAAACCTCATAAAACATCACTCCCGTAGGACAAGTCGTGCAATTCTTGTAACGGCTGCTTTGAAGGACGTGCCTGCGGGATGTCGGAGATGCTCGGCCCTTTTGCTGACACGGGGCACCCTTTCCAAAACACCCGCTTCGAGGTTCTGCCCACTGACCTTTCGGTGCAATTTGAGACTGTGTTCACTTATTTTTCTCAAAATGTTGTCTTGAATTTGGGGGGATCCAAAATTTACATTTTCTTGTTAAATGCATATCTAAGAAATGATATATTTGTGTCGTATACTTAGATACAAAATAAAGTTTGGCAGGGCGCCTGGGGGGGCTCAGTCGGTTAAACGTCCGACTTCAGTTTAGGTCATGATCTCACGGGTCTGTGGGTTCGAGCCCCACGTCGGGCTCTGTGCTGACGGCTCGGAGCCTGGAACCTGCTTCGGATTCTGTGTCTCCCTCTCTCTGTTTCTGCCCCTCCCCCGCTCTCACTCTGTCTCTCTCTCAAAATACATAGTTTTAAAAAGGCATCCTTTAAAGAAGGCATCTTCTCGCACAAAACTGAAATACTCACGGGACCTAACACAGCACTGTTGTGCAAGGTCCGCACAGTATACACCTGCCTTTCTCACAAGAGGAGAAGCACCAGCTAAACACCCTCCATGACTCGGCAGAACACGTGCTGTGCTCAGGCCAGCACTCTGTGCAGATTTGTCCCGTGTGTGTGTGTGTGTGTGTGTGTGTGTGTGCGCGCGCATGTCGGTTCCGGGTCCACACGTGGTTCCCCACGGAACGTGACTGAGCTAGCGCTCCTCCAGCCGGGCCCTCCTCCAGGCTGACAGGCCCACAGCACGAGGGAGGAACAATCACGGAGTTAACCGGCCGAGGTTTTCAACGTGCTTATTACAGTGGCAAGAGCTGACCTATCCTCACTGATTCCACGTGCAATAAATTCTAGCTTTGGGGAACCCCCTTCCGCCTCGACAGGATTCCGTTCCTCGTCTGTGTGCAGGGGTGACGACACCGTGCCTGCCCGCCGGGAACGGGACGCACTCGCGTGGGAAGCTGGCGGCACGGCCGGCCTTCTGCAAATGATGGTATTCGGCGAACGCTTCTAGAATCCAGCTGAACCAGATGTATCTACGCTCATTAATGGAGAAGAAATCTGACCCATTTCTTCCCAGAGGCCGACCCATAGGTCTCGGGGTCCTGCTTCCAGCTCTGACCGCACCTGCTGACAGCTATGACTGTTACTATTACCGCTCCTTGGGTGTCCTCTCCGGGTGAGGGCTTAGACCAACAAGGTCCGCTTGTGGTTCTCCCGGGTCAGTCTCCCTTCCCCTTGGAAAATAAAAAATCGTGAGCAACACTCACCACTGTTTATGTCCACAAACCACTGCTCTGCCCCACCCTGAGTTCCCTTTTCCGCTGTTTCACACCTGCCTCAGATTATGATTTTTTTAGGTTTACTTATTTACTTGGGGGGGGGGGGGGCAGAGAGAGAGAGCGAGACAGGGAGGGAGAGAGAGAATCCCAAGCAGGCTCTGCGGTCAGCACAGAGCCCGACACGGGGCTCGAACCCACCAACCTCGAGATCATGACCTGAGCTGAAATCAAGAGTCAGACGCTTAACTGACTGAGCCCCCCCCCCGCCCCGGCGCCCCAAGATTGTCTGATTTTTAAAGGTGAGGGTTTATAAAACCTGAGGCACGTGCAGGTGTGCGTGAGGGTAGGCGTTGGCCCTTGCCAGCCGCATTTCCCCGTGT
The DNA here is from genome assembly GCF_018350215.1 of Panthera leo. Lineage (NCBI taxonomy): Eukaryota > Metazoa > Chordata > Mammalia > Carnivora > Felidae > Panthera > Panthera leo. Next base: position 1,760,767 of record NC_056690.1, on the reverse strand, counting down.
CGGCCCCACCCCCGGCTCTGCCCGCATCACCGGGACCTGGGACTGGTCCTCACCACCGGGCTCCGCACACCATCCCACCGGCCACCGGCACAGTTGGAGACCCTCACGACCCTCTGGTGCCACCTGCCGGTTCCCCTCCCCTCTTGCCGAAGCTTCCTTAACTCTCAAAAAATAAGAGAGAAAAAAAAACAAATGAAGCCTGGGCTGCTTGCCTCTCTCTTACCTCAATTCTGGGAGGGAGGGACGGCATCCGATTCCTAACGTGGCACATAAATGTGCACCTGCTGCAGAAAACACGAACAAGCCCAAAGATAAACGGTACTGTGACCTCCTGCCCCCAGACAGCCCCATTTTGAAATAATTACTGTTCCTGGTTTTGGCACCTACCGTTCCGATGTGTCGCGTGTATTGTTATTTTATTACGTGTATTCTCTTAAATGTATCCTCTTATTTTCTACAACCTGTAACATTAGAGGAAGATCCTTGTTACTTTCTTTCTCCTGGATTCTGTTCTGTAACCAGATTTGTCCTACTTAACACTCACCCATTACGTAAGCTTTCCTTTCCAGTCCTGGCGTTTGAACACGGTCCTCATAGAGCCGTCCCGGAACATCGCCGAGCCTGCGGTGGACATTCCTGGACGTAAACTCGGCTGTATATCCTTCCTGATTTCACCGCAACGCGTCCCTAGGAACAAACACCTGGGTCAACTGACACGGGCGTTTCTACGGCTCTTGACTCACTTTGCCAAACTCTTCCCAGGGCGCATCTGTTTGCATCCGCGAGCGACGCCTCTTCCCCGACATCCTCGCCAACATTTGGCACGATCGTTTTTCAAAAACTGCAGCCAGTCTGGTCAGAAACGGTACTGCTTTGCGTTCATCTGTTGGGTGCCTTGTACACACCAGCCACGGGCAGGCGTGCAGACTTGGGCAAGCCGCCAAAATGATCTGTGCCTCAGTCCCCTCATCTGTAAAATGGGAGGAGGACAGCCTCACAGGTTTGTGTGAGCCTGAGACGGGTCCGTGCGCGGAAAGCCCGAGAGCAGGGCCTCGTATGTGGCACCGAGTGGATGTCCGCCCTGCCCAGCGGCCCTCGGCCAGGAGTGAGGCGTGCGCTCTCTCAGCACGCGGCTCAGCTGGGCTGCTTCCGTTACCCTGGCCCACAGCAGCAATCCTGAAACAGCGTCATGTATTTGCAAGCAACAGGGTCCTAGGACATTTACCGTTAGGGACACTGGATCTAAACTGGGCCCAGTGGACTGGAAAAGATTTTAGGATGCTGACACGAGCCAGTACCTTTCAATTGTGTGGCATTTTAGAATCTGAAAAGATGTTTTTGATCAAAAATAATAATAGGGGCGCGTGGGTGACTCGGTCGGTTAAGCATCTGACTCTTGGTGTTGGCTCAGGGCCTGATCGCACAGTTCATGAGTTCGAGCCCCATGTCTGGCTCTTTGCTGATAGCATGGGGCCTGCCTGGGATTCTCTCTCCATCACTCTCCTTGCCCCGCCCCTGCTCTCTCACTCTCAAAATAAATAAAGCTTATTTTTTAATTCTTTTTAATGTTTTTATTTATTTTTGAGACAGAGACAGACAGAGCATGAGCAGGGGAGGGGCAGAGAGAGGGAGACACAGAACCCGAGGCAGGCTCCAGGCCTCGAGCCCGACGCGGGGCTCGAACTCATGGACTGTGAGATCATGACCTGAGCCGAAGTCGGATGCTTAACTGACTGAGCCACTCAGGCACCCCAGCTTTTTTTTAAATAGTAAGATGAATTCACAGATGGACAGTGGGATGGCTAGGTAGGTAAATTTATGCCAAAGCAAACATAGCGACATGCTCTTTGTAGATGGCGGGCACATCTCTGTTCGTGTACAATTCTTCCACGTGTTTTACATGTTTGCAAGTTGCCATGAAGATCGTAGACCCGGAGCCGCTTTGATACACTGTTTCGTTTCTTTGCTCTGATTCTGAACGCGGGCATCAGGCCGCCTTGCCCTTTATGAATCTGCTTCCTCCAGCAAGACGACCCTGGGGGCGAGGGAGGGGGCGGGGGCTCCAGCCACACTGCTCCCCTCACAACCGCGTTCTGTCTCCTTGGCAAGGCCACCTTGAATCTGACCGCCAGCCACCGTCTCCAGTTCAGCTGGATCACGTGGTCTTCTAGACCCTGGTTCTCCCTCTGTCCAGGCTCACCTGGGCCTCTCCCGCCAGCTTGGAACTCGTGCCGTCTATGCCGCAGCGGCCCTGGATCGGCTTCTCCTCGGTCCCCACGGGGAGATGACCACCGGCACCCGGCCCCATCCCACCGGCGCCACCGAAGAAGGGGGCTCACGCTCTTTGCCACCCGGTGGCCCCGGGCTTACGGAGGGAGGATCGTTACCAAGACGGCTGTGAGGGCGTTGAGAAAATGTACGTGGCACAAGTGGTTTGTTTTTGTATTTGTAACGCTGGGAATTCTAGAGTGGCTCAGGCTCCCACAGGGAGTGGTCTGGACAAGCCGACCACTGACGCGTCTGCCCGCTACGGTCACCTGTGTGTTCCTTTCCTCCCGGCCCCGCTCTCCCCATCTCCAGCAGGATCACGGGGCGCCACCGAGCATTGTGGGAAACTCCCCGAAGCCACCTTCTCAGGAGGCCCGGCTTATTGAAGCACAGACCCAGCCTTTCATTCCACGTATCGACCAGAGTCCCCGCTGTCCGGGGACCCTCGTAGGGCCTGAATGGCCTCCGTTGGACAAAAGCGTTGGCGGCAGGGATCCTGCTGGCGGGGCCGTCCTCCAGGTAACCATTGTTTGTGAATTATTCATGTACTGCTGGCTCAGCCGCCTTCAGAAGCGGTGATAAACAGCTCTTAAAGGGTCGCACGGGTCAGCGAGAACACGGGATTTGATTGACACAGATTCTATTAACCCCAGGTTTTTGAGAAAACAGTTGCCAAGGACAAAAAGAAGCCACATTCCACAGCTGGGCGGAAAGCCTGGACCCAGGGGCTGTGGTGGGGCGCCCTCTGCTGCCCATCCGGTGCCCTGCAGGCCGCGAGCAAACTCTGGAAGGTGTCCCCAGGACAATGTACACTCCCAGGTCCTGCGTGGGGGGGCAACGTGGCTTCCTGAACTGCACTTCTGTCGAGGTGTAATGTGCACACTGTACAATTCACCCACTGTAAGGCCCTGTCCCACCTGCGGCCAGTCCCCACGCCCAGCCTCAGGCAAACACCTTGCCTGTTTTAGGACATCTGGGCTCTTTCCAGACTTTGGCTCTTGTCCATAGCGCTGCTGTAAACACGCGAGGCACGCGCCCCTTCGAATCAGCAGCTTTGTATCCTTTGGATAAACACCTCCTGGTGCGATTGCGATTGCCGGGTCGTAGGGTAGTTCTCTTTGTAACTTTTGGAGGAACCTCCACACTGTTCTCCAGAGCAGCTGCACCAGTTTGCATTCCCACCGGCAGTGCACGAGGCTCCCCTCTCTCCGCATCCTCGCCAGCACCTGTTTCCTGTGTTGTTGCTGTTGGCCTCTGACAGGTGCGAGGTCGTGTCCCATCGGGGTTTGGGTTCGTATTTCCCTGACGATGAGGCGTGTGTAAGTGACGAATCGCTGAGTTCTACTCCGGAAGCCAACGCTGCGGCGTAGATTAACTAAAATTTAAATTAAATAAGTAAATACAGAGAAAGTGAAACAAGAAACCTCACGTGCAGGAAATCTGTGACAAGTGGCCTCTGGTGCCCGGCTGCCTTCACTGGGCTGAGCTTCCGAGGCTCCCGTGCTGCTGGGGCCCCGGTGCTCCGTTCCCCTCGCTGCTGGAAGTGTTTCATTGTGTGCAGGGGCCACGTCTTCCTATGCCTCCCCCTGTCCGTGGACATTTGGGTTGTTTCCAGTCTGGGGCTCTTATGAACGCTACTACAAAGGTTTGTATACAAGTCTGTGTTGGGTAAATATCTAGGAGTAAATTCTGGGTCACATAAACAGCTAAAGCGCTCTCCAAAGTGGCCACTCCATTTCAAGTTCCCACGTCCAGTGTCCCTGCCAACACGGCCCGCGCTCCTGCCTACCACGGACTCATCCCTTTGCTGGACTCTCCCCACCCTGGGGGCTAAGGGCACTATCTGAGAGGTTACCCCTAGTAGGGGCGCCTGAGTGGCTCAGTCAAGCGTCTGACTTCGGCTCAGGTCGTGATCTCACGGTTCACGAGTTCTAGCCCCGTGTCGGGCTCTGTGCTGACAGCTCGGAGCCTGGAGCCTGTTTCGGATTCTGTGTCTCCTTCTTTCTCTGCCCCTCCCCACTCTGTCTCTCTCTCTCTCAAAAATAAACATTTTTTTAAATGTTATTTAATGTTTTTAAATGTTTTTTTATGTTTTTTTATGTTTTTTATGTTTTTATGTTTTAAATGTTTTTACATGTTAAAAAATTTAACATTTTTTAAATGTTATTTAAAAAAAAATTTTTTTTAATTGGTTACCCCTAGTCTGCCCCACATTTGATCCATATAAGACAGTTTTTCTTTAAAAAATCAACACAGTTGCAACATTTACACACAAGGAGGGCTGACATTAAGATCCCGATGTCCAGCTTCTGGAAACTCGGAGGTGCTGGGACCGATCCCATGTTGCTGGCTGGCAGAGGGAGCTGGAGCTTCTGAGGGGGCTTGCATTTGCCATCCCCACCCCCCCCGGAACCCACCCCAGTCCCTGCCGCCTCCCCATCGCTGAGGTTGGGCACTGACCATCTGCCAGCTGTTTTACTCATCGTCAGGTTAGAATGAGATGAAACGTCTCCCACACTCACGTCTATCAAAACTGGGAGGCGAGACAGCCCCAGAGGACCACGTATTCGAAGCAAAAATGGGAGGAAACACAATTGCCACGTGGAAGTAAAGGCCGTGTCCCAGGAACCCCATGCTGAGGACCGTCGACATCAAGGAAAGCAGGGCCGAGAGGAACGTGGGACAGACCAGCCCCGCCTGGACCGCGGAGCGATAAATCCCTCCCTTTTCTCGACCCCCCACCCCAAGTGGGTGTCAGAGATTCCCGGGCCACAGTCTGCACAGGCTGGTCCCGCTCTTCCTGACTCGTTCCCTGTCCTGGGCAGAACGCGGAAGGTCCAGTCGGGTGGCCCCGGGTACGGTGCTCGTCTGTGCTCACTTCTCATCCCTCGGGCACCACGTTCTCCTCCCCGGGAACGTCCTTCCCTCTCTGTGCGATTCCCGGAGTGTTTAAAAGTACAGATCAACCAGTGGGATCTCGGGACCACCGATCAGGCCACAAACCGTACCCCGGCTTTCCCCGCTCCGGCAAAGGTGTCCGGCTTCCCGGCCGCCCGGGGAGGCTGCTTCAGGCCGCGGGACGTGAACACACACACGTCACATGTACGTGCACGGGGACGCGACTGGGCAGCCGCTCAGCAGGGCAGGGGTGTGTGGTGGAGAACGCAGGTGTGGAGGCCGAGGGCGTGGGGCCGGGGTCCCGGCTCGGCCACCCCCAGACCCAGGAGCACACGGCAAGGGGCCGGGGCCCGCCGTCCCCAAGCCTGCCCGCCTGCACCACAGGGGACGATGACGGCACGTGTCTCTCGCGGACGTCAGGAGTGAACCCACTCGAAAGGCACTCAGCGCGGTCACAGAGAGCTGCGTCAGGCCTTTATCTCAGCCAAAGAAACAGCACCAAATGGCGGCACCGACGAGCGATCCCTGGCGTTCGAGGAGAAGAAAACGACGGCGAAACCACCCGAAACAAAGGCAAAGGACACGAATAAACAAGAAAGAAGAAAGACAGAAGTACAAACAGGCACCAACGGGACCAGAGCTGCTCAGGAGACGATACTGAGTTTACAACTTTCTCAGCAGCATTTTCACAGCACGTCAAACAAAAGAGGAGAAAAAAAAACAAAGATACGTGTGAAAATGTATTTTGCAGAGCTGCTTATAGGAAGGGAGGGAGGGAGGAGGGGGGAGAAGGGAGGAGGGAAGGGAGGGAGGAGGGAAGGGAGGGAGGAGGGAAAAGAGGAAGGGAGGGAAGGAAAGGAGAGAAGGGAGGAGGGAAGGGAGGGAGGAGGGAAGGGAGGGAGGGAGGAGGGAAGGGAGGGAGGGAGGGAGGAGGGAAGGGAGGGAGGGAGGAGGGAAGGGAGGGAGGGAGGAGGGAAGGGAGGGAGGGAGGAGGGAAGGGAGGGAGGGAGGAGGGAAGGGAGGGAGGGAGGGAGGAGGGAAGGGAGGGAGGGAGGGAGGAGGGAAGGGAGGGAAGGAGGGAGGAGGGAAGGGAGGGAAGGAGGGAGGAGGGAAGGGAGGGAAGGAGGGAGGAGGGAAGGGAGGGAGGGAGGAGGGAAGGGAGGGAGGGAGGAGGGAAGGGAGGGAGGGAGGAGGGAAGGGAGGGAGGGAGGAGGGAAGGGAGGGAGGGAGGAGGGAAGGGAGGGAGGGAGGAGGGAAGGGAGGGAGGGAGGCAGGAGGGAAGGGAGGGAGGGAAGGAGGAGGGAAGGGAGGGAGGGAAGGAGGAGGGAAGGGAGGGAGGGAAGGAGGAGGGAAGGGAGGGAGGGAAGGAGGAGGGAAGGGAGGGAGGGAAGGAGGAGGGAAGGGAGGGAGGGAGGAGGGAAGGGAGGGAGGGAGGAGGGAAGGGAGGGAGGGAGGAGGGAAGGGAGGGAGGGAGGAGGGAAGGGAGGGAAGGGAGGGAGGGAAGGAGGAGGGAAGGGAGGGAGGGAAGGAGGAGGGAAGGGAGGGAGGGAAGGAGGAGGGAAGGGAGGGAGGGAGGAGGGAAGGGAGGGAGGGAGGAGGGAAGGGAGGGAGGGAGGAGGGAAGGGAGGGAGGGAGGGAGGAGGGAAGGGAGGGAGGGAGGAGGGAATGGAGGGAGGGAGGAGGGAAGGGAGGGAGGGAGGGAGGAGGGAAGGGAGGGAGGGAGGGAGGAGGGAAGGGAGGGAGGGAGGAGGGAAGGGAGGGAGGGAGGAGGGAAGGGAGGATATGGTCTCCCATAGTTCAGGAGGCTGAAAGTGCAAAGTCCGGACGTGGGAGGCACCTCCCACTGGCTGTAGGGGACCCTCCCCTGCCCCCCCCCCCGCCCCTGGGGGCCCCTGGGCTCCTTGGCTCGCGGTGAGTCCCCTCCGCCCCTGCCCTCGCAGGGCCCGCCCTCCACCTGTGACTTTCTCTGCAAACCCCCTCTTCCTAGAAGGCCTCCAGCCCCTGGGTCAGGACCTCACTGTGACATGATCACATGTGCAAAGACCCTATTCCCAAATAAGGTCACACTCACGGGTCCCGCAGCTCAGTACGTGGACATATATTTCCACGGGTAGGGGGTGCCACTTACCCCCCCCCCTCCAGCAAGTGTTCTCCAACGTGGGCCGTGAAGACACTGTTGGGGGCAGCAGGTTGCTGTGGGGGCTCCCGGCCACCAGGCCACCAGAGAGCACACAAGGCAGATCTTGTTTCCCGGGAAGCCCGGCCCTGCCCCCCTGCCCCACAGGGTCTCCTGACAAGGACGTGGCCCCTGCTCCCATCCAGGGGTGGGGTCTCTGCTCCGGCCACTCGAACCCGGGCTGGCCGACGACCACGCAGAAGTGACGCCGTGTGACCTCCAAGCCTAGGTCACAGAGGGGGAGCAGCGGCCGCCCGCCCCCCCCCCCACAACGCTCACTCTGGGACCCGCACAGAAGCCCAGGCCACACAGAGAGGCCACACGCAGCTGTCCCGACCGGGTCCCAGCGACGGCCACCAAGAACCGCCAGATGGCAGGGAAGGGGCCTCCTCGCGGACCCCACCGCAGCCGTTCCTGAGAGAGCGCGGTGGGAACCGGTCAGCCCTGGATCACGGGTTACTTGTCACACGGCAGCGAATCCTCGAGGGAGGGGTCGCCACAGACAGCAAAGTGGACACGCGGGGTGTGTATTTCGTCCTAATCCGCTCGGGCTGCTGGGACCGCGTCCCACAGACTACGCAGCTCGTGGACAGCAGACAATGACCTCTCACGGCTCCCGAGGCTGTGAGGACCAGAGGCGGGTCCCTCCTGGCTCAGGGGCGGCCCTCTGCTCGCTGTGCTCTCTGGGGTCTCTTTGACAAGGGCGCTAATCCCTGCCGGGAGGCCCCGCCCTCACGACCTCATCCCTTGCCCCAGGCCCCACCTGACGACCATCACACTTGGGGCCGGGTCTCAACACATGAATTTGGGGTGCACAAACTTGCACCCAGTACCCACCTCCTTCTCCTCCCTTTGAGAGCCAGCTTCGGCCGCGCTCCATCCGTGAACGCAGGGGGTGCTGACCCCACTGCCAGGCTCCAGGCCATGCACACGACCCAGGCTGGCCAAGCCGGCCCCGCCTCCCCGTCACCAAGTCTTCTGATGGGAGTCACCCCAGAACTTGCTGGTGCCGTCGGGAAAGGAGTGCTCTCTGCAGAGTGTCTGTGCGGATGGGGGCGCCCAGGGAGGACGCTAAGAGGAGACCGAGGAGAACATGGGGGGCTCGGGGGGGCGTCAGACGTCCGAACCCTGCGACAGAGCTGGGCCCCAGGGAGGAAGGCTGGGTGTGGACCGTGCCTGGTCTTGTGGACTGGAGTTGGGACCAGCAGCCTCTCCCTTATGAAATGGGGCCTGAGCTCGGCGCCGGGCGTGGGGACTCGCGGAGGCCCCGCCACCCCCGGCACGTGACCCCGTTTCCAGGGCTCCAGGAGGGCTGCCTCGCTTCTGGCAGGACAGACACGGGAGCTGAGCCCACGCGGCACCTCCTGCGGGCCTCTTGCCGGGAGGGTGCGTCACCTGCCTGATCCCGCCAGCCATCCCAGACAAGCCTGGACGTGGGGAAGGCGACATCTACGTGAGGGGCTCCTCTGGGCTCACTGTCCTCCCTGGTCCTGCCGCCCGCAGAGCGCCACGGTGACGTAAACGGCTGGTCCCACCCCAGGAAAGGGACTGGGCAGAGGGCTCCCTCCTGCTTGCCATGCTCCACCCCCACCCCGCCCCCACCTGCCCAGACCCCTGACCCCTGCGGTCTGTGCAGAGAGCAGCCTGTCAGGGGGGCACCTCCACGTGGGGCACCGGTTTGCTTTCTGTACGATGCTTCCCCTGTGTTGTTTCTGACCACTCAGGATACAGTCTCCCTTCTAGAACTCGCCCCCAAACCTTCCACCTGCTGCCACCCCAACCCCTCTCACCCACGTGGTCTCAGCGGCACTGATACCAACCTCACCCCTGGGAATCACGAGTGGGCGGATGGTCTGTCCGGCTCTGAGAGGTCCCGGCACCTCCCTGCTCACCCCCGCCCCCAGCAAAACAGGGACGTCGCTGGACAAGCATCCTGAGGCCGCATCCTGCACGACGCTCAGCTTGTGACGGCTCAACGTCCGTCTGCACCTCCAGCGCGCAGGCTGTGGGCATCAGCGTCCCGCCGCATCCGTCCAGGGGACCCTCCTGCCTGGCAGGGTCCCTCGCAGCGGGCAGCTGAACCCCACACCTGCTGCGCTGCCCCAGGAACAGCCGGTCCCAGCGACTGCAGACACAAGCGGGGACCACCAGGTGGCGCTGTGCCCCAGGAGCGCGGGGGACCGGCAGGTGGTTTCACTCCCTGTCCCGCCACCCACGAGAACCTGCTCCCTCCGGGTGGGGGCGGGGAGAGGCCCGGGACAGAAAGGTGAACAGAGGCCGTGCCTGCCCTTTCCCGGGGGTCCCCGCGCTGCCGGCGGCCCCCGCGTGGTGGTGGACGCGTTCCGCGTCCGATGCGCAGCCACAGCCGCCGGGGTCCCCGGCACCTGCGCGGGCCGGGGAACGCTGGGCTCTGCCCCGAGGCCTCCCCACCAGCCGGCAGAGGCCCAGAGGGAGGAAACGGGCCGAAAACTAGACAAAGTGGCGAGAAGGCTTAGTGGTGTTTCCTTCCATCTGCCCTGCGTCCATCCATCCGAGCTGTCCACGAGCACAGCCCTGAACGGTCCCGTGGCGGGTACTGCACTCGATGCTGGGGGTGTCCCGTGCAGGTGCGGGGGCGTGGGGGGGGAGGGGGGCGTGTCCCAACTGTGCAGGGGCGGGGGTGGGGGCCGTGTCCCAGGGGCCCCGCCCCCGTGCAGGTGCAGCGGGTGGGGGTCTGAGGCTAACACGCGGGGGGGACAGAGCGTCCCCGTGGGAGCCTGGAACATCCTGGAGATGCTGGGGAACAGCGACACAACGCCCCTGAACTGTGCACTGAGAAATAACCAAAATGCTAAGTTTTACATCACGTGCGTTTTACCACAATGTTAAGAAAATGTTTGGCTGCCAAACCCTCTCCCGGCTGGAGACGGGGCCCCTCCTTTCTCTGCTTTTCTGGAGGTAAAAGTGGACTCACAACCGAGGCTGCTCCCCCGGCTCCCGAATTGCCAGACGACGCGTCCATCCTTCTCGGCCCTTCCTGCCTCCCTGGTCTAGGCTGCCTTCCCCCAGACCTAACCAGGGCCCCACACGTCCCCCCGATACCCTTCACCAGGCCCTACCTGCACATCCAGCCCCGCCACTCGCTGACCCCCACCCCTCCCCTCCCCGACTCGGCCACCACCCACCCGTGAGCCCACCCTGCGGGCAATGGGAAAATTATGTGTCTCTGCCGAGAGGTTCAGACCGCTTCTCAGGGCCTCCCAGGCATCACAAGAGGTGGAGAGATGTCCCCAGAAAGGTGACCGAGGCCAGTGACCCTGGCTGTGTCACCGGTGGTTTGGTCCTAATTCGGTAGGAGCCACTCAAACTTTCCTCTGAAGGCAAATACAGGGTAGAATGTGGGAAGTCATAGAAGGAAGAAATGCCATTAACCGGCCCCTCAGAGCTGGCCGCATGGGGACACGCTTTGTCACCACCTCCAGGTTGGCCTCTTAGAACACCTTCGGGGTATCTGACTCATAATCCGTGGCAATGCTCTCAGTCTACTTTAAAAAAAATTTTTTAATGTTTATTTATTTTTGAGAAAGAGAGAGAGAGAGAGAAGGAGAGAGAGAGAGAGGGAGACACAGAATCCAAAGCAGCTCCAGGCTCCGAGCTGTCAGCACAGAGCCTGACGTGGGCCTCGAACTCACAAATGGCAACATCATGACCTGAGCCGAAGTCGGACGCTCAACTGACTGAGCCTCCCAGGTGCCCCTCTCTTAGTTTACTTTTTATTTTGGAGCAACTAGATTTACAGAGAAGCTGTGGCGATTGCTTCGTGGGTCCTTCCTAACATCCCAGATCCTGAGCATCTGGAAACCTTGCTCTCACTAAGGCCCACACAGCCCATGGCCCCAACAACGCCCCTCCTGTCCCTTCCCTGCGCCTCATCTACCTCAGTTCCTCGGTGGGCGGGCCCCTCCCTCCGTTCCCTTCTTTCTGTCCACCTCTCCCCGGACCTTCCTGCGGGTGCAGCGTGGGAACCAGGCTCTCGCTCCCCTACACGTGGGGAGAGTCGGCCTGTTCACAGAGCGGCCCAGCTGCTAACCCCAGGACCGCGGACCGTCCCATTCTATGCGGCCACGTATGTTCCCCGGGGCCAGACTGCAGAGGTCCACGGCACAGTGGGCTCCCGCAGGACACCTTCCCCAGCAGGAGACGGCAGGTGCGAGGGCAAAGACGCGTGTCCTACACGCAAGCCGCCCAGCGTGGGCACCGGCCTCCCACGGCAGGGAGGGTCTCGGCAAGTGCCCTGAGCCAGAGCCCTCGGAGCCGCCCCGGGCCCGTGGCCAGCATGTCTGCGTCTCCAAGGATCTCCTTACAGGGCATACGGATATACCAGTCCTTCTGCTGAAGTCTGTAAAAGGCACTGCCATCACCTCCTGACTGGCCCTTTAGACAGGTCTCAACACCAGAGTCCGGCAATGCCTCCAGCACCAGAAAGCCAGACCAACCATCTGCACATGACCGTCAAGGCTCCCATTTTTGTCAGAGGGCTAAGGTTCCTGCGAAGGCCCGCGGGGCGCTGAGTGACGGGCTCCCCATCCACTCGCCCCCAACATGCACGCACACTATTGTCTCTGATCCACCACCTGCCAGGCCTGCAACACCGAAGACAGCCACCGGCCTCAGGGCCTTTGCACGTGCTGCTTGCTCAGCCTGGAACCCCTGCCCACAGAATCCAAACAGATCACATGCTCCCGTTTCATGCCGTCGCTGGGGTATCACCTTTCAGTCTGACCTTCCAGAACGTCCTACATTCAAATGCACGGTGTCCCCACCCAGCCCCCCTCACCCCTCCTGGGCTTCCGCCACACCCAGCATGCTACATTTTCTACTTCATCACTGGTTATTGTCCGTCTGCCTCCGCTAGATGACAGGCCCTGTGAGCACAGGGACTTTACCCGGACGGCTCAGCGCTCTGTCCCCATCACACGCCGTACCGCCCGGCAGGCCGGCATCCTGCACACACCTGTCGGGCCAAAGAGCCTCATGTTTGAGTGGGGAGCATGTCCGTTTCTTTGTGGGGGAAGAATACCACTGGCCGTCTCCCACGTCAGAAGCCCACAAGCTCAGAAGCACGTGAAACAAACCACATAAGTTTTCGGATGAAGGATCTGAGTCCGTGGTTCCCGCTCAGACGGAAAGACAGAAAACTCCCTCTGCACAGGGAGCAGGCATGAGCTGGGGGCGGGGGGTTCCCACCTCCCTTGTCTGCCCACCCCTCCCCCTGCAGCCTGCTCGCAGCCCACCCTCCCTTCTTCCCGAAGATGACGGTTCGGATGCCCACCGCAGCCGCTCAGAATCACAGGTGTCCCAGAATTTTCTCTCTGAAAAAGCGGCTCCTAAGAATCCACGGAAGCCAGGGCAGGGGAAGGAGGGCACCCAAATCTGTCCACGTGGAGTCTGGATCCTGCTGCCCACCCTGAGCCCCCAGTTCCACGCCCCCCCCCCGGGACATCGCGGCAATCAGATGGCAGGCTCCCGGAGGCCCCAGTCCAGGGACCGTGACAACTGCTCTTGGTGGAGACACAGGAAGATCCGTGGCCATATCCTCCCACTGAACGGCCAGGACGCCACAGACCACGGAAGCGAGCAAGCCCTCGATCTCACCTACAGATGGAAACCACAAAAATCTCCTCCAGCAGAGGCGCCACCAGAAGTGGCCACGGAGTGTCCACCAACCCACTGGGACAGGCCGCGGCCACGAGCCCGGGAAGAGGCTCGTGCCTGGGACCTCCCCTCTGCCTTCAGGACTCATCTCCCAGGTCCTGGGTGTGGCTCCTGGACAGTCCCCTGCAGACGGAGGGAGGGCCCCTGCCCCTGCCCTCTGTGGGGCCCCCTGCCCCAGGAAGGCACTGCCCCTACCGCAGCCCCAGCCTGCCGCTGCAGGCGGGTCGTGTC